>NC_091511.1:983199-1310932 GCF_947461875.1 Haliaeetus albicilla
TTCCTTGTGGGAGAAGGAGCCGGACGTTTGCCTTTTCGGAAAGAGGCTCTGCCGAGAACGAGCGCCTTGAGATGCTGAGTCTGTGGGAAAGCACAGATGCCCAGTGCTGTTGTGCCTGTGGGTAGGGTGCACGGGGCCAGTGAAGACCAGCAAGAGCTTTCAGGGCTGGCCCCTTCCTTGTGGGAGAAGGAGCCGGACGTTTGCCTTTTCGGAAAGAGGCTCTGCCGAGAACGAGCGCCGTGAGATGCTGAGTCTCTGGGAAAGCACAGATGCCCAGTGCTGTTGTGCCTGTGGGTAGGGTGCACGGGGCCAGTGAAGACCAGCAAGAGCTTTCAGGGCTGGCCCCTTCCTTGTGGGAGAAGGAGCCGGACGTTTGCCTTTTCGGAAAGAGGCTCTGCCGAGAACGAGCGCCGTGAGATATGCCGTCTGTGGTTAAGCACAGATGCCCAGTGCTGTTGTGCCTGTGGGTAGGGTGCACGGGGACAGTGAAGACCAGCAAGAGCTTTCAGGGCTGGCCCCTTCCTTGTGGGAGAAGGAGCCGGACGTTTGCCTTTTCGGAAAGAGGCTCTGCCGAGAACGAGCGCCATGAGATGCTGAGAGTCCTAAAAACGCACAGATGCCCAGTGCTGTTGTGCCTGTGGATAGGGTGCACGGGGACAGTGAAGACCAGCAAGAGCTTTCAGGGCTGGCCCCTTCCTTGTGGGAGAAGGATCCGGACGTTTGCCTTTTCGGAAAGAGGCTCTGCCGAGAACGAGCGCCGTGAGATGCTGAGTCTCTGAGAAAGCACAGATGCCCAGTGCTGTTGTGCCTGTGGGTAGGGTGCACGGGGCCAGTGAAGACCAGCAAGAGCTTTCAGGGCTGGCCCCTTCCTTGTGGGAGAAGGAGCCGGACGTTTGCCTTTTCGGAAAGAGGCTCTGCCGAGAACGAGCGCCGTGAGATATGCCGTCAGTGGTTAAGCACAGATGCCCAGTGCTGTTGTGCCTGTGGGTAGGGTGCACAGGGACAGTGAAGACCAGCAAGAGCTTTCAGGGCTGGCCCCTTCCTTGTGGGAGAAGGAGCCGGACGTTTGCCTTTTTGGAAAGAGGCTCTGCCGAGAACGAGCGCCGTGAGATGCTGAGTCTCTGGGAAAGCAAAGATGCCCAGTGCTGTTGTGCCTGTGGGTAGGGTGCACAGGGCCAGTGAAGACCAGCAAGAGCTTTCAGGGCTGGCCCCTTCCTTGTGGGAGAAGGAGCCGGACGTTTGCCTTTTCGGAAAGAGGCTCTGCCGAGAACGAGCGCCGTGAGATATGCCGTCTGTGGTTAAGCACAGATGCCCAGTGCTGTTGTGCCTGTGGGTAGGGTGCACGGGGCCAGTGAAGACCAGCAAGAGCTTTCAGGGCTGGCCCCTTCCTTGTGGGAGAAGGAGCCGGACGTTTGCCTTTTCGGAAAGAGGCTCTGCCGAGAACGAGCGCCGTGAGATGCTGAGTCTCTGGGAAAGCACAGATGCCCAGTGCTGTTGTGCCTGTGGGTAGGGTGCACGGGGCCAGTGAAGACCAGCAAGAGCTTTCAGGGCTGGCCCCTTCCTTGTGGGAGAAGGAGCCGGACGTTTGCCTTTTCGGAAAGAGGCTCTGCCGAGAACGAGCGTCGTGAGATGCTGAGCGTCCTAAAAACGCACAGATGCCCAGTGCTGTTGTGCCTGGGGGTAGGGTGCACGGGGACAGTGAAGACCAGCAAGAGCTTTCAGGGCTGGCCCCTTCCTTGTGGGAGAAGGAGCCGGACGTTTGCCTTTTCGGAAAGAGGCTCTGCCGAGAACGAGCGCCGTGAGATATGCCGTCTGTGGTTGAGCACAGATGCCCAGTGCTGTTGTGCCTGTGGGTAGGGTGCACGGGGAGAGTGAAGACCAGCAAGAGCTTTCAGGGCTGGCCCCTTCCTTGTGGGAGAAGGAGCCGGACGTTTGCCTTTTCGGAAAGAGGCTCTGCCGAGAACGAGCGCCGTGAGATATGCCGTCTGTGGTTAAGCACAGATGCCCAGTGCTGTTGTGCCTGTGGGTAGGGTGCACGGGGCCAGTGAAGACCAGCAAGAGCTTTCAGGGCTGGCCCCTTCCTTGTGGGAGAAGGAGCCGGACGTTTGCCTTTTCGGAAAGAGGCTCTGCCGAGAACGAGCGCCGTGAGATGCTGAGTCTCTGGGAAAGCACAGATGCCCAGTGCTGTTGTGCCTGTGGATAGGGTGCACGGGGACAGTGAAGACCAGCAAGAGCTTTCTGGGCTGGCCCCTTCCTTGTGGGAGAAGGAGCTGGACGTTTGCCTTTTCGGAAAGAGGCTCTGCTGAGAAAGAGCGCCATGAGATGCTGAGTCTCTGGTAAAGCACAGATTCCCATTGCTGTTGATCCTGTGGATAGGGTGCACGGGGCCAGTGAAGACCAGCAAGAGCTTTCAGGGCTGGCCCCTTCCTTGTGGGAGAAGGAGCCGGACGTTTGCCTTTTCGGAAAGAGGCTCTGCCGAGAACGAGCGCCGTGAGATATGCCGTCTGTGGTTAAGCACAGATGCCCAGTGCTGTTGTGCCTGTGGATAGGGTGCACGGGGACAGTGAAGACCAGCAAGAGCTTTCAGGGCTGGCCCCTTCCTTGTGGGAGAAGGAGCCGGACGTTTGCCTTTCCGGAAAGAGGCTCTGCCGATAGCGAACGCCGTGAGATATGCCGTCTGTGGTTAAGCACAGATGCCCAGTGCTGTTGTGCCTGTGGGTAGGGTGCACGGGGACAGTGAAGACCAGCAAGAGCTTTCAGGGCTGGCCCCTTCCTTGTGGGAGAAGGAGCCGGACGTTTGCCTTTTCGGAAAGAGGCTCTGCCGAGAACGAGTGCCGTGAGATATGCCGTCTGTGGTTAAGCACAGATGCCCAGTGCTGTTGTGCCTGTGGGTAGGGTGCACGGGGACAGTGAAGACCAGCAAGAGCTTTCAGGGCTGGCCCCTTCCTTGTGGGAGAAGGAGCCAGACGTTTGCCTTTTCGGAAAGAGGCTCTGCTGAGAACGAGCGCCGTGAGATGCTGAGCCTCTGAAAAAGGCACAGATGCCCAGTGCTGTTGTGCCTGTGGATAGGGTGCACGGGGACAGTGAAGACCAGCAAGAGCTTTCAGGGCTGGCCCCTTCCTTGTGGGAGAAGGAGCCGGACGTTTGCCTTTTCGGAAAGAGGCTCTGCCGAGAACGAGCGCCGTGAGATATGCCGTCTGTGGTTAAGCACAGATGCCCAGTGCTGTTTTGCCTATTCATAGGGTGCACGGGGACAGTGAAGACCAGCAAGAGCTTTCAGGGCTGGCCCCTTCCTTGTGGGAGAAGGAGCCGGACGTTTGCCTTTTCGGAAAGAGGCTCTGCCGAGAGCGAACGCCGTGAGATGCTGAGTCTCTGGGAAAGCACAGATGCCCAGTGCTGTTGTGCCTGTGGGTAGGGTGCACGGGGCCAGTGAAGACCAGCAAGAGCTTTCAGGGCTGGCCCCTTCCTTGTGGGAGAAGGAGCCGGACGTTTGCCTTTTCGGAAAGAGGCTCTGCCGAGAGCGAACGCGGTGAGATATGCCGTCTGTGGTTAAGCACAGATGCCCAGTGCTGTTGTGCCTGTGGGTAGGGTGCACGGGGACAGTGAAGACCAGCAAGAGCTTTCAGGGCTGGCCCCTTCCTTGAGGGAGAAGGAGCCGGACGTTTGCCTTTTCGGAAAGAGGCTCTGCCGAGAGCGAACGCAGTGATATCCTGAGTCTCTGGGAAAGCACAGATGCCCAGTGCTGTTGTGCCTGTGGGTAGGGTGCACGGGGACAGTGAAGACCAGCAAGAGCTTTCAGGGCTGGCCCCTTCCTTGTGGGAGAAGGAGCCGGACGTTTGCCTTTTCGGAAAGAGGCTCTGCCGAGAACGAGCGCCGTTATATACGCCGTCTGTGGTTAAGCACAGATGCCCAGTGCTGTTGTGCCTGTGGGTAGGGTGCACGGGGCCAGTGAAGACCAGCAAGAGCTTTCAGGGCTGGCCCCTTCCTTGTGGGAGAAGGAGCCGGACGTTTGCCTTTTCGGAAAGAGGCTCTGCCGAGAACGAGCGCCTTGAGATGCTGAGTCTCTGGGAAAGCACAGATGCCCAGTGCTGTTGTGCCTGTGGGTAGGGTGCACGGGGACAGTGAAGACCAGCAAGAGCTTTCAGGGCTGGTCCCTTCCTTGTGGGAGAAGGAGCCGGACGTTTGCCTTTTCGGAAAGAGGCTCTGCCGAGAACGAGCGTCGTGAGATGCTGAGTCTCTGGGAAAGCACAGATGCCCAGTGCTGTTGTGCCTGTGGGTAGGGTGCACGGGGACAGTGAAGACCAGCAAGAGCTTTCAGGGCTGGCCCCTTCCTTGTGGGAGAAGGAGCCGGACGTTTGCCTTTTCGGAAAGAGGCTCTGCCGAGAACGAGCGCCGTGAGATATGCCGTCTGTGGTTAAGCACAGATGCCCAGTGCTGTTGTGCCTGTGGGTAGGGTGCACGGGGCCAGTGAAGACCAGCAAGAGCTTTCAGGGCTGGCCCCTTCCTTGTGGGAGAAGGAGCCGGACGTTTGCCTTTTCGGAAAGAGGCTCTGCCGAGAACGAGCGCCGTGAGATATGCCGTCTGTGGTTAAGCACAGATGCCCAGTGCTGTTGTGCCTGTGGGTAGGGTGCACGGGGCCAGTGAAGACCAGCAAGAGCTTTCAGGGCTGGCCCCTTCCTTGTGGGAGAAGGAGCCGGACGTTTGCCTTTTCGGAAAGAGGCTCTGCCGAGAACGAGCGCCGTGAGATGCTGAGTCTCTGGGAAAGCACAGATGCCCAGTGCTGTTGTGCCTGTGGGTAGGGTGCACGGGGCCAGTGAAGACCAGCAAGAGCTTTCAGGGCTGGCCCCTTCCTTGTGGGAGAAGGAGCCGGACGTTTGCCTTTTCGGAAAGAGGCTCTGCCGAGAACGAGCGCCGTGAGATGCTGAGTCTCTGGGAAAGCACAGATGCCCAGTGCTGTTGTGCCTGTGGGTAGGGTGCACGGGGCCAGTGAAGACCAGCAAGAGCTTTCAGGGCTGGCCCCTTCCTTGTGGGAGAAGGAGCCGGACGTTTGCCTTTTCGGAAAGAGGCTCTGCCGAGAACGAGCGCCGTGAGATGCTGAGTCTCTGGGAAAGCACAGATGCCCAGTGCTGTTGTGCCTGTGGGTAGGGTGCACGGGGCCAGTGAAGACCAGCAAGAGCTTTCAGGGCTGGCCCCTTCCTTGTGGGAGAAGGAGCCGGACGTTTGCCTTTTCGGAAAGAGGCTCTGCCGAGAACGAGCGCCGTGAGATGCTGAGTCTCTGGGAAAGCACAGATGCCCAGTGCTGTTGTGCCTGTGGGTAGGGTGCACGGGGCCAGTGAAGACCAGCAAGAGCTTTCAGGGCTGGCCCCTTCCTTGTGGGAGAAGGAGCCGGACGTTTGCCTTTTCGGAAAGAGGCTCTGCCGAGAACGAGCGCCGTGAGATGCTGAGTCTCTGGGAAAGCACAGATGCCCAGTGCTGTTGTGCCTGTGGGTAGGGTGCACGGGGCCAGTGAAGACCAGCAAGAGCTTTCAGGGCTGGCCCCTTCCTTGTGGGAGAAGGAGCCGGACGTTTGCCTTTTCGGAAAGAGGCTCTGCCGAGAACGAGCACCGTGAGATGCTGAGTCTCTGGTTAAGCACAGATGCCCAGTGCTGTTGTGCCTGTGGGTAGGGTGCACGGGGCCAGTGAAGACCAGCAAGAGCTTTCAGGGCTGGCCCCTTCCTTGTGGGAGAAGGAGCCGGACGTTTGCCTTTTCGGAAAGAGGCTCTGCCGAGAACGAGCGCCGTGAGATATGCCGTCTGTGGTTAAGCACAGATGCCCAGTGCTGTTGTGCCTGTGGGTAGGGTACACAGGGCCAGTGAAGACCAGCAAGAGCTTTCAGGGCTGGCCCCTTCCTTGTGGGAGAAGGAGCCGGACGTTTGCCTTTTCGGAAAGAGGCTCTGCCGAGAACGAGCGCCGTGAGATGCTGAGTCTCTGGGAAAGCACAGATTCCCATTGCTGTTGATCCTGTGGATAGGGTGCACGGGGCCAGTGAAGACCAGCAAGAGCTTTCAGGGCTGGCCCCTTCCTTGTGGGAGAAGGAGCCGGACATTTGCCTTTTCGGAAAGAGGCTCTGCCGAGAACGAGCGCCGTGAGATGCTGAGTCTCTGGGAAAGCACAGATGCCCAGTGCTGTTGTGCCTGTGGGTAGGGTGCACGGGGACAGTGAAGACCAGCAAGAGCTTTCAGGGCTGGCCCCTTCCTTGTGGGAGAAGGAGCCGGACGTTTGCCTTTTCGGAAAGAGGCTCTGCCGAGAACGAGCGCCGTGAGATATGCCGTCAGTGGTTAAGCACAGATGCCCAGTGCTGTTGTGCCTGTGGGTAGGGGGCACGGGGACAGTGAAGACCAGCAAGAGCTTTCAGGGCTGGCCCCTTCCTTGTGGGAGAAGGAGCCGGACGTTTGCCTTTTCGGAAAGAGGCTCTGGCGAGAGCGAACGCAGTGAGATATGCCGTCTGTGGTTAAGCACAGATGCCCAGTGCTGTTGTGCCTGTGGGTAGGGTGCACGGGGACAGTGAAGACCAGCAAGAGCTTTCAGGGCTGGCCCCTTCCTTGTGGGAGAAGGAGCCGGACGTTTGCCTTTTCGGAAAGAGGCTCTGCCGAGAGCGAACGCCGTGAGATATGCCGTCTGTGGTTAAGCACAGATGCCCAGTGCTGTTGTGCCTGTGGGTAGGGTGCACGGGGCCAGTGAAGACCAGCAAGAGCTTTCAGGGCTGGCCCCTTCCTTGTGGGAGAAGGAGCCGGACGTTTGCCTTTTCGGAAAGAGGCTCTGCCGAGAAAGAGCGCACTGAGATGCTGAGCGTCCTTAAAACGCACAGATGCCCAGTGCTGTTGTGCCTGTGGGTAGGGTGCACGGGGACAGTGAAGACCAGCAAGAGCTTTCAGGGCTGGCCCCTTCCTTGTGGGAGAAGGAGCCGGACGTTTGCCTTTTCGGAAAGAGGCTCTGCCGAGAACGAGCGCCGTGAGATATGCCGTCAGTGGTTAAGCACAGATGCCCAGTGCTGTTGTGCCTGTGGGTAGGGTGCACGGGGCCAGTGAAGACCAGCAAGAGCTTTCAGGGCTGGCCCCTTCCTTGTGGGAGAAGGAGCCGGACGTTTGCCTTTTCGGAAAGAGGCTCTGCCGAGAACGAGCGCCGTGAGATATGCCGTCTGTGGTTAAGCACAGATGCCCAGTGCTGTTGTGCCTGTGGGTAGGGTGCACGGGGCCAGTGAAGACCAGCAAGAGCTTTCAGGGCTGGCCCCTTCCTTGTGGGAGAAGGAGCCGGACGTTTGCCTTTTCGGAAAGAGGCTCTGCCGATAGCGAACGCCGTGAGATATGCCGTCTGTGGTTAAGCACAGATGCCCAGTGCTGTTGTGCCTGTGGGTAGGGTGCACGGGGCCAGTGAAGACCAGCAAGAGCTTTCAGGGCTGGCCCCTTCCTTGTGGGAGAAGGAGCCGGACGTTTGCCTTTTCGGAAAGAGGCTCTGCCGAGAACGAGTGCCGTGAGATATGCCGTCTGTGGTTAAGCACAGATGCCCAGTGCTGTTGTGCCTGTGGGTAGGGTGCACGGGGACAGTGAAGACCAGCAAGAGCTTTCAGGGCTGGCCCCTTCCTTGTGGGAGAAGGAGCCAGACGTTTGCCTTTTCGGAAAGAGGCTCTGCTGAGAACGAGCGCCGTGAGATGCTGAGTCTCTGGGAAAGCACAGATGCCCAGTGCTGTTGTGCCTGTGGGTAGGGTGCACGGGGCCAGTGAAGACCAGCAAGAGTTTTCAGGGCTGGCCCCTTCCTTGTGGGAGAAGGAGCTGGACGTTTGCCTTTTCGGAAAGAGGCTCTGCTGAGAACGAGCGCCGTGAGATGCTGAGCCTCTGAAAAAGGCACAGATGCCCAGTGCTGTTGTGCCTGTGGGTAGGGTGCACGGGGACAGTGAAGACCAGCAAGAGCTTTCAGGGCTGGCCCCTTCCTTGTGGGAGAAGGAGCCGGACGTTTGCCTTTTCGGAAAGAGGCTCTGCCGAGAACGAGCGCCGTGAGATATGCCGTCTGTGGTTAAGCACAGATGCCCAGTGCTGTTTTGCCTATTCATATGGTGCACGGGGACAGTGAAGACCAGCAAGAGCTTTCAGGGCTGGCCCCTTCCTTGTGGGAGAAGGAGCCGGACGTTTGCCTTTTCGGAAAGAGGCTCTGCCGAGAGCGAACGCCGTGAGATATGCCGTCTGTGGTTAAGCACAGATGCCCAGTGCTGTTGTGCCTGTGGGTAGGGTGCACGGGGACAGTGAAGACCAGCAAGAGCTTTCAGGGCTGGCCCCTTCCTTGAGGGAGAAGGAGCCGGACGTTTGCCTTTTCGGAAAGAGGCTCTGCCGAGAGCGAACGCAGTGATATCCTGAGTCTCTGGGAAAGCACAGATGCCCAGTGCTGTTGTGCCTGTGGGTAGGGTGCACGGGGACAGTGAAGACCAGCAAGAGCTTTCAGGGCTGGCCCCTTCCTTGTGGGAGAAGGAGCCGGACGTTTGCCTTTTCGGAAAGAGGCTCTGCCGAGAACGAGCGCCGTTATATACGCCGTCTGTGGTTAAGCACAGATGCCCAGTGCTGTTGTGCCTGTGGGTAGGGTGCACGGGGCCAGTGAAGACCAGCAAGAGCTTTCAGGGCTGGCCCCTTCCTTGTGGGAGAAGGAGCCGGACGTTTGCCTTTTCGGAAAGAGGCTCTGCCGAGAACGAGCGCCGTGAGATGCTGAGTCTCTGAGAAAGCACAGATGCCCAGTGCTGTTGTGCCTGTGGGTAGGGTGCACGGGGACAGTGAAGACCAGCAAGAGCTTTCAGGGCTGGCCCCTTCCTTGTGGGAGAAGGAGCCGGACGTTTGCCTTTTCGGAAAGAGGCTCTGCCGAGAACGAGCGCCGTGAGATATGCCGTCTGTGGTTAAGCACAGATGCCCAGTGCTGTTGTGCCTGTGGGTAGGGTGCACGGGGACAGTGAAGACCAGCAAGAGCTTTCAGGGCTGGCCCCTTCCTTGTGGGAGAAGGAGCTGGACGTTTGCCTTTTCGGAAAGAGGCTCTGCCGAGAACGAGCGCCATGAGATCCTGAGCGTCCTAAAAACGCACAGATGCCCAGTGCTGTTGTGCCTGTGGATAGGGTGCACGGGGACAGTGAAGACCAGCAAGAGCTTTCAGGGCTGGCCCCTTCCTTGTGGGAGAAGGAGCCGGGTTTTGCCTTTCCGGAAAGAGGCTCTGCCGATAGCGAACGCCGTGAGATATGCCGTCTGTGGTTAAGCACAGATGCCCAGTGCTGTTGTGCCTGTGGGTAGGGTGCACGGGGCCAGTGAAGACCAGCAAGAGCTTTCAGGGCTGGCCCCTTCCTTGTGGGAGAAGGAGCCGGACGTTTGCCTTTTCGGAAAGAGGCTCTGCCGAGAACGAGTGCCGTGAGATATGCCGTCTGTGGTTAAGCACAGATGCCCAGTGCTGTTGTGCCTGTGGGTAGGGTGCACGGGGACAGTGAAGACCAGCAAGAGCTTTCAGGGCTGGCCCCTTCCTTGTGGGAGAAGGAGCCAGACGTTTGCCTTTTCGGAAAGAGGCTCTGCTGAGAATGAGCGCCGTGAGATGCTGAGCCTCTGAAAAAGGCACAGATGCCCAGTGCTGTTGATCCTGTGGATAGGGTGCACGGGGACAGTGAAGACCAGCAAGAGCTTTCAGGGCTGGCCCCTTCCTTGTGGGAGAAGGAGCCGGACGTTTGCCTTTTCGGAAAGAGGCTCTGCCGAGAACGAGCGCCATGAGATATGCCGTCTGTGGTTAAGCACAGATGCCCAGTGCTGTTTTGCCTATTCATATGGTGCACGGGGACAGTGAAGACCAGCAAGAGCTTTCAGGGCTGGCCCCTTCCTTGTGGGAGAAGGAGCCGGACGTTTGCCTTTTCGGAAAGAGGCTCTGCCGAGAGCGAACGCCGTGAGATGCTGAGTCTCTGGGAAAGCACAGATGCCCAGTGCTGTTGTGCCTGTGGGTAGGGTGCACGGGGCCAGTGAAGACCAGCAAGAGCTTTCAGGGCTGGCCCCTTCCTTGTGGGAGAAGGAGCCGGACGTTTGCCTTTTCGGAAAGAGGCTCTGCCGAGAGCGAACGCGGTGAGATATGCCGTCTGTGGTTAAGCACAGATGCCCAGTGCTGTTGTGCCTGTGGGTAGGGTGCACGGGGACAGTGAAGACCAGCAAGAGCTTTCAGGGCTGGCCCCTTCCTTGAGGGAGAAGGAGCCGGACGTTTGCCATTTCGGAAAGAGGCTCTGCCGAGAGCGAACGCAGTGATATCCTGAGTCTCTGGGAAAGCACAGATGCCCAGTGCTGTTGTGCCTGTGGGTAGGGTGCACGGGGACAGTGAAGACCAGCAAGAGCTTTCAGGGCTGGCCCCTTCCTTGTGGGAGAAGGAGCCGGACGTTTGCCTTTTCGGAAAGAGGCTCTGCCGAGAACGAGCGCCTTGAGATGCTGAGTCTCTGGGAAAGCACAGATGCCCAGTGCTGTTGTGCCTGTGGGTAGGGTGCACGGGGACAGTGAAGACCAGCAAGAGCTTTCAGGGCTGGTCCCTTCCTTGTGGGAGAAGGAGCCGGACGTTTGCCTTTTCGGAAAGAGGCTCTGCCGAGAACGAGCGCCGTGAGATGCTGAGTCTCTGGGAAAGCACAGATGCCCAGTGCTGTTGTGCCTGTGGGTAGGGTGCACGGGGCCAGTGAAGACCAGCAAGAGCTTTCAGGGCTGGCCCCTTCCTTGTGGGAGAAGGAGCCGGACGTTTGCCTTTTCGGAAAGAGGCTCTGCCGAGAACGAGCGCCGTGAGATATGCCATCTGTGGTTAAGCACAGATGCCCAGTGCTGTTGTGCCTGTGGGTAGGGTGCACGGGGCCAGTGAAGACCAGCAAGAGCTTTCAGGGCTGGCCCCTTCCTTGTGGGAGAAGGAGCCGGACGTTTGCCTTTTCGGAAAGAGGCTCTGCCGAGAACGAGCGCCGTGAGATGCTGAGTCTCTGGGAAAGCACAGATGCCCAGTGCTGTTGTGCCTGTGGATAGGGTGCACGGGGCCAGTGAAGACCAGCAAGAGCTTTCAGGGCTGGCCCCTTCCTTGTGGGAGAAGGAGCCGGACGTTTGCCTTTTCGGAAAGAGGCTCTGCCGAGAACGAGCGCCGTGAGATGCTGAGTCTCTGGGAAAGCACAGATGCCCAGTGCTGTTGTGCCTGTGGGTAGGGTGCACGGGGACAGTGAAGACCAGCAAGAGCTTTCAGGGCTGGCCCCTTCCTTGTGGGAGAAGGAGCCGGACGTTTGCCTTTTCGGAAAGAGGCTCTGCCGAGAACGAGCGCCGTGAGATATGCCGTCAGTGGTTAAGCACAGATGCCCAGTGCTGTTGTGCCTGTGGGTAGGGTGCACGGGGCCAGTGAAGACCAGCAAGAGCTTTCAGGGCTGGCCCCTTCCTTGTGGGAGAAGGAGCTGGACGTTTGCCTTTTCGGAAAGAGGCTCTGCCGAGAAAGAGCGCACTGAGATGCTGAGTCTCTGGGAAAGCAAAGATGCCCAGTGCTGTTGTGCCTGTGGGTAGGGTGCACGGGGCCAGTGAAGACCAGCAAGAGCTTTCAGGGCTGGCCCCTTCCTTGTGGGAGAAGGAGCCGGACGTTTGCCTTTTCGGAAAGAGGCTCTGCCGAGAATGAGCACCGTTATATACGCCGTCTGTGGTTAAGCACAGATGCCCAGTGCTGTTGTGCCTGTGGGTAGGGTGCACGGGGCCAGTGAAGACCAGCAAGAGCTTTCAGGGCTGGCCCCTTCCTTGTGGGAGAAGGAGCCGGACGTTTGCCTTTTCGGAAAGAGGCTCTGCCGAGAACGAGCGCCGTGAGATGCTGAGTCTCTGGGAAAGCACAGATGCCCAGTGCTGTTGTGCCTGTGGGTAGGGTGCACGGGGCCAGTGAAGACCAGCAAGAGCTTTCAGGGCTGGCCCCTTCCTTGTGGGAGAAGGAGCCGGACGTTTGCCTTTTCGGAAAGAGGCTCTGCCGAGAACGAGCGCCGTGAGATGCTGAGTCTCTGGGAAAGCACAGATGCCCAGTGCTGTTGTGCCTGTGGGTAGGGTGCACGGGGCCAGTGAAGACCAGCAAGAGCTTTCAGGGCTGGCCCCTTCCTTGTGGGAGAAGGAGCCGGACGTTTGCCTTTTCGGAAAGAGGCTCTGCCGAGAACGAGCGCCGTGAGATATGCCGTCAGTGGTTAAGCACAGATGCCCAGTGCTGTTGTGCCTGTGGGTAGGGTGCACGGGGCCAGTGAAGACCAGCAAGAGCTTTCAGGGCTGGCCCCTTCCTTGTGGGAGAAGGAGCCGGACGTTTGCCTTTTCGGAAAGAGGCTCTGCCGAGAACGAGCGCCGTGAGATATGCCGTCTGTGGTTAAGCACAGATGCCCAGTGCTGTTGTGCCTGTGGGTAGGGTGCACGGGGCCAGTGAAGACCAGCAAGAGCTTTGAGGGCTGGCCCCTTCCTTGTGGGAGAAGGAGCCGGACGTTTGCCTTTTCGGAAAGAGGCTCTGCCGATAGCGAACGCCGTGAGATATGCCGTCTGTGGTTAAGCACAGATGCCCAGTGCTGTTGTGCCTGTGGGTAGGGTGCACGGGGCCAGTGAAGACCAGCAAGAGCTTTCAGGGCTGGCCCCTTCCTTGTGGGAGAAGGAGCCGGACGTTTGCCTTTTCGGAAAGAGGCTCTGCCGAGAACGAGCGCCATGAGATGCTGAGCGTCCTAAAAACGCACAGATGCCCAGTGCTGTTGTGCCTGTGGGTAGGGTGCACGGGGACAGTGAAGACCAGCAAGAGCTTTCAGGGCTGGCCCCTTCCTTGTGGGAGAAGGAGCCGGACGTTTGCCTTTTCAGAAAGAGGCTCTGCCGAGAACGAGCGCCGTGAGATATGCCGTCTGTGGTTAAGCACAGATGCCCAGTGCTGTTGTGCCTGTGGGTAGGGTGCACGGGGACAGTGAAGACCAGCAAGAGCTTTCAGGGCTGGCCCCTTCCTTGTGGGAGAAGGAGCCGGACGTTTGCCTTTTCGGAAAGAGGCTCTGCCGAGAACGAGCGCCGTGAGATGCTGAGTCTCTGGGAAAGCACAGATGCCCAGTGCTGTTGTGCCTGTGGGTAGGGTGCACGGGGACAGTGAAGACCAGCAAGAGCTTTCAGGGCTGGCCCCTTCCTTGTGGGAGAAGGAGCCGGACGTTTGCCTTTTCGGAAAGAGGCTCTGCCGAGAACGAGCGCCGTGAGATATGCCGTCTGTGGTTAAGCACAGATGCCCAGTGCTGTTGTGCCTGTGGGTAGGGTGCACGGGGCCAGTGAAGACCAGCAAGAGCTTTCAGGGCTGGCCCCTTCCTTGTGGGAGAAGGAGCCGGACGTTTGCCTTTTCGGAAAGAGGCTCTGCCGAGAACGAGCGCCGTGAGATGCTGAGTCTCTGGGAAAGCACAGATGCCCAGTGCTGTTGTGCCTGTGGATAGGGTGCACGGGGACAGTGAAGACCAGCAAGAGCTTTCAGGGCTGGCCCCTTCCTTGTGGGAGAAGGAGCCGGACGTTTGCCTTTTCGGAAAGAGGCTCTGCCGAGAACGAGCGCCGTGAGATATGCCGTCAGTGGTTAAGCACAGATGCCCAGTGCTGTTGTGCCTGTGGGTAGGGGGCACGGGGACAGTGAAGACCAGCAAGAGCTTTCAGGGCTGGCCCCTTCCTTGTGGGAGAAGGAGCCGGACGTTTGCCTTTTCGGAAAGAGGCTCTGGCGAGAGCGAACGCAGTGAGATATGCCGTCTGTGGTTAAGCACAGATGCCCAGTGCTGTTGTGCCTGTGGGTAGGGTGCACGGGGACAGTGAAGACCAGCAAGAGCTTTCAGGGCTGGCCCCTTCCTTGTGGGAGAAGGAGCCGGACGTTTGCCTTTTCGGAAAGAGGCTCTGCCGAGAGCGAACGCCGTGAGATATGCCGTCTGTGGTTAAGCACAGATGCCCAGTGCTGTTGTGCCTGTGGGTAGGGTGCACGGGGACAGTGAAGACCAGCAAGAGCTTTCAGGGCTGGCCCCTTCCTTGTGGGAGAAGGAGCCGGACGTTTGCCTTTTCGGAAAGAGGCTCTGCCGAGAACGAGCGCCATGAGATGCTGAGCGTCCTAAAAACGCACAGATGCCCAGTGCTGTTGTGCCTGTGGGTAGGGTGCACGGGGACAGTGAAGACCAGCAAGAGCTTTCAGGGCTGGCCCCTTCCTTGTGGGAGAAGGAGCCGGACGTTTGCCTTTTCGGAAAGAGGCTCTGCCGAGAACGAGCGCCGTGAGATATGCCGTCAGTGGTTAAGCACAGATGCCCAGTGCTGTTGTGCCTGTGGGTAGGGTGCACGGGGCCAGTGAAGACCAGCAAGAGCTTTCAGGGCTGGCCCCTTCCTTGTGGGAGAAGGAGCCGGACGTTTGCCTTTTCGGAAAGAGGCTCTGCCGAGAACGAGCGCCGTGAGATATGCCGTCTGTGGTTAAGCACAGATGCCCAGTGCTGTTGTGCCTGTGGGTAGGGTGCACGGGGCCAGTGAAGACCAGCAAGAGCTTTCAGGGCTGGCCCCTTCCTTGTGGGAGAAGGAGCCGGACGTTTGCCTTTTCGGAAAGAGGCTCTGCCGATAGCGAACGCCGTGAGATATGCCGTCTGTGGTTAAGCACAGATGCCCAGTGCTGTTGTGCCTGTGGGTAGGGTGCACGGGGCCAGTGAAGACCAGCAAGAGCTTTCAGGGCTGGCCCCTTCCTTGTGGGAGAAGGAGCCGGACGTTTGCCTTTTCGGAAAGAGGCTCTGCCGAGAACGAGTGCCGTGAGATATGCCGTCTGTGGTTAAGCACAGATGCCCAGTGCTGTTGTGCCTGTGGGTAGGGTGCACGGGGACAGTGAAGACCAGCAAGAGCTTTCAGGGCTGGCCCCTTCCTTGTGGGAGAAGGAGCCAGACGTTTGCCTTTTCGGAAAGAGGCTCTGCTGAGAACGAGCGCCGTGAGATGCTGAGTCTCTGGGAAAGCACAGATGCCCAGTGCTGTTGTGCCTGTGGGTAGGGTGCACGGGGACAGTGAAGACCAGCAAGAGTTTTCAGGGCTGGCCCCTTCCTTGTGGGAGAAGGAGCTGGACGTTTGCCTTTTCGGAAAGAGGCTCTGCTGAGAACGAGCGCCGTGAGATGCTGAGCCTCTGAAAAAGGCACAGATGCCCAGTGCTGTTGTGCCTGTGGATAGGGTGCACGGGGACAGTGAAGACCAGCAAGAGCTTTCAGGGCTGGCCCCTTCCTTGTGGGAGAAGGAGCCGGACGTTTGCCTTTTCGGAAAGAGGCTCTGCCGAGAACGAGCGCCGTGAGATATGCCGTCTGTGGTTAAGCACAGATGCCCAGTGCTGTTTTGCCTATTCATATGGTGCACGGGGACAGTGAAGACCAGCAAGAGCTTTCAGGGCTGGCCCCTTCCTTGTGGGAGAAGGAGCCGGACGTTTGCCTTTTCGGAAAGAGGCTCTGCCGAGAGCGAACGCCGTGAGATGCTGAGTCTCTGGGAAAGCACAGATGCCCAGTGCTGTTGTGCCTGTGGGTAGGGTGCACGGGGCCAGTGAAGACCAGCAAGAGCTTTCAGGGCTGGCCCCTTCCTTGTGGGAGAAGGAGCCGGACGTTTGCCTTTTCGGAAAGAGGCTCTGCCGAGAGCGAACGCCGTGAGATATGCCGTCTGTGGTTAAGCACAGATGCCCAGTGCTGTTGTGCCTGTGGGTAGGGTGCACGGGGACAGTGAAGACCAGCAAGAGCTTTCAGGGCTGGCCCCTTCCTTGTGGGAGAAGGAGCCGGACGTTTGCCTTTTCGGAAAGAGGCTCTGCCGAGAGCGAACGCGGTGAGATATGCCGTCTGTGGTTAAGCAGAGATGCCCATTGCTGTTGTGCCTGTGGATAGGGTGCACGGGGCGAGTGAAGACCAGCAAGAGCTTTCAGGGCTGGCCCCTTCCTTGTGGGAGAAGGAGCCGGACGTTTGCCTTTTCGGAAAGAGGCTCTGCCGAGAGCGAACGCAGTGATATCCTGAGTCTCTGGGAAAGCACAGATGCCCAGTGCTGTTGTGCCTGTGGGTAGGGTGCACGGGGCCAGTGAAGACCAGCAAGAGCTTTCAGGGCTGGCCCCTTCCTTGTGGGAGAAGGAGCCGGACGTTTGCCTTTTCGGAAAGAGGCTCTGCCGAGAACGAGCGCCGTTATATACGCCGTCTGTGGTTAAGCACAGATGCCCAGTGCTGTTGTGCCTGTGGGTAGGGTGCACGGGGACAGTGAAGACCAGCAAGAGCTTTCAGGGCTGGCCCCTTCCTTGTGGGAGAAGGAGCCGGACGTTTGCCTTTTCGGAAAGAGGCTCTGCCGAGAACGAGCGCCTTGAGATGCTGAGTCTCTGGGAAAGCACAGATGCCCAGTGCTGTTGTGCCTGTGGGTAGGGTGCACGGGGCCAGTGAAGACCAGCAAGAGCTTTCAGGGCTGGCCCCTTCCTTGTGGGAGAAGGAGCCGGACGTTTGCCTTTTCGGAAAGAGGCTCTGCCGATAGCGAACGCCGTGAGATATGCCGTCTGTGGTTAAGCACAGATGCCCAGTGCTGTTGTGCCTGTGGGTAGGGTGCACGGGGCCAGTGAAGACCAGCAAGAGCTTTCAGGGCTGGCCCCTTCCTTGTGGGAGAAGGAGCCGGACGTTTGCCTTTTCGGAAAGAGGCTCTGCCGAGAACGAGCGCCGTGAGATGCTGAGTCTCTGGGAAAGCACAGATGCCCAGTGCTGTTGTGCCTGTGGGTAGGGTGCACGGGGACAGTGAAGACCAGCAAGAGCTTTCAGGGCTGGCCCCTTCCTTGTGGGAGAAGGAGCCGGACGTTTGCCTTTTCGGAAAGAGGCTCTGCCGAGAACGAGCGCCGTGAGATATGCCGTCTGTGGTTAAGCACAGATGCCCAGTGCTGTTGTGCCTGTGGGTAGGGTGCACGGGGACAGTGAAGACCAGCAAGAGCTTTCAGGGCTGGTCCCTTCCTTGTGGGAGAAGGAGCTGGACGTTTGCCTTTTCGGAAAGAGGCTCTGCCGAGAACGAGCGCCATGAGATCCTGAGCGTCCTAAAAACGCACAGATGCCCAGTGCTGTTGTGCCTGTGGATAGGGTGCACGGGGACAGTGAAGACCAGCAAGAGCTTTCAGGGCTGGCCCCTTCCTTGTGGGAGAAGGAGCCGGACGTTTGCCTTTTCGGAAAGAGGCTCTGCCGAGAACGAGCGCCGTGAGATGCTGAGTCTCTGAGAAAGCACAGATGCCCATTGCTGTTGTGCCTGTGGGTAGGGTGCACGGGGACAGTGAAGACCAGCAAGAGCTTTCAGGGCTGGCCCCTTCCTTGTGGGAGAAGGAGCCGGACGTTTGCCTTTTCGGAAAGAGGCTCTGCCGAGAACGAGCGCCGTGAGATATGCCGTCAGTGGTTAAGCACAGATGCCCAGTGCTGTTGTGCCTGTGGGTAGGGTGCACGGGGCCAGTGAAGACCAGCAAGAGCTTTCAGGGCTGGCCCCTTCCTTGTGGGAGAAGGAGCCGGACGTTTGCCTTTTCGGAAAGAGGCTCTGCTGAGAAAGAGCGCACTGAGATGCTGAGTCTCTGGGAAAGCAAAGATGCCCAGTGCTGTTGTGCCTGTGGGTAGGGTGCACGGGGCCAGTGAAGACCAGCAAGAGCTTTCAGGGCTGGCCCCTTCCTTGTGGGAGAAGGAGCCGGACGTTTGCCTTTTCGGAAAGAGGCTCTGCCGAGAACGAGCACCGTGAGATATGCCGTCTGTGGTTAAGCACAGATGCCCAGTGCTGTTGTGCCTGTGGGTAGGGTGCACGGGGCCAGTGAAGACCAGCAAGAGCTTTCAGGGCTGGCCCCTTCCTTGTGGGAGAAGGAGCCGGACGTTTGCCTTTTCGGAAAGAGGCTCTGCCGAGAGCGAACGCAGTGATATCCTGAGTCTCTGGGAAAGCACAGATGCCCAGTGCTGTTGTGCCTGTGGGTAGGGTGCACGGGGACAGTGAAGACCAGCAAGAGCTTTCAGGGCTGGCCCCTTCCTTGTGGGAGAAGGAGCCGGACGTTTGCCTTTTCGGAAAGAGGCTCTGCCGAGAACGAGCGCCGTGAGATGCTGAGTCTCTGGGAAAGCACAGATGCCCAGTGCTGTTGTGCCTGTGGATAGGGTGCACGGGGCCAGTGAAGACCAGCAAGAGCTTTCAGGGCTGGCCCCTTCCTTGTGGGAGAAGGAGCCGGACGTTTGCCTTTTCGGAAAGAGGCTCTGCCGAGAACGAGCGCCGTGAGATGCTGAGTCTTTGGGAAAGCACAGATGCCCAGTGCTGTTGTGCCTGTGGGTAGGGTGCACGGGGCCAGTGAAGACCAGCAAGAGCTTTCAGGGCTGGCCCCTTCCTTGTGGGAGAAGGAGCCGGACGTTTGCCTTTTTGGAAAGAGGCTCTGCCGAGAACGAGCGCCGTGAGATATGCCGTCAGTGGTTAAGCACAGATGCCCAGTGCTGTTGTGCCTGTGGGTAGGGTGCACGGGGCCAGTGAAGACCAGCAAGAGCTTTCAGGGCTGGCCCCTTCCTTGTGGGAGAAGGAGCCGGACGTTTGCCTTTTCGGAAAGAGGCTCTGCCGAGAACGAGCGCCGTGAGATATGCCGTCTGTGGTTAAGCACAGATGCCCAGTGCTGTTGTGCCTGTGGGTAGGGTGCACGGGGCCAGTGAAGACCAGCAAGAGCTTTCAGGGCTGGCCCCTTCCTTGTGGGAGAAGGAGCCGGACGTTTGCCTTTTCGGAAAGAGGCTCTGCCGATAGCGAACGCCGTGAGATATGCCGTCTGTGGTTAAGCACAGATGCCCAGTGCTGTTGTGCCTGTGGGTAGGGTGCACGGGGCCAGTGAAGACCAGCAAGAGCTTTCAGGGCTGGCCCCTTCCTTGTGGGAGAAGGAGCCGGACGTTTGCCTTTTCGGAAAGAGGCTCTGCCGAGAACGAGCGCCATGAGATGCTGAGCGTCCTAAAAACGCACAGATGCCCAGTGCTGTTGTGCCTGTGGGTAGGGTGCACGGGGAGAGTGAAGACCAGCAAGAGCTTTCAGGGCTGGCCCCTTCCTTGTGGGAGAAGGAGCCGGACGTTTGCCTTTTCGGAAAGAGGCTCTGCCGAGAACGAGCGCCGTGAGATATGCCGTCTGTGGTTAAGCACAGATGCCCAGTGCTGTTGTGCCTGTGGGTAGGGTGCACGGGGCCAGTGAAGACCAGCAAGAGCTTTCAGGGCTGGCCCCTTCCTTGTGGGAGAAGGAGCCGGACGTTTGCCTTTTCGGAAAGAGGCTCTGCCGAGAACGAGCGCCGTGAGATGCTGAGTCTCTGGGAAAGCACAGATGCCCAGTGCTGTTGTGCCTGTGGGTAGGGTGCACGGGGCCAGTGAAGACCAGCAAGAGCTTTCAGGGCTGGCCCCTTCCTTGTGGGAGAAGGAGCCGGACGTTTGCCTTTTCGGAAAGAGGCTCTGCCGAGAACGAGCGCCGTGAGATATGCCGTCTGTGGTTAAGCACAGATGCCCAGTGCTGTTGTGCCTGTGGGTAGGGTGCACGGGGCCAGTGAAGAGCAGCAAGAGCTTTCAGGGCTGGCCCCTTCCTTGTGGGAGAAGGAGCCGGACGTTTGCCTTTTCGGAAAGAGGCTCTGCCGAGAACGAGCGCCGTGAGATGCTGAGTCTCTGGGAAAGCACAGATGCCCAGTGCTGTTGTGCCTGTGGATAGGGTGCACGGGGACAGTGAAGACCAGCAAGAGCTTTCTGGGCTGGCCCCTTCCTTGTGGGAGAAGGAGCTGGACGTTTGCCTTTTCGGAAAGAGGCTCTGCTGAGAAAGAGCGCCATGAGATGCTGAGTCTCTGGTAAAGCACAGATGCCCAGTGCTGTTGTGCCTGTGGGTAGGGTGCACGGGGACAGTGAAGACCAGCAAGAGCTTTCAGGGCTGGCCCCTTCCTTGTGGGAGAAGGAGCCGGACGTTTGCCTTTTCGGAAAGAGGCTCTGGCGAGAGCGAACGCATTGAGATATGCCGTCTGTGGTTAAGCACAGATGCCCAGTGCTGTTGTGCCTGTGGGTAGGGTGCACGGGGCCAGTGAAGACCAGCAAGAGCTTTCAGGGCTGGCCCCTTCCTTGTGGGAGAAGGAGCCGGACGTTTGCCTTTTCGGAAAGAGGCTCTGCCGAGAGCGAACGCCGTGAGATATGCCGTCTGTGGTTAAGCACAGATGCCCAGTGCTGTTGTGCCTGTGGGTAGGGTGCACGGGGACAGTGAAGACCAGCAAGAGCTTTCAGGGCTGGCCCCTTCCTTGTGGGAGAAGGAGCCGGACGTTTGCCTTTTCGGAAAGAGGCTCTGCCGAGAACGAGCGCCGTGAGATATGCCGTCTGTGGTTAAGCACAGATGCCCAGTGCTGTTGTGCCTGTGGGTAGGGTGCACGGGGCCAGTGAAGACCAGCAAGAGCTTTCAGGGCTGGCCCCTTCCTTGTGGGAGAAGGAGCCGGACGTTTGCCTTTTCGGAAAGAGGCTCTGCCAAGAACGAGCGCCGTGAGATGCTGAGTCTCTGGGAAAGCACAGATGCCCAGTGCTGTTGTGCCTGTGGGTAGGGTGCACGGGGCCAGTGAAGACCAGCAAGAGCTTTCAGGGCTGGCCCCTTCCTTGTGGGAGAAGGAACCGGACGTTTGCCTTTTCGGAAAGAGGCTCTGCCGAGAACGAGCGCCGTGAGATATGCCGTCTAAGGTTAAGCACAGATGCCCATTGCTGTTGTGCCTATTCATAGGGTGCACGGGGCCAGTGAAGACCAGCAAGAGCTTTCAGGGCTGGCCCCTTCCTTGTGGGAGAAGGAGCCGGACGTTTGCCTTTTCGGAAAGAGGCTCTGCCGAGAACGAGTGCCGTGAGATATGCCGTCTGTGGTTAAGCACAGATGCCCAGTGCTGTTGTGCCTGTGGGTAGGGTGCACGGGGACAGTGAAGACCAGCAAGAGCTTTCAGGGCTGGCCCCTTCCTTGTGGGAGAAGGAGCCAGACGTTTGCCTTTTCGGAAAGAGGCTCTGCTGAGAACGAGCGCCGTGAGATGCTGAGTCTCTGGGAAAGCACAGATGCCCAGTGCTGTTGTGCCTGTGGGTAGGGTGCACGGGGCCAGTGAAGACCAGCAAGAGCTTTCAGGGCTGGCCCCTTCCTTGTGGGAGAAGGAGCTGGACGTTTGCCTTTTCGGAAAGAGGCTCTGCTGAGAACGAGCGCCGTGAGATGCTGAGCCTCTGAAAAAGGCACAGATGCCCAGTGCTGTTGTGCCTGTGGATAGGGTGCACGGGGACAGTGAAGACCAGCAAGAGCTTTCAGGGCTGGCCCCTTCCTTGTGGGAGAAGGAGCCGGACGTTTGCCTTTTCGGAAAGAGGCTCTGCCGAGAACGAGCGCCGTGAGATATGCCGTCTGTGGTTAAGCACAGATGCCCATTGCTGTTTTGCCTATTCATATGGTGCACGGGGACAGTGAAGACCAGCAAGAGCTTTCAGGGCTGGCCCCTTCCTTGTGGGAGAAGGAGCCGGACGTTTGCCTTTTCGGAAAGAGGCTCTGCCGAGAGCGAACGCCGTGAGATGCTGAGTCTCTGGGAAAGCACAGATGCCCAGTGCTGTTGTGCCTGTGGGTAGGGTGCACGGGGCCAGTGAAGACCAGCAAGAGCTTTCAGGGCTGGCCCCTTCCTTGTGGGAGAAGGAGCCGGACGTTTGCCTTTTCGGAAAGAGGCTCTGCCGAGAGCGAACGCCGTGAGATATGCCGTCTGTGGTTAAGCACAGATGCCCAGTGCTGTTGTGCCTGTGGGTAGGGTGCACGGGGACAGTGAAGACCAGCAAGAGCTTTCAGGGCTGGTCCCTTCCTTGTGGGAGAAGGAGCTGGACGTTTGCCTTTTCGGAAAGAGGCTCTGCCGAGAACGAGCGCCATGAGATCCTGAGCGTCCTAAAAACGCACAGATGCCCAGTGCTGTTGTGCCTGTGGATAGGGTGCACGGGGACAGTGAAGACCAGCAAGAGCTTTCAGGGCTGGCCCCTTCCTTGTGGGAGAAGGAGCCGGACGTTTGCCTTTTCGGAAAGAGGCTCTGGCGAGAACGAGCGCCGTGAGATGCTGAGTCTCTGGGAAAGCACAGATGCCCAGTGCTGTTGTGCCTGTGGGTAGGGTGCACGGGGCCAGTGAAGACCAGCAAGAGCTTTCAGGGCTGGCCCCTTCCTTGTGGGAGAAGGAGCCGGACGTTTGCCTTTTCGGAAAGAGGCTCTGCCGAGAACGAGCGCCGTGAGATATGCCGTCAGTGGTTAAGCACAGATGCCCAGTGCTGTTGTGCCTGTGGGTAGGGTGCACGGGGACAGTGAAGACCAGCAAGAGCTTTCAGGGCTGGCCCCTTCCTTGTGGGAGAAGGAGCCGGACGTTTGCCTTTTCGGAAAGAGGCTCTGCTGAGAAAGAGCGCACTGAGATGCTGAGTCTCTGGGAAAGCAAAGATGCCCAGTGCTGCTGTGCCTGTGGGTAGGGTGCACGGGGCCAGTGAAGACCAGCAAGAGCTTTCAGGGCTGGCCCCTTCCTTGTGGGAGAAGGAGCCGGACGTTTGCCTTTTCGGAAAGAGGCTCTGCCGAGAACGAGCACCGTGAGATATGCCGTCTGTGGTTAAGCACAGATGCCCAGTGCTGTTGTGCCTGTGGGTAGGGTGCACGGGGCCAGTGAAGACCAGCAAGAGCTTTCAGGGCTGGCCCCTTCCTTGTGGGAGAAGGAGCCGGACGTTTGCCTTTTCGGAAAGAGGCTCTGCCGAGAACGAGCGCCGTGAGATATGCCGTCTGTGGTTAAGCACAGATGCCCAGTGCTGTTGTGCCTGTGGGTAGGGTGCACGGGGCCAGTGAAGACCAGCAAGAGCTTTCAGGGCTGGCCCCTTCCTTGTGGGAGAAGGAGCCGGACGTTTGCCTTTTCGGAAAGAGGCTCTGCCGAGAACGAGCGCCGTGAGATGCTGAGTCTCTGGGAAAGCACAGATGCCCAGTGCTGTTGTGCCTGTGGGTAGGGTGCACGGGGCCAGTGAAGACCAGCAAGAGCTTTCAGGGCTGGCCCCTTCCTTGTGGGAGAAGGAGCCGGACGTTTGCCTTTTCGGAAAGAGGCTCTGCCGAGAACGAGCGCCGTGAGATGCTGAGTCTCTGGGAAAGCACAGATGCCCAGTGCTGTTGTGCCTGTGGGTAGGGTGCACGGGGCCAGTGAAGACCAGCAAGAGCTTTCAGGGCTGGCCCCTTCCTTGTGGGAGAAGGAGCCGGACGTTTGCCTTTTCGGAAAGAGGCTCTGCCGAGAACGAGCGCCGTGAGATATGCCGTCAGTGGTTAAGCACAGATGCCCAGTGCTGTTGTGCCTGTGGGTAGGGTGCACGGGGCCAGTGAAGACCAGCAAGAGCTTTCAGGGCTGGCCCCTTCCTTGTGGGAGAAGGAGCCGGACGTTTGCCTTTTCGGAAAGAGGCTCTGCCGATAGCGAATGCCGTGAGATATGCCGTCTGTGGTTAAGCACAGATGCCCAGTGCTGTTGTGCCTGTGGGTAGGGTGCACGGGGCCAGTGAAGACCAGCAAGAGCTTTCAGGGCTGGCCCCTTCCTTGTGGGAGAAGGAGCCGGACGTTTGCCTTTTCGGAAAGAGGCTCTGCCGAGAACGAGCGCCATGAGATGCTGAGCGTCCTAAAAACGCACAGATGCCCAGTGCTGTTGTGCCTGTGGGTAGGGTGCACGGGGCCAGTGAAGACCAGCAAGAGCTTTCAGGGCTGGCCCCTTCCTTGTGGGAGAAGGAGCCGGACGTTTGCCTTTTCGGAAAGAGGCTCTGCCGAGAACGAGCGCCGTGAGATATGCCGTCTGTGGTTAAGCACAGATGCCCAGTGCTGTTGTGCCTGTGGGTAGGGTGCACGGGGCCAGTGAAGACCAGCAAGAGCTTTCAGGGCTGGCCCCTTCCTTGTGGGAGAAGGAGCCGGACGTTTGCCTTTTCGGAAAGAGGCTCTGCCGAGAACGAGCGCCGTGAGATGCTGAGTCTCTGGGAAAGCACAGATGCCCAGTGCTGTTGTGCCTGTGGGTAGGGTGCACGGGGACAGTGAAGACCAGCAAGAGCTTTCAGGGCTGGCCCCTTCCTTGTGGGAGAAGGAGCCGGACGTTTGCCTTTTCGGAAAGAGGCTCTGCCGAGAACGAGCGCCGTGAGATATGCCGTCTGTGGTTAAGCACAGATGCCCAGTGCTGTTGTGCCTGTGGGTAGGGTGCACGGGGCCAGTGAAGACCAGCAAGAGCTTTCAGGGCTGGCCCCTTCCTTGTGGGAGAAGGAGCCGGACGTTTGCCTTTTCGGAAAGAGGCTCTGCCGAGAACGAGCGCCGTGAGATGCTGAGTCTCTGGGAAAGCACAGATGCCCAGTGCTGTTGTGCCTGTGGGTAGGGTGCACGGGGACAGTGAAGACCAGCAAGAGCTTTCAGGGCTGGCCCCTTCCTTGTGGGAGAAGGAGCCGGACGTTTGCCTTTTCGGAAAGAGGCTCTGCCGAGAACGAGCGCCGTGAGATGCTGAGTCTCTGGGAAAGCACAGATGCCCAGTGCTGTTGTGCCTGTGGGTAGGGTGCACGGGGCCAGTGAAGACCAGCAAGAGCTTTCAGGGCTGGCCCCTTCCTTGTGGGAGAAGGAGCCGGACGTTTGCCTTTTCGGAAAGAGGCTCTGCCGAGAACGAGCGCCGTGAGATATGCCGTCAGTGGTTAAGCACAGATGCCCAGTGCTGTTGTGCCTGTGGGTAGGGTGCACGGGGCCAGTGAAGACCAGCAAGAGCTTTCAGGGCTGGCCCCTTCCTTGTGGGAGAAGGAGCCGGACGTTTGCCTTTTCGGAAAGAGGCTCTGCCGATAGCGAATGCCGTGAGATATGCCGTCTGTGGTTAAGCACAGATGCCCAGTGCTGTTGTGCCTGTGGGTAGGGTGCACGGGGCCAGTGAAGACCAGCAAGAGCTTTCAGGGCTGGCCCCTTCCTTGTGGGAGAAGGAGCCGGACGTTTGCCTTTTCGGAAAGAGGCTCTGCCGAGAACGAGCGCCATGAGATGCTGAGCGTCCTAAAAACGCACAGATGCCCAGTGCTGTTGTGCCTGTGGGTAGGGTGCACGGGGCCAGTGAAGACCAGCAAGAGCTTTCAGGGCTGGCCCCTTCCTTGTGGGAGAAGGAGCCGGACGTTTGCCTTTTCGGAAAGAGGCTCTGCCGAGAACGAGCGCCGTGAGATATGCCGTCTGTGGTTAAGCACAGATGCCCAGTGCTGTTGTGCCTGTGGGTAGGGTGCACGGGGCCAGTGAAGACCAGCAAGAGCTTTCAGGGCTGGCCCCTTCCTTGTGGGAGAAGGAGCCGGACGTTTGCCTTTTCGGAAAGAGGCTCTGCCGAGAACGAGCGCCGTGAGATGCTGAGTCTCTGGGAAAGCACAGATGCCCAGTGCTGTTGTGCCTGTGGGTAGGGTGCACAGGGACAGTGAAGACCAGCAAGAGCTTTCAGGGCTGGCCCCTTCCTTGTGGGAGAAGGAGCCGGACGTTTGCCTTTTCGGAAAGAGGCTCTGCCGAGAACGAGCGCCGTGAGATATGCCGTCTGTGGTTAAGCACAGATGCCCAGTGCTGTTGTGCCTGTGGGTAGGGTGCACGGGGCCAGTGAAGACCAGCAAGAGCTTTCAGGGCTGGCCCCTTCCTTGTGGGAGAAGGAGCCGGACGTTTGCCTTTTCGGAAAGAGGCTCTGCCGAGAACGAGCGCCGTGAGATGCTGAGTCTCTGGGAAAGCACAGATGCCCAGTGCTGTTGTGCCTGTGGGTAGGGTGCACGGGGACAGTGAAGACCAGCAAGAGCTTTCTGGGCTGGCCCCTTCCTTGTGGGAGAAGGAGCTGGACGTTTGCCTTTTCGGAAAGAGGCTCTTCCGAGAACGAGCGCCGTGAGATGCTGAGTCTCTGGGAAAGCACAGATGCCCAGTGCTGTTGTGCCTGTGGGTAGGGTGCACGGGGACAGTGAAGACCAGCAAGAGCTTTCAGGGCTGGCCCCTTCCTTGTGGGAGAAGGAGCCGGACGTTTGCCTTTTCGGAAAGAGGCTCTGCCGAGAACGAGCGCCGTGAGATGCTGAGTCTCTGGGAAAGCACAGATGCCCAGTGCTGTTGTGCCTGTGGGTAGGGTGCACGGGGCCAGTGAAGACCAGCAAGAGCTTTCAGGGCTGGCCCCTTCCTTGTGGGAGAAGGAGCCGGACGTTTGCCTTTTCGGAAAGAGGCTCTGCCGAGAACGAGCGCCGTGAGATATGCCGTCAGTGGTTAAGCACAGATGCCCAGTGCTGTTGTGCCTGTGGGTAGGGTGCACGGGGCCAGTGAAGACCAGCAAGAGCTTTCAGGGCTGGCCCCTTCCTTGTGGGAGAAGGAGCCGGACGTTTGCCTTTTCGGAAAGAGGCTCTGCCGAGAACGAGCGCCGTGAGATATGCCGTCTGTGGTTAAGCACAGATGCCCAGTGCTGTTGTGCTTGTGGGTAGGGTGCACGGGGCCAGTGAAGACCAGCAAGAGCTTTCAGGGCTGGCCCCTTCCTTGTGGGAGAAGGAGCCGGACGTTTGCCTTTTCGGAAAGAGGCTCTGCCGATAGCGAACGCCGTGAGATATGCCGTCTGTGGTTAAGCACAGATGCCCAGTGCTGTTGTGCCTGTGGGTAGGGTGCACGGGGCCAGTGAAGACCAGCAAGAGCTTTCAGGGCTGGCCCCTTCCTTGTGGGAGAAGGAGCCGGACGTTTGCCTTTTCGGAAAGAGGCTCTGCCGAGAACGAGCGCCATGAGATGCTGAGCGTCCTAAAAACGCACAGATGCCCAGTGCTGTTGTGCCTGTGGGTAGGGTGCACGGGGACAGTGAAGACCAGCAAGAGCTTTCAGGGCTGGCCCCTTCCTTGTGGGAGAAGGAGCCGGACGTTTGCCTTTTCGGAAAGAGGCTCTGCCGAGAACGAGCGCCGTGAGATGCTGAGTCTCTGGGAAAGCACAGATGCCCAGTGCTGTTGTGCCTGTGGATAGGGTGCACGGGGCCAGTGAAGACCAGCAAGAGCTTTCAGGGCTGGCCCCTTCCTTGTGGGAGAAGGAGCCGGACGTTTGCCTTTTCGGAAAGAGGCTCTGCCGAGAACGAGCGCCGTGAGATATGCCGTCTGTGGTTAAGCACAGATGCCCAGTGCTGTTGTGCCTGTGGGTAGGGTGCACGGGGCCAGTGAAGACCAGCAAGAGCTTTCAGGGCTGGCCCCTTCCTTGTGGGAGAAGGAGCCGGACGTTTGCCTTTTCGGAAAGAGGCTCTGCCGAGAACGAGCGCCGTGAGATGCTGAGTCTCTGGGAAAGCACAGATGCCCAGTGCTGTTGTGCCTGTGGATAGGGTGCACGGGGACAGTGAAGACCAGCAAGAGCTTTCTGGGCTGGCCCCTTCCTTGTGGGAGAAGGAGCTGGACGTTTGCCTTTTCGGAAAGAGGCTCTGCTGAGAAAGAGCGCCATGAGATGCTGAGTCTCTGGTAAAGCACAGATTCCCATTGCTGTTGATCCTGTGGATAGGGTGCACGGGGCCAGTGAAGACCAGCAAGAGCTTTCAGGGCTGGCCCCTTCCTTGTGGGAGAAGGAGCCGGACATTTGCCTTTTCGGAAAGAGGCTCTGCCGAGAACGAGCGCCGTGAGATGCTGAGTCTCTGGGAAAGCACAGATGCCCAGTGCTGTTGTGCCTGTGGGTAGGGTGCACGGGGACAGTGAAGACCAGCAAGAGCTTTCAGGGCTGGCCCCTTCCTTGTGGGAGAAGGAGCCGGACGTTTGCCTTTTCGGAAAGAGGCTCTGCCGAGAACGAGCGCCGTGAGATATGCCGTCAGTGGTTAAGCACAGATGCCCAGTGCTGTTGTGCCTGTGGGTAGGGTGCACGGGGCCAGTGAAGCCCAGCAAGAGCTTTCAGGGCTGGCCCCTTCCTTGTGGGAGAAGGAGCCGGACGTTTGCCTTTTCGGAAAGAGGCTCTGGCGAGAGCGAACGCAGTGAGATATGCCGTCTGTGGTTAAGCACAGATGCCCAGTGCTGTTGTGCCTGTGGGTAGGGTGCACGGGGCCAGTGAAGACCAGCAAGAGCTTTCAGGGCTGGCCCCTTCCTTGTGGGAGAAGGAGCCGGACGTTTGCCTTTTCGGAAAGAGGCTCTGCCGAGAACGAGCGCCGTGAGATATGCCGTCTGTGGTTAAGCACAGATGCCCAGTGCTGTTGTGCCTGTGGGTAGGGTGCACGGGGACAGTGAAGACCAGCAAGAGCTTTCAGGGCTGGCCCCTTCCTTGTGGGAGAAGGAGCCGGACGTTTGCCTTTTCGGAAAGAGGATCTGCCGAGAACGAGCGCCATGAGATGCTGAGCGTCCTAAAAACGCACAGATGCCCAGTGCTGTTGTGCCTGTGGGTAGGGTGCACGGGGCCAGTGAAGACCAGCAAGAGCTTTCAGGGCTGGCCCCTTCCTTGTGGGAGAAGGAGCCGGACGTTTGCCTTTTCGGAAAGAGGCTCTGCCGAGAACGAGCGCCGTGAGATATGCCGTCTGTGGTTAAGCACAGATGCCCAGTGCTGTTGTGCCTGTGGGTAGGGTGCACGGGGCCAGTGAAGACCAGCAAGAGCTTTCAGGGCTGGCCCCTTCCTTGTGGGAGAAGGAGCCGGACGTTTGCCTTTTCGGAAAGAGGCTCTGCCAAGAACGAGCGCCGTGAGATGCTGAGTCTCTGGGAAAGCACAGATGCCCAGTGCTGTTGTGCCTGTGGGTAGGGTGCACGGGGCCAGTGAAGACCAGCAAGAGCTTTCAGGGCTGGCCCCTTCCTTGTGGGAGAAGGAACCGGACGTTTGCCTTTTCGGAAAGAGGCTCTGCCGAGAACGAGCGCCGTGAGATATGCCGTCTAAGGTTAAGCACAGATGCCCATTGCTGTTGTGCCTATTCATAGGGTGCACGGGGCCAGTGAAGACCAGCAAGAGCTTTCAGGGCTGGCCCCTTCCTTGTGGGAGAAGGAGCCGGACGTTTGCCTTTTCGGAAAGAGGCTCTGCCGAGAACGAGCGCCGTGAGATGCTGAGTCTCTGGGAAAGCACAGATGCCCAGTGCTGTTGTGCCTGTGGGTAGGGTGCACGGGGCCAGTGAAGACCAGCAAGAGCTTTCAGGGCTGGCCCCTTCCTTGTGGGAGAAGGAGCCGGACGTTTGCCTTTTCGGAAAGAGGCTCTGCCGAGAGCGAACGCCGTGAGATATGCCATCTGTGGTTAAGCACAGATGCCCAGTGCTGTTGTGCCTGTGGGTAGGGTGCACGGGGCCAGGGAAGACCAGCAAGAGCTTTCAGGGCTGGCCCCTTCCTTGTGGGAGAAGGAGCCGGACGTTTGCCTTTTCGGAAAGAGGCTCTGCCGAGAACGAGCGCCATGAGATGCTGAGCGTCCTAAAAACGCACAGATGCCCAGTGCTGTTGTGCCTGTGGATAGGGTGCACGGGGCCAGTGAAGACCAGCAAGAGCTTTCAGGGCTGGCCCCTTCCTTGTGGGAGAAGGAGCCGGACGTTTGCCTTTTCGGAAAGAGGCTCTGCCGAGAACGAGCGCCGTGAGATGCTGAGTCTCTGAGAAAGCACAGATGCCCAGTGCTGTTGTGCCTGTGGGTAGGGTGCACGGGGACAGTGAAGACCAGCAAGAGCTTTCAGGGCTGGCCCCTTCCTTGTGGGAGAAGGAGCCGGACGTTTGCCTTTTCGGAAAGAGGCTCTGCCGAGAACGAGCGCCGTGAGATATGCCGTCAGTGGTTAAGCACAGATGCCCAGTGCTGTTGTGCCTGTGGGTAGGGTGCACGGGGACAGTGAAGACCAGCAAGAGCTTTCAGGGCTGGCCCCTTCCTTGTGGGAGAAGGAGCCGGACGTTTGCCTTTTCGGAAAGAGGCTCTGCTGAGAAAGAGCGCCATGAGATGCTGAGTCTCTGGGAAAGCAAAGATGCCCAGTGCTGTTGTGCCTGTGGGTAGGGTGCACGGGGCCAGTGAAGACCAGCAAGAGCTTTCAGGGCTGGCCCCTTCCTTGTGGGAGAAGGAGCCGGACGTTTGCCTTTTCGGAAAGAGGCTCTGCCGAGAACGAGCACCGTGAGATATGCCGTCTGTGGTTAAGCACAGATGCCCAGTGCTGTTGTGCCTGTGGGTAGGGTGCACGGGGCCAGTGAAGAGCAGCAAGAGCTTTCAGGGCTGGCCCCTTCCTTGTGGGAGAAGGAGCCGGACGTTTGCCTTTTCGGAAAGAGGCTCTGCCAAGAACGAGCGCCGTGAGATATGCCGTCTGTGGTTAAGCACAGATGCCCAGTGCTGTTGTGCCTGTGGGTAGGGTGCACGGGGCCAGTGAAGACCAGCAAGAGCTTTCAGGGCTGGCCCCTTCCTTGTGGGAGAAGGAGCCGGACGTTTGCCTTTTCGGAAAGAGGCTCTGCCGAGAACGAGCGCCGTGAGATGCTGAGTCTCTGGGAAAGCACAGATGCCCAGTGCTGTTGTGCCTGTGGGTAGGGTGCACGGGGCCAGTGAAGACCAGCAAGAGCTTTCAGGGCTGGCCCCTTCCTTGTGGGAGAAGGAGCCGGACGTTTGCCTTTTCGGAAAGAGGCTCTGCCGAGAACGAGCGCCGTGAGATGCTGAGTCTCTGGGAAAGCACAGATGCCCAGTGCTGTTGTGCCTGTGGGTAGGGTGCACGGGGACAGTGAAGACCAGCAAGAGCTTTCAGGGCTGGCCCCTTCCTTGTGGGAGAAGGAGCCGGACGTTTGCCTTTTCGGAAAGAGGCTCTGCCGAGAACGAGCGCCGTGAGATATGCCGTCTGTGGTTAAGCAGAGATGCCCAGTGCTGTTGTGCCTGTGGGTAGGGTGCACGGGGCCAGTGAAGACCAGCAAGAGCTTTCAGGGCTGGCCCCTTCCTTGTGGGAGAAGTAGCCGGACGTTTGCCTTTTCGGAAAGAGGCTCTGCCGAGAACGAGCGCCATGAGATGCTGAGCGTCCTAAAAACGCACAGATGCCCAGTGCTGTTGTGCCTGTGGGTAGGGTGCACGGGGACAGTGAAGACCAGCAAGAGCTTTCAGGGCTGGCCCCTTCCTTGTGGGAGAAGGAGCCGGACGTTTGCCTTTTCGGAAAGAGGCTCTGCCGAGAACGAGCGCCGTGAGATATGCCGTCTGTGGTTAAGCACAGATGCCCAGTGCTGTTGTGCCTGTGGGTAGGGTGCACGGGGCCAGTGAAGAGCAGCAAGAGCTTTCAGGGCTGGCCCCTTCCTTGTGGGAGAAGGAGCCGGACGTTTGCCTTTTCGGAAAGAGGCTCTGCCGAGAACGAGCACCGTGAGATGCTGAGTCTCTGGGAAAGCACAGATGCCCAGTGCTGTTGTGCCTGTGGGTAGGGTGCACGGGGACAGTGAAGACCAGCAAGAGCTTTCAGGGCTGGCCCCTTCCTTGTGGGAGAAGGAGCCGGACGTTTGCCTTTTCGGAAACAGGCTCTGCCGAGAACGAGCGCCGTGAGATATGCCGTCTGTGGTTAAGCACAGATGCCCAGTGCTGTTGTGCCTGTGGGTAGGGTGCACGGGGCCAGTGAAGACCAGGAAGAGCTTTCAGGGCTGGCCCCTTCCTTGTGGGAGAAGGAGCCGGACGTTTGCCTTTTCGGAAAGAGGCTCTGCCGAGAACGAGCGCCATGAGATGCTGAGCGTCCTAAAAACGCACAGATGCCCAGTGCTGTTGTGCCTGTGGGTAGGGTGCACGGGGACAGTGAAGACCAGCAAGAGCTTTCAGGGCTGGCCCCTTCCTTGTGGGAGAAGGAGCCGGACGTTTGCCTTTTCGGAAAGAGGCTCTGCCGAGAACGAGCGCCGTGAGATATGCCGTCTGTGGTTAAGCACAGATGCCCAGTGCTGTTGTGCCTGTGGGTAGGGTGCACGGGGCCAGTGAAGAGCAGCAAGAGCTTTCAGGGCTGGCCCCTTCCTTGTGGGAGAAGGAGCCGGACGTTTGCCTTTTCGGAAAGAGGCTCTGCCGAGAACGAGCACCGTGAGATGCTGAGTCTCTGGGAAAGCACAGATGCCCAGTGCTGTTGTGCCTGTGGGTAGGGTGCACGGGGACAGTGAAGACCAGCAAGAGCTTTCTGGGCTGGCCCCTTCCTTGTGGGAGAAGGAGCTGGACGTTTGCCTTTTCGGAAAGAGGCTCTGCTGAGAAAGAGCGCCATGAGATGCTGAGTCTCTGGTAAAGCACAGATTCCCATTGCTGTTGATCCTGTGGATAGGGTGCACGGGGCCAGTGAAGACCAGCAAGAGCTTTCAGGGCTGGCCCCTTCCTTGTGGGAGAAGGAGCCGGACATTTGCCTTTTCGGAAAGAGGCTCTGCCGAGAACGAGCGCCGTGAGATGCTGAGTCTCTGGGAAAGCACAGATGCCCAGTGCTGTTGTGCCTGTGGGTAGGGTGCACGGGGACAGTGAAGACCAGCAAGAGCTTTCAGGGCTGGCCCCTTCCTTGTGGGAGAAGGAGCCGGACGTTTGCCTTTTCGGAAAGAGGCTCTGCCGAGAACGAGCGCCGTGAGATATGCCGTCAGTGGTTAAGCACAGATGCCCAGTGCTGTTGTGCCTGTGGGTAGGGTGCACGGGGCCAGTGAAGACCAGCAAGAGCTTTCAGGGCTGGCCCCTTCCTTGTGGGAGAAGGAGCCGGACGTTTGCCTTTTCGGAAAGAGGCTCTGGCGAGAGCGAACGCAGTGAGATATGCCGTCTGTGGTTAAGCACAGATGCCCAGTGCTGTTGTGCCTGTGGGTAGGGTGCACGGGGCCAGTGAAGAGCAGCAAGAGCTTTCAGGGCTGGCCCCTTCCTTGTGGGAGAAGGAGCCGGACGTTTGCCTTTTCGGAAAGAGGCTCTGCCGATAGCGAACGCCGTGAGATATGCCGTCTGTGGTTAAGCACAGATGCCCAGTGCTGTTGTGCCTGTGGGTAGGGTGCACGGGGACAGTGAAGACCAGCAAGAGCTTTCAGGGCTGGCCCCTTCCTTGTGGGAGAAGGAGCCGGACGTTTGCCTTTTCGGAAAGAGGCTCTGCCGAGAACGAGCGCCATGAGATGCTGAGCGTCCTAAAAACGCACAGATGCCCAGTGCTGTTGTGCCTGTGGGTAGGGTGCACGGGGACAGTGAAGACCAGCAAGAGCTTTCAGGGCTGGCCCCTTCCTTGTGGGAGAAGGAGCCGGACGTTTGCCTTTTCGGAAAGAGGCTCTGCCAAGAACGAGCGCCGTGAGATGCTGAGTCTCTGGGAAAGCACAGATGCCCAGTGCTGTTGTGCCTGTGGGTAGGGTGCACGGGGCCAGTGAAGACCAGCAAGAGCTTTCAGGGCTGGCCCCTTCCTTGTGGGAGAAGGAACCGGACGTTTGCCTTTTCGGAAAGAGGCTCTGCCGAGAAAGAGCGCCGTGAGATATGCCGTCTAAGGTTAAGCACAGATGCCCATTGCTGTTGTGCCTATTCATAGGGTGCACGGGGCCAGTGAAGACCAGCAAGAGCTTTCAGGGCTGGCCCCTTCCTTGTGGGAGAAGGAGCCGGACGTTTGCCTTTTCGGAAAGAGGCTCTGGCGAGAACGAGCGCCGTGAGATGCTGAGTCTCTGAGAAAGCACAGATGCCCAGTGCTGTTGTGCCTGTGGGTAGGGTGCACGGGGACAGTGAAGACCAGCAAGAGCTTTCAGGGCTGGCCCCTTCCTTGTGGGAGAAGGAGCCGGACGTTTGCCTTTTCGGAAAGAGGCTCTGCCGAGAACGAGCGCCGTGAGATATGCCGTCAGTGGTTAAGCACAGATGCCCAGTGCTGTTGTGCCTGTGGGTAGGGTGCACGGGGACAGTGAAGACCAGCAAGAGCTTTCAGGGCTGGCCCCTTCCTTGTGGGAGAAGGAGCCGGACGTTTGCCTTTTCGGAAAGAGGCTCTGCTGAGAAAGAGCGCTATGAGATGCTGAGTCTCTGGGAAAGCAAAGATGCCCAGTGCTGTTGTGCCTGTGGGTAGGGTGCACGGGGCCAGTGAAGACCAGCAAGAGCTTTCAGGGCTGGCCCCTTCCTTGTGGGAGAAGGAGCCGGACGTTTGCCTTTTCGGAAAGAGGCTCTGCCGAGAACGAGCACCGTGAGATATGCCGTCTGTGGTTAAGCACAGATGCCCAGTGCTGTTGTGCCTGTGGGTAGGGTGCACGGGGCCAGTGAAGACCAGCAAGAGCTTTCAGGGCTGGCCCCTTCCTTGTGGGAGAAGGAGCCGGACGTTTGCCTTTTCGGAAAGAGGCTCTGCCGAGAACGAGCGCCGTGAGATATGCCGTCTGTGGTTAAGCACAGATGCCCAGTGCTGTTGTGCCTGTGGGTAGGGTGCACGGGGACAGTGAAGACCAGCAAGAGCTTTCAGGGCTGGCCCCTTCCTTGTGGGAGAAGGAGCCGGACGTTTGCCTTTTCGGAAAGAGGCTCTGCCGAGAACGAGCGCCGTGAGATATGCCGTCAGTGGTTAAGCACAGATGCCCAGTGCTGTTGTGCCTGTGGGTAGGGTGCACGGGGCCAGTGAAGACCAGCAAGAGCTTTCAGGGCTGGCCCCTTCCTTGTGGGAGAAGGAGCCGGACGTTTGCCTTTTCGGAAAGAGGCTCTGCCGAGAACGAGCGCCGTGAGATGCTGAGTCTCTGGGAAAGCACAGATGCCCAGTGCTGTTGTGCCTGTGGGTAGGGTGCACGGGGCCAGTGAAGACCAGCAAGAGCTTTCAGGGCTGGCCCCTTCCTTGTGGGAGAAGGAGCCGGACATTTGCCTTTTCGGAAAGAGGCTCTGCCGATAGCGAACGCCATGAGATATGCCGTCTGTGGTTAAGCACAGATGCCCAGTGCTGTTGTGCCTGTGGGTAGGGTGCACGGGGCCAGTGAAGACCAGCAAGAGCTTTCAGGGCTGGCCCCTTCCTTGTGGGAGAAGGAGCCGGACGTTTGCCTTTTCGGAAAGAGGCTCTGCCGAGAACGAGCGCCATGAGATGCTGAGCGTCCTAAAAACGCACAGATGCCCAGTGCTGTTGTGCCTGTGGGTAGGGTGCACGGGGACAGTGAAGACCAGCAAGAGCTTTCAGGGCTGGCCCCTTCCTTGTGGGAGAAGGAGCCGGACGTTTGCCTTTTCGGAAAGAGGCTCTGCCGAGAACGAGCGCCGTGAGATATGCCATCTGTGGTTAAGCACAGATGCCCAGTGCTGTTGTGCCTGTGGGTAGGGTGCACGGGGCCAGGGAAGACCAGCAAGAGCTTTCAGGGCTGGCCCCTTCCTTGTGGGAGAAGGAGCCGGACGTTTGCCTTTTCGGAAAGAGGCTCTGCCGAGAACGAGCGCCGTGAGATGCTGAGTCTCTTGGAAAGCACAGATGCCCAGTGCTGTTGTGCCTGTGGGTAGGGTGCACGGGGACAGTGAAGACCAGCAAGAGCTTTCAGGGCTGGCCCCTTCCTTGTGGGAGAAGGAGCCGGACGTTTGCCTTTTCGGAAAGAGGCTCTGCCGAGAACGAGTGCCGTGAGATATGCCGTCAGTGGTTAAGCACAGATGCCCAGTGCTGTTGTGCCTGTGGGTAGGGTGCACGGGGCCAGTGAAGACCAGCAAGAGCTTTCAGGGCTGGCCCCTTCCTTGTGGGAGAAGGAGCCGGACGTTTGCCTTTTTGGAAAGAGGCTCTGCCGAGAACGAGCGCCGTGAGATGCTGAGTCTCTGGGAAAGCACAGATGCCCAGTGCTGTTGTGCCTGTGGGTAGGGTGCACGGGGCCAGTGAAGACCAGCAAGAGCTTTCAGGGCTGGCCCCTTCCTTGTGGGAGAAGGAGCCGGACATTTGCCTTTTCGGAAAGAGGCTCTGCCGATAGCGAACGCCGTGAGATATGCCGTCTGTGGTTAAGCACAGATGCCCAGTGCTGTTGTGCCTGTGGGTAGGGTGCACGGGGCCAGTGAAGACCAGCAAGAGCTTTCAGGGCTGGCCCCTTCCTTGTGGGAGAAGGAGCCGGACGTTTGCCTTTTCGGAAAGAGGCTCTGCCGAGAACGAGCGCAATGAGATGCTGAGCGTCCTAAAAACGCACAGATGCCCAGTGCTGTTGTGCCTGTGGGTAGGGTGCACGGGGACAGTGAAGACCAGCAAGAGCTTTCAGGGCTGGCCCCTTCCTTGTGGGAGAAGGAGCCGGACGTTTGCCTTTTCGGAAAGAGGCTCTGCCGAGAACGAGCGCCGTGAGATATGCCGTCTGTGGTTAAGCACAGATGCCCAGTGCTGTTGTGCCTGTGGGTAGGGTGCACGGGGCCAGTGAAGACCAGCAAGAGCTTTCAGGGCTGGCCCCTTCCTTGTGGGAGAAGGAGCCGGACGTTTGCCTTTTCGGAAAGAGGCTCTGCCGAGAACGAGCACCGTGAGATGCTGAGTCTCTGGGAAAGCACAGATGCCCAGTGCTGTTGTGCCTGTGGGTAGGGTGCACGGGGCCAGTGAAGACCAGCAAGAGCTTTCAGGGCTGGCCCCTTCCTTGTGGGAGAAGGAGCCGGACGTTTGCCTTTTCGGAAAGAGGCTCTGCCGAGAACGAGCGCCGTGAGATGCTGAGTCTCTGGGAAAGCACAGATGCCCAGTGCTGTTGTGCCTGTGGATAGGGTGCACGGGGCCAGTGAAGACCAGCAAGAGCTTTCAGGGCTGGCCCCTTCCTTGTGGGAGAAGGAGCCGGACGTTTGCCTTTTCGGAAAGAGGCTCTGCTGAGAAAGAGCGCCATGAGATGCTGAGTCTCTGGTAAAGCACAGATTCCCATTGCTGTTGATCCTGTGGATAGGGTGCACGGGGCCAGTGAAGACCAGCAAGAGCTTTCAGGGCTGGCCCCTTCCTTGTGGGAGAAGGAGCCGGACATTTGCCTTTTCGGAAAGAGGCTCTGCCGAGAACGAGCGCTGTGAGATGCTGAGTCTCTGGGAAAGCACAGATGCCCAGTGCTGTTGTGCCTGTGGGTAGGGTGCACGGGGCCAGTGAAGACCAGCAAGAGCTTTCAGGGCTGGCCCCTTCCTTGTGGGAGAAGGAGCCGGACGTTTGCCTTTTCGGAAAGAGGCTCTGCCGAGAACGAGCGCCGTGAGATATGCCGTCAGTGGTTAAGCACAGATGCCCAGTGCTGTTGTGCCTGTGGGTAGGGTGCACGGGGCCAGTGAAGACCAGCAAGAGCTTTCAGGGCTGGCCCCTTCCTTGTGGGAGAAGGAGCCGGACGTTTGCCTTTTCGGAAAGAGGCTCTGGCGAGAGCGAACGCAGTGAGATATGCCGTCTGTGGTTAAACACAGATGTCCAGTGCTGTTGTGCCTGTGGGTAGGGTGCACGGGGCCAGTGAAGACCAGCAAGAGCTTTCAGGGCTGGCCCCTTCCTTGTGGGAGAAGGAGCCGGACGTTTGCCTTTTCGGAAAGAGGCTCTGCCGAGAACGAGCGCCGTGAGATATGCCGTCTGTGGTTAAGCACAGATGCCCAGTGCTGTTGTGCCTGTGGGTAGGGTGCACGGGGCCAGTGAAGACCAGCAAGAGCTTTCAGGGCTGGCCCCTTCCTTGTGGGAGAAGGAGCCGGACGTTTGCCTTTTCGGAAAGAGGCTCTGCCGATAGCGAACGCCGTGAGATATGCCGTCTGTTGTTAAGCACAGATGCCCAGTGCTGTTGTGCCTGTGGGTAGGGTGCACGGGGCCAGTGAAGACCAGCAAGAGCTTTCAGGGCTGGCCCCTTCCTTGTGGGAGAAGGAGCCGGACGTTTGCCTTTTCGGAAAGAGGCTCTGCCGATAGCGAACGCCGTAGAGATATGCCGTCTGTGGTTAAGCACAGATGCCCAGTGCTGTTGTGCCTGTGGGTAGGGTGCACGGGGCCAGTGAAGACCAGCAAGAGCTTTCAGGGCTGGCCCCTTCCTTGTGGGAGAAGGAGCCGGACGTTTGCCTTTTCGGAAAGAGGCTCTGCTGAGAAAGAGCGCCATGAGATGCTGAGTCTCTGGTAAAGCACAGATTCCCATTGCTGTTGATCCTGTGGATAGGGTGCACGGGGCCAGTGAAGACCAGCAAGAGCTTTCAGGGCTGGCCCCTTCCTTGTGGGAGAAGGAGCCGGACATTTGCCTTTTCGGAAAGAGGCTCTGCCGAGAACGAGCGCCGTGAGATGCTGAGTCTCTGGGAAAGCACAGATGCCCAGTGCTGTTGTGCCTGTGGGTAGGGTGCACGGGGACAGTGAAGACCAGCAAGAGCTTTCAGGGCTGGCCCCTTCCTTGTGGGAGAAGGAGCCGGACGTTTGCCTTTTCGGAAAGAGGCTCTGCCGAGAACGAGCGCCGTGAGATATGCCGTCAGTGGTTAAGCACAGATGCCCAGTGCTGTTGTGCCTGTGGGTAGGGTGCACGGGGCCAGTGAAGACCAGCAAGAGCTTTCAGGGCTGGCCCCTTCCTTGTGGGAGAAGGAGCCGGACGTTTGCCTTTTCGGAAAGAGGCTCTGGCGAGAGCGAACGCAGTGAGATATGCCGTCTGTGGTTAAGCACAGATGCCCAGTGCTGTTGTGCCTGTGGGTAGGGTGCACGGGGACAGTGAAGACCAGCAAGAGCTTTCAGGGCTGGCCCCTTCCTTGTGGGAGAAGGAGCCGGACGTTTGCCTTTTCGGAAAGAGGCTCTGCCGATAGCGAACGCCGTGAGATATGCCGTCTGTGGTTAAGCACAGATGCCCAGTGCTGTTGTGCCTGTGGGTAGGGTGCACGGGGACAGTGAAGACCAGCAAGAGCTTTCAGGGCTGGCCCCTTCCTTGTGGGAGAAGGAGCCGGACGTTTGCCTTTTCGGAAAGAGGCTCTGGCGAGAGCGAACGCAGTGAGATATGCCGTCTGTGGTTAAGCACAGATGCCCAGTGCTGTTGTGCCTGTGGGTAGGGTGCACGGGGCCAGTGAAGACCAGCAAGAGCTTTCAGGGCTGGCCCCTTCCTTGTGGGAGAAGGAGCCGGACGTTTGCCTTTTCGGAAAGAGGCTCTGCCGAGAACGAGCGCCATGAGATGCTGAGCGTCCTAAAAACGCACAGATGCCCAGTGCTGTTGTGCCTGTGGGTAGGGTGCACGGGGACAGTGAAGACCAGCAAGAGCTTTCAGGGCTGGCCCCTTCCTTGTGGGAGAAGGAGCCGGACGTTTGCCTTTTCGGAAAGAGGCTCTGCCGAGAACGAGCACCGTGAGATATGCCGTCTGTGGTTAAGCACAGATGCCCAGTGCTGTTGTGCCTGTGGGTAGGGTGCACGGGGCCAGTGAAGACCAGCAAGAGCTTTCAGGGCTGGCCCCTTCCTTGTGGGAGAAGGAGCCGGACGTTTGCCTTTTCGGAAAGAGGCTCTGCCGAGAACGAGCACCGTGAGATGCTGAGTCTCTGGGAAAGCACAGATGCCCAGTGCTGTTGTGCCTGTGGGTAGGGTGCACGGGGACAGTGAAGACCAGCAAGAGCTTTCAGGGCTGGCCCCTTCCTTGTGGGAGAAGGAGCCGGACGTTTGCCTTTTCGGAAAGAGGCTCTGCCGAGAGCGAGCGCCGTGAGATATGCCGTCTGTGGTTAAGCACAGATGCCCAGTGCTGTTGTGCCTGTGGGTAGGGTGCACGGGGCCAGTGAAGACCAGCAAGAGCTTTCAGGGCTGGCCCCTTCCTTGTGGGAGAAGGAGCCGGACGTTTGCCTTTTCGGAAAGAGGCTCTGCCGATAGCGAACGCCGTGAGATATGCCGTCTGTGGTTAAGCACAGATGCCCAGTGCTTTTGTGCCTGTGGATAGGGTGTTTGGGGACGGTTAAGACCAGCAAGAGCTTTCAGGGCTGGCCCCTTCCTTGTGGGAGAAGGAGCCGGACGTTTGCCTTTTCGGAAAGAGGCTCTGCCGAGAACGAGCGCCGTGAGATGCTGAGTCTCTGGGAAAGCACAGATGCCCAGTGCTGTTGTGCCTGTGGGTAGGGTGCACGGGGCCAGTGAAGACCAGCAAGAGCTTTCAGGGCTGGCCCCTTCCTTGTGGGAGAAGGAGCCGGACGTTTGCCTTTTCGGAAAGAGGCTCTGTGAGAAAGAGCGCCATGAGATGCTGAGTCTCTGGGAAAGCACAGATGCCCAGTTCTGTTGTGCCTGTGGATAGGGTGCACGGGGCCAGTGAAGACCAGCAAGAGCTTTCAGGGCTGGCCCCTTCCTTGTGGGAGAAGGAGCCGGACGTTTGCCTTTTCGGAAAGAGGCTCTGCCGAGAACGAGCGCCGTGAGATGCTGAGTCTCTGGGAAAGCACAGATGCCCAGTGCTGTTGTGCCTGTGGGTAGGGTGCACGGGGACAGTGAAGACCAGCAAGAGCTTTCAGGGCTGGCCCCTTCCTTGTGGGAGAAGGAGCCGGACGTTTGCCTTTTCGGAAAGAGGCTCTGCTGAGAAAGAGCGCCATGAGATGCTGAGTCTCTGGGAAAGCAAAGATGCCCATTGCTGTTGATCCTGTGGATAGGGTGCACGGGGACAGTGAAGACCAGCAAGAGCTTTCTGGGCTGGCCCCTTCCTTGTGGGAGAAGGAGCCGGACGTTTGCCTTTTCGGAAAGAGGCTCTGCCGAGAACGAGCGCCGTGAGATGCTGAGTCTCTGGGAAAGCAAAGATGCCCAGTGCTGTTGTGCCTGTGGGTAGGGTGCACGGGGACAGTGAAGACCAGCAAGAGCTTTCAGGGCTGGCCCCTTCCTTGTGGGAGAAGGAGCCGGACGTTTGCCTTTTCGGAAAGAGGCTCTGCCGAGAACGAGCGCCGTGAGATATGCCGTCAGTGGTTAAGCACAGATGCCCAGTGCTGTTGTGCCTGTGGATAGGGTGCACGGGGCCAGTGAAGACCAGCAAGAGCTTTCAGGGCTGGCCCCTTCCTTGTGGGAGAAGGAGCCGGACGTTTGCCTTTTCGGAAAGAGGCTCTGGCGAGAGCGAACGCAGTGAGATATGCCGTCTGTGGTTAAGCACAGATGCCCAGTGCTGTTGTGCCTGTGGGTAGGGTGCACGGGGACAGTGAAGACCAGCAAGAGCTTTCAGGGCTGGCCCCTTCCTTGTGGGAGAAGGAGCCGGACGTTTGCCTTTTCGGAAAGAGGCTCTGCCGAGAACGAGCGCCGTGAGATATGCCGTCTGTGGTTAAGCACAGATGCCCAGTGCTGTTGTGCCTGTGGGTAGGGTGCACGGGGCCAGTGAAGACCAGCAAGAGCTTTCAGGGCTGGCCCCTTCCTTGTGGGAGAAGGAGCCGGACGTTTGCCTTTTCGGAAAGAGGCTCTGCCGAGAACGAGCGCCATGAGATGCTGAGCGTCCTAAAAACGCACAGATGCCCAGTGCTGTTGTGCCTGTGGGTAGGGTGCACGGGGACAGTGAAGACCAGCAAGAGCTTTCAGGGCTGGCCCCTTCCTTGTGGGAGAAGGAGCCGGACGTTTGCCTTTTCGGAAAGAGGCTCTGCCGAGAACGAGCGCCGTGAGATATGCCGTCTGTGGTTAAGCACAGATGCCCAGTGCTGTTGTGCCTGTGGGTAGGGTGCACGGGGCCAGTGAAGACCAGCAAGAGCTTTCAGGGCTGGCCCCTTCCTTGTGGGAGAAGGAGCCGGACGTTTGCCTTTTCGGAAAGAGGCTCTGCCGAGAACGAGCGCCGTGAGATGCTGAGTCTCTGGGAAAGCACAGATGCCCAGTGCTGTTGTGCCTGTGGGTAGGGTGCACGGGGACAGTGAAGACCAGCAAGAGCTTTCAGGGCTGGCCCCTTCCTTGTGGGAGAAGGAGCCGGACGTTTGCCTTTTCGGAAAGAGGCTCTGCCGAGAACGAGCGCCGTGAGATATGCCGTCTGTGGTTAAGCACAGATGCCCAGTGCTGTTGTGCCTGTGGGTAGGGTGCACGGGGACAGTGAAGACCAGCAAGAGCTTTCAGGGCTGGCCCCTTCCTTGTGGGAGAAGGAGCCGGACGTTTGCCTTTTCGGAAAGAGGCTCTGCCGAGAACGAGCGCCGTGAGATATGCCGTCAGTGATTAAGCACAGATGCCCAGTGCTGTTGTGCCTGTGGGTAGGGTGCACGGGGACAGTGAAGACCAGCAAGAGCTTTCAGGGCTGGCCCCTTCCTTGTGGGAGAAGGAGCCGGACGTTTGCCTTTTCGGAAAGAGGCTCTGCCGAGAACGAGCGCCGTGAGATATGCCGTCTGTGGTTAAGCACAGATGCCCAGTGCTGTTGTGCCTGTGGATAGGGTGCACGGGGCCAGTGAAGACCAGCAAGAGCTTTCAGGGCTGGCCCCTTCCTTGTGGGAGAAGGAGCCGGACGTTTGCCTTTTCGGAAAGAGGCTCTGCCGATAGCGAACGCCGTGAGATATGCCGTCTGTGGTTAAGCACAGATGCCCAGTGCTGTTGTGCCTGTGGATAGGGTGTTTGGGGACGGTTAAGACCAGCAAGAGCTTTCAGGGCTGGCCCCTTCCTTGTGGGAGAAGGAGCCGGACGTTTGCCTTTTCGGAAAGAGGCTCTGCCGAGAACGAGCGCCGTGAGATGCTGAGTCTCTGGGAAAGCACAGATGCCCAGTGCTGTTGTGCCTGTGGGTAGGGTGCACGGGGCCAGTGAAGACCAGCAAGAGCTTTCAGGGCTGGCCCCTTCCTTGTGGGAGAAGGAGCCGGACGTTTGCCTTTTCGGAAAGAGGCTCTGTGAGAAAGAGCGCCATGAGATGCTGAGTCTCTGGGAAAGCACAGATGCCCATTGCTGTTGTGCCTGTGGGTAGGGTGCACGGGGCCAGTGAAGACCAGCAAGAGCTTTCAGGGCTGGCCCCTTCCTTGTGGGAGAAGGAGCCGGACGTTTGCCTTTTCGGAAAGAGGCTCTGCCGAGAACGAGCGCCGTGAGATGCTGAGTCTCTGGGAAAGCACAGATGCCCAGTGCTGTTGTGCCTGTGGGTAGGGTGCACGGGGACAGTGAAGACCAGCAAGAGCTTTCAGGGCTGGCCCCTTCCTTGTGGGAGAAGGAGCCGGACGTTTGCCTTTTCGGAAAGAGGCTCTGCTGAGAAAGAGCGCCATGAGATGCTGAGTCTCTGGGAAAGCAAAGATGCCCATTGCTGTTGATCCTGTGGATAGGGTGCACGGGGACAGTGAAGACCAGCAAGAGCTTTCTGGGCTGGCCCCTTCCTTGTGGGAGAAGGAGCCGGACGTTTGCCTTTTCGGAAAGAGGCTCTGCCGAGAACGAGCGCCGTGAGATGCTGAGTCTCTGGGAAAGCAAAGATGCCCAGTGCTGTTGTGCCTGTGGGTAGGGTGCACGGGGACAGTGAAGACCAGCAAGAGCTTTCAGGGCTGGCCCCTTCCTTGTGGGAGAAGGAGCCGGACGTTTGCATTTTCGGAAAGAGACTCTGCCGAGAACGAGCGCCGTGAGATATGCCGTCTGTGGTTAAGCACAGATGCCCAGTGCTGTTGTGCCTGTGGATAGGGTGCACGGGGACAGTGAAGACCAGCAAGAGCTTTCAGGGCTGGCCCCTTCCTTGTGGGAGAAGGAGCCGGACGTTTGCCTTTTCGGAAAGAGGCTCTGCTGAGAGCGAACGCAGTGAGATGCTGAGTCTCTGGGAAAGCACAGATGCTAAGTGCTGTTGTGCCTGTGGATAGGGTGCATGGGGCCAGTGAAGACCAGCAAGAGCTTTCAGGGCTGGCCCCTTCCTTGTGGGAGAAGGAGCCGGACGTTTGCCTTTTCGGAAAGAGGCTCTGCCGAGAACGAGCGCCGTGAGATATGCCATCTGTGGTTAAGCACAGATGCCCATTGCTGTTGTGCCTGTGGGTAGGGTGCACGGGGACAGTGAAGACCAGCAAGAGCTTTCAGGGCTGGCCCCTTCCTTGTGGGAGAAGGAGCCGGACATTTGCCTTTTCGGAAAGAGGCTCTGCCGAGAACGAGTGCCGTGAGATGCTGAGTCTCTGAGAAAGCACAGATGCCCAGTGCTGTTGTGCCTGTGGGTAGGGTGCACGGGGACAGTGAAGACCAGCAAGAGCTTTCAGGGCTGGCCCCTTCCTTGTGGGAGAAGGAGCCGGACGTTTGCCTTTTCGGAAAGAGGCTCTGCCGAGAACGAGCGCCATGAGATGCTGAGTCTCTGGGCAAGCACAGATGCCCATTGCTGTTGATCCTGTGGATAGGGTGCACGGGGACAGTGAAGACCAGCAAGAGCTTTCAGGGCTGGCCCCTTCCTTGTGGGAGAAGGAGCCGGACGTTTGCCTTTTCGGAAAGAGGCTCTGCCGAGAACGAGCGCCGTGAGATGCTGAGTCTCTGGGAAAGCACAGATGCCCAGTGCTGTTGTGCCTGTGGGTAGGGTGCACGGGGACAGTGAAGACCAGCAAGAGATTTCAGGGCTGGCCCCTTCCATGTGGCAGAAGGAGCCGGACGTTTGCCTTTTCGGAAAGAGGCTCTGCCGAGAACGAGCGCCGTGAGATATGCTGTCTGTGGTTAAGCACAGATGCCCATTGCTGTTGTGCCTGTGGGTAGGGTGCACGGGGCCAGTGAAGACCAGCAAGAGCTTTCAGGGCTGGCCCCTTCCTTGTGGGAGAAGGAGCCGGACGTTTGCCTTTTCGGAAAGAGGCTCTGCCGAGAACGAGCGCCGTGAGATATGCCGTCAGTGGTTAAGCACAGATGCCCAGTGCTGTTGTGCCTGTGGGTAGGGTGCACGGGGACAGTGAAGACCAGCAAGAGCTTTCAGGGCTGGCCCCTTCCTTGTGGGAGAAGGAGCCGGACGTTTGCCTTTTCGGAAAGAGGCTCTGCCGAGAACGAGCGCCGTGAGATGCTGAGTCTCTGAAAAAGGCACAGATGCCCAGTGCTGTTGTGCCTGTGGATAGGGTGCACGGGGACAGTGAAGACCAGCAAGAGATTTCAGGGCTGGCCCCTTCATGTAGCAGAAGGAGCCGGACGTTTGCCTTTTCGGAAAGAGGCTCTGCCGAGAACGAGCGCCGTGAGATGCTGAGTCTCTGGGAAAGCACAGATGCCCAGTGCTGTTGTGCCTGTGGGTAGGGTGCACGGGGCCAGTGAAGACCAGCAAGAGCTTTCAGGGCTGGCCCCTTCCTTGTGGGAGAAGGAGCCGGACGTTTGCCTTTTCGGAAAGAGGCTCTGCCGAGAACAAGCGCTGTGAGATGCTGAGTCTCTGGGAAAGCACAGATGCCCAGTGCTGTTGTGCCTGTGGGTAGGGTGCACGGGGCCAGTGAAGACCAGCAAGAGCTTTCAGGGCTGGCCCCTTCCTTGTGGGAGAAGGAGCCGGACGTTTGCCTTTTCGGAAAGAGGCTCTGCCGAGAACGAGCGCCGTGAGATGCTGAGTCTCTGGGAAAGCACAGATGCCCCGTGCTGTTGATCCTGTGGATAGGGTGCACGGGGACAGTGAAGACCAGCAAGAGCTTTCAGGGCTGGCCCCTTCCTTGTGGGAGAAGGAGCCGGACGTTTGCCTTTTCGGAAAGAGGCTCTGCTGAGAAAGAGCGCCATGAGATGCTGAGTCTCTGGGAAAGCACAGATGTCCACTGCTGTTGTGCCTATGCATAGGGTGCACGGGGACAGTGAAGACCAGCAAGAGCTTTCAGGGCTGGCCCCTTCCTTGTGGGAGAAGGAGCCGGACGTTTGCCTTTTCGGAAAGAGACTCTGCCGAGAACAAGCGCTGTGAGATGTTGAGTCTCTGGGAAAGCACAGATGTCCACTGCTGTTGTGCCTATGCATAGGGTGCACGGGGACAGTGAAGACCAGCAAGAGCTTTCAGGGCTGGCCCCTTCCTTGTGGGAGAAGGAGCCGGACGTTTGCCTTTTCGGAAAGAGGCTCTGCCGAGAACGAGCGCCGTGAGATGCTGAGTCTCTGGGAAAGCACAGATGCTAAGTGCTGTTGTGCCTGTGGATAGGGTGCACGGGGACAGTGAAGACCAGCAAGAGCTTTCAGGGCTGGCCCCTTCCTTGTGGGAGAAGGAGCCGGACGTTTGCCTTTTCGGAAAGAGGCTCTGCCGAGAACGAGCGCCGTGAGATATGCCGTCTGTGGTTAAGCACAGATGCCCAGTGCTGTTGTGCCTGTGGGTAGGGTGCACAGGGCCAGTGAAGACCAGCAAGAGCTTTCAGGGCTGGCCCCTTCCTTGTGGGAGAAGGAGCCGGACGTTTGCCTTTTCGGAAAGAGGCTCTGCCGAGAACGAGCGCCGTGAGATATGCCGTCAGTGATTAAGCACAGATGCCCAGTGCTGTTGTGCCTGTGGGTAGGGTGCACGGGGCCAGTGAAGACCAGCAAGAGCTTTCAGGGCTGGCCCCTTCCTTGTGGGAGAAGGAGCCGGACGTTTGCATTTTCGGAAAGAGACTCTGCCGAGAACGAGCGCCGTGAGATATGCCGTCTGTGGTTAAGCACAGATGCCCAGTGCTGTTGTGCCTGTGGGTAGGGTGCACGGGGCCAGTGAAGACCAGCAAGAGCTGTCAGGGCTGGCCCCTTCCTTGTGGGAGAAGGAGCCGGACGTTTGCCTTTTCGGAAAGAGGCTCTGCCGAGAACGAGCGCCGTGAGATATGCCGTCTGTGGTTAAGCACAGATGCCCAGTGCTGTTGTGCCTGTGGGTAGGGTGCACGGGGCCAGTGAAGACCAGCAAGAGCTTTCAGGGCTGGCCCCTTCCTTGTGGGAGAAGGAGCCGGACGTTTGCCTTTTCGGAAAGAGGCTCTGCCGAGAACGAGCACCGTGAGATGCTGAGTCTCTGGGAAAGCACAGATGCCCAGTGCTGTTGTGCCTGTGGGTAGGGTGCACGGGGACAGTGAAGACCAGCAAGAGCTTTCAGGGCTGGCCCCTTCCTTGTGGGAGAAGGAGCCGGACATTTGCCTTTTCGGAAAGAGGCTCTGCCGAGAGCGAGCGCCGTGAGATATGCCGTCTGTGGTTAAGCACAGATGCCCAGTGCTGTTGTGCCTGTGGGTAGGGTGCACGGGGCCAGTGAAGACCAGCAAGAGCTTTCAGGGCTGGCCCCTTCCTTGTGGGAGAAGGAGCCGGACGTTTGCCTTTTCGGAAAGAGGCTCTGCCGAGAGCGAACGCAGTGAGATGCTGAGTCTCTGGGAAAGCACAGATGCCCAGTGCTGTTGTGCCTGTGGGTAGGGTGCACGGGGACAGTGAAGACCAGCAAGAGCTTTCTGGGCTGGCCCCTTCCTTGTGGGAGAAGGAGCTGGACGTTTGCCTTTTCGGAAAGAGGCTCTGCTGAGAAAGAGCGCCATGAGATGCTGAGTCTCTGGGAAAGCACAGATTCCCATTGCTGTTGATCCTGTGGATAGGGTGCACGGGGCCAGTGAAGACCAGCAAGAGCTTTCAGGGCTGGCCCCTTCCTTGTGGGAGAAGGAGCCGGACGTTTGCCTTTTCGGAAAGAGGCTCTGCCGAGAACGAGCGCCGTGAGATATGCCGTCTGTGGTTAAGCACAGATGCCCAGTGCTGTTGTGCCTGTGGGTAGGGTGCACGGGGCCAGTGAAGACCAGCAAGAGCTTTCAGGGCTGGCCCCTTCCTTGTGGGAGAAGGAGCCGGACGTTTGCCTTTTCGGAAAGAGGCTCTGCCGAGAACGAGCGCCGTGAGATATGCCGTCTGTGGTTAAGCACAGATGCCCAGTGCTGTTGTGCCTGTGGATAGGGTGCACGGGGCCAGTGAAGACCAGCAAGAGCTTTCAGGGCTGGCCCCTTCCTTGTGGGAGAAGGAGCCGGACGTTTGCCTTTTCGGAAAGAGGCTCTGGCGAGAGCGAACGCAGTGAGATATGCCGTCTGTGGTTAAGCACAGATGCCCAGTGCTGTTGTGCCTGTGGGTAGGGTGCACGGGGACAGTGAAGACCAGCAAGAGCTTTCAGGGCTGGCCCCTTCCTTGTGGGAGAAGGAGCCGGACGTTTGCCTTTTCGGAAAGAGGCTCTGCCGATAGCGAACGCCGTGAGATATGCCGTCTGTGGTTAAGCACAGATGCCCAGTGCTGTTGTGCCTGTGGGTAGGGTGCACGGGGACAGTGAAGACCAGCAAGAGCTTTCAGGGCTGGCCCCTTCCTTGTGGGAGAAGGAGCCGGACGTTTGCCTTTTCGGAAAGAGGCTCTGCCGAGAACGAGCGCCATGAGATGCTGAGCGTCCTAAAAACGCACAGATGCCCAGTGCTGTTGTGCCTGTGGGTAGGGTGCACGGGGACAGTGAAGACCAGCAAGAGCTTTCAGGGCTGGCCCCTTCCTTGTGGGAGAAGGAGCCGGACGTTTGCCTTTTCGGAAAGAGGCTCTGCCGAGAACGAGCGCCGTGAGATATGCCGTCTGTGGTTAAGCACAGATGCCCAGTGCTGTTGTGCCTGTGGGTAGGGTGCACGGGGACAGTGAAGACCAGCAAGAGCTTTCAGGGCTGGCCCCTTCCTTGTGGGAGAAGGAGCCGGACGTTTGCCTTTTCGGAAAGAGGCTCTGCCGAGAACGAGCGCCGTGAGATGCTGAGTCTCTGGGAAAGCACAGATGCCCAGTGCTGTTGTGCCTGTGGGTAGGGTGCACGGGGACAGTGAAGACCAGCAAGAGCTTTCAGGGCTGGCCCCTTCCTTGTGGGAGAAGGAGCCGGACGTTTGCCTTTTCGGAAAGAGGCTCTGCCGAGAACGAGCGCCGTGAGATATGCCGTCTGTGGTTAAGCACAGATGCCCAGTGCTGTTGTGCCTGTGGGTAGGGTGCACGGGGACAGTGAAGACCAGCAAGAGCTTTCAGGGCTGGCCCCTTCCTTGTGGGAGAAGGAGCCGGACGTTTGCCTTTTCGGAAAGAGGCTCTGCCGAGAACGAGCGCCGTGAGATATGCCGTCAGTGATTAAGCACAGATGCCCAGTGCTGTTGTGCCTGTGGGTAGGGTGCACGGGGACAGTGAAGACCAGCAAGAGCTTTCAGGGCTGGCCCCTTCCTTGTGGGAGAAGGAGCCGGACGTTTGCCTTTTCGGAAAGAGGCTCTGCCGAGAACGAGCGCCGTGAGATATGCCGTCTGTGGTTAAGCACAGATGCCCAGTGCTGTTGTGCCTGTGGATAGGGTGCACGGGGACAGTGAAGACCAGCAAGAGCTTTCAGGGCTGGCCCCTTCCTTGTGGGAGAAGGAGCCGGACGTTTGCCTTTTCGGAAAGAGGCTCTGCCGATAGCGAACGCCGTGAGATATGCCGTCTGTGGTTAAGCACAGATGCCCAGTGCTGTTGTGCCTGTGGATAGGGTGTTTGGGGATGGTTAAGACCAGCAAGAGCTTTCAGGGCTGGCCCCTTCCTTGTGGGAGAAGGAGCCGGACGTTTGCCTTTTCGGAAAGAGGCTCTGCCGAGAACGAGCGCCGTGAGATGCTGAGTCTCTGGGAAAGCACAGATGCCCAGTGCTGTTGTGCCTGTGGGTAGGGTGCACGGGGCCAGTGAAGACCAGCAAGAGCTTTCAGGGCTGGCCCCTTCCTTGTGGGAGAAGGAGCCGGACGTTTGCCTTTTCGGAAAGAGGCTCTGTGAGAAAGAGCGCCATGAGATGCTGAGTCTCTGGGAAAGCACAGATGCCCAGTTCTGTTGTGCCTGTGGATAGGGTGCACGGGGCCAGTGAAGACCAGCAAGAGCTTTCAGGGCTGGCCCCTTCCTTGTGGGAGAAGGAGCCGGACGTTTGCCTTTTCGGAAAGAGGCTCTGCCGAGAACGAGCGCCGTGAGATGCTGAGTCTCTGGGAAAGCACAGATGCCCAGTGCTGTTGTGCCTGTGGGTAGGGTGCACGGGGACAGTGAAGACCAGCAAGAGCTTTCAGGGCTGGCCCCTTCCTTGTGGGAGAAGGAGCCGGACGTTTGCCTTTTCGGAAAGAGGCTCTGCTGAGAAAGAGCGCCATGAGATGCTGAGTCTCTGGGAAAGCAAAGATGCCCATTGCTGTTGATCCTGTGGATAGGGTGCACGGGGACAGTGAAGACCAGCAAGAGCTTTCAGGGCTGGCCCCTTCCTTGTGGGAGAAGGAGCCGGACGTTTGCCTTTTCGGAAAGAGGCTCTGCCGAGAACGAGCGCCGTGAGATATGCCGTCTGTGGTTAAGCACAGATGCCCAGTGCTGTTGTGCCTGTGGGTAGGGTGCACGGGGACAGTGAAGACCAGCAAGAGCTTTCAGGGCTGGCCCCTTCCTTGTGGGAGAAGGAGCCGGACGTTTGCCTTTTCGGAAAGAGGCTCTGCCGAGAACGAGCGCCGTGAGATATGCCGTCTGTGGTTAAGCACAGATGCCCAGTGCTGTTGTGCCTGTGGATAGGGTGCACGGGGCCAGTGAAGACCAGCAAGAGCTTTCAGGGCTGGCCCCTTCCTTGTGGGAGAAGGAGCCGGACGTTTGCCTTTTCGGAAAGAGGCTCTGGCGAGAGCGAACGCAGTGAGATATGCCGTCTGTGGTTAAGCACAGATGCCCAGTGCTGTTGTGCCTGTGGGTAGGGTGCACGGGGACAGTGAAGACCAGCAAGAGCTTTCAGGGCTGGCCCCTTCCTTGTGGGAGAAGGAGCCGGACGTTTGCCTTTTCGGAAAGAGGCTCTGCCGATAGCGAACGCCGTGAGATATGCCGTCTGTGGTTAAGCACAGATGCCCAGTGCTGTTGTGCCTGTGGGTAGGGTGCACGGGGACAGTGAAGACCAGCAAGAGCTTTCAGGGCTGGCCCCTTCCTTGTGGGAGAAGGAGCCGGACGTTTGCCTTTTCGGAAAGAGGCTCTGCCGAGAACGAGCGCCATGAGATGCTGAGCGTCCTAAAAACGCACAGATGCCCAGTGCTGTTGTGCCTGTGGGTAGGGTGCACGGGGACAGTGAAGACCAGCAAGAGCTTTCAGGGCTGGCCCCTTCCTTGTGGGAGAAGGAGCCGGACGTTTGCCTTTTCGGAAAGAGGCTCTGCCGAGAACGAGCGCCGTGAGATATGCCGTCTGTGGTTAAGCACAGATGCCCAGTGCTGTTGTGCCTGTGGGTAGGGTGCACGGGGACAGTGAAGACCAGCAAGAGCTTTCAGGGCTGGCCCCTTCCTTGTGGGAGAAGGAGCCGGACGTTTGCCTTTTCGGAAAGAGGCTCTGCCGAGAACGAGCGCCGTGAGATGCTGAGTCTCTGGGAAAGCACAGATGCCCAGTGCTGTTGTGCCTGTGGGTAGGGTGCACGGGGACAGTGAAGACCAGCAAGAGCTTTCAGGGCTGGCCCCTTCCTTGTGGGAGAAGGAGCCGGACGTTTGCCTTTTCGGAAAGAGGCTCTGCCGAGAACGAGCGCCGTGAGATATGCCGTCTGTGGTTAAGCACAGATGCCCAGTGCTGTTGTGCCTGTGGGTAGGGTGCACGGGGACAGTGAAGACCAGCAAGAGCTTTCAGGGCTGGCCCCTTCCTTGTGGGAGAAGGAGCCGGACGTTTGCCTTTTCGGAAAGAGGCTCTGCCGAGAACGAGCGCCGTGAGATATGCCGTCAGTGATTAAGCACAGATGCCCAGTGCTGTTGTGCCTGTGGGTAGGGTGCACGGGGACAGTGAAGACCAGCAAGAGCTTTCAGGGCTGGCCCCTTCCTTGTGGGAGAAGGAGCCGGACGTTTGCCTTTTCGGAAAGAGGCTCTGCCGAGAACGAGCGCCGTGAGATATGCCGTCTGTGGTTAAGCACAGATGCCCAGTGCTGTTGTGCCTGTGGATAGGGTGCACGGGGACAGTGAAGACCAGCAAGAGCTTTCAGGGCTGGCCCCTTCCTTGTGGGAGAAGGAGCCGGACGTTTGCCTTTTCGGAAAGAGGCTCTGCCGATAGCGAACGCCGTGAGATATGCCGTCTGTGGTTAAGCACAGATGCCCAGTGCTGTTGTGCCTGTGGATAGGGTGTTTGGGGATGGTTAAGACCAGCAAGAGCTTTCAGGGCTGGCCCCTTCCTTGTGGGAGAAGGAGCCGGACGTTTGCCTTTTCGGAAAGAGGCTCTGCCGAGAACGAGCGCCGTGAGATGCTGAGTCTCTGGGAAAGCACAGATGCCCAGTGCTGTTGTGCCTGTGGGTAGGGTGCACGGGGCCAGTGAAGACCAGCAAGAGCTTTCAGGGCTGGCCCCTTCCTTGTGGGAGAAGGAGCCGGACGTTTGCCTTTTCGGAAAGAGGCTCTGTGAGAAAGAGCGCCATGAGATGCTGAGTCTCTGGGAAAGCACAGATGCCCAGTTCTGTTGTGCCTGTGGATAGGGTGCACGGGGCCAGTGAAGACCAGCAAGAGCTTTCAGGGCTGGCCCCTTCCTTGTGGGAGAAGGAGCCGGACGTTTGCCTTTTCGGAAAGAGGCTCTGCCGAGAACGAGCGCCGTGAGATGCTGAGTCTCTGGGAAAGCACAGATGCCCAGTGCTGTTGTGCCTGTGGGTAGGGTGCACGGGGACAGTGAAGACCAGCAAGAGCTTTCAGGGCTGGCCCCTTCCTTGTGGGAGAAGGAGCCGGACGTTTGCCTTTTCGGAAAGAGGCTCTGCTGAGAAAGAGCGCCATGAGATGCTGAGTCTCTGGGAAAGCAAAGATGCCCATTGCTGTTGATCCTGTGGATAGGGTGCACGGGGACAGTGAAGACCAGCAAGAGCTTTCTGGGCTGGCCCCTTCCTTGTGGGAGAAGGAGCCGGACGTTTGCCTTTTCGGAAAGAGGCTCTGCCGAGAACGAGCGCCGTGAGATATGCCGTCTGTGGTTAAGCACAGATGCCCAGTGCTGTTGTGCCTGTGGGTAGGGTGCACGGGGACAGTGAAGACCAGCAAGAGCTTTCAGGGCTGGCCCCTTCCTTGTGGGAGAAGGAGCCGGACGTTTGCATTTTCGGAAAGAGACTCTGCCGAGAACGAGCGCCGTGAGATATGCCGTCTGTGGTTAAGCACAGATGCCCAGTGCTGTTGTGCCTGTGGATAGGGTGCACGGGGACAGTGAAGACCAGCAAGAGCTTTCAGGGCTGGCCCCTTCCTTGTGGGAGAAGGAGCCGGACGTTTGCCTTTTCGGAAAGAGGCTCTGCTGAGAGCGAACGCAGTGAGATGCTGACTCTCTGGGAAAGCACAGATGCTAAGTGCTGTTGTGCCTGTGGATAGGGTGCATGGGGCCAGTGAAGACCAGCAAGAGCTTTCAGGGCTGGCCCCTTCCTTGTGGGAGAAGGAGCCGGACGTTTGCCTTTTCGGAAAGAGGCTCTGCCGAGAACGAGCGCCGTGAGATATGCCATCTGTGGTTAAGCACAGATGCCCATTGCTGTTGTGCCTGTGGGTAGGGTGCACGGGGACAGTGAAGACCAGCAAGAGCTTTCAGGGCTGGCCCCTTCCTTGTGGGAGAAGGAGCCGGACATTTGCCTTTTCGGAAAGAGGCTCTGCCGAGAACGAGTGCCGTGAGATGCTGAGTCTCTGAGAAAGCACAGATGCCCAGTGCTGTTGTGCCTGTGGATAGGGTGCACGGGGCCAGTGAAGACCAGCAAGAGCTTTCAGGGCTGGCCCCTTCCTTGTGGGAGAAGGAGCCGGACGTTTGCCTTTTCGGAAAGAGGCTCTGCCGAGAACGAGCGCCATGAGATGCTGAGTCTCTGGGCAAGCACAGATGCCCATTGCTGTTGATCCTGTGGATAGGGTGCACGGGGACAGTGAAGACCAGCAAGAGCTTTCAGGGCTGGCCCCTTCCTTGTGGGAGAAGGAGCCGGACGTTTGCCTTTTTGGAAAGAGGCTCTGCCGAGAACGAGCGCCGTGAGATATGCCGTCTGTGGTTAAGCACAGATGCCCAGTGCTGTTGTGCCTGTGGGTAGGGTGCACAGGGCCAGTGAAGACCAGCAAGAGCTTTCAGGGCTGGCCCCTTCCTTGTGGGAGAAGGAGCCGGACGTTTGCCTTTTCGGAAAGAGGCTCTGCCGAGAACGAGCGCCGTGAGATATGCCGTCAGTGATTAAGCACAGATGCCCAGTGCTGTTGTGCCTGTGGGTAGGGTGCACGGGGCCAGTGAAGACCAGCAAGAGCTTTCAGGGCTGGCCCCTTCCTTGTGGGAGAAGGAGCCGGACGTTTGCATTTTCGGAAAGAGGCTCTGCCGAGAACGAGCGCCGTGAGATATGCCGTCTGTGGTTAAGCACAGATGCCCAGTGCTGTTGTGCCTGTGGGTAGGGTGCACGGGGCCAGTGAAGACCAGCAAGAGCTGTCAGGGCTGGCCCCTTCCTTGTGGGAGAAGGAGCCGGACGTTTGCCTTTTCGGAAAGAGGCTCTGCCGAGAACGAGCGCCGTGAGATATGCCGTCTGTGGTTAAGCACAGATGCCCAGTGCTGTTGTGCCTGTGGGTAGGGTGCACGGGGCCAGTGAAGACCAGCAAGAGCTTTCAGGGCTGGCCCCTTCCTTGTGGGAGAAGGAGCCGGACGTTTGCCTTTTCGGAAAGAGGCTCTGCCGAGAACGAGCACCGTGAGATGCTGAGTCTCTGGGAAAGCACAGATGCCCAGTGCTGTTGTGCCTGTGGGTAGGGTGCACGGGGACAGTGAAGACCAGCAAGAGCTTTCAGGGCTGGCCCCTTCCTTGTGGGAGAAGGAGCCGGACATTTGCCTTTTCGGAAAGAGGCTCTGCCGAGAGCGAGCGCCGTGAGATATGCCGTCTGTGGTTAAGCACAGATGCCCAGTGCTGTTGTGCCTGTGGGTAGGGTGCACGGGGCCAGTGAAGACCAGCAAGAGCTTTCAGGGCTGGCCCCTTCCTTGTGGGAGAAGGAGCCGGACGTTTGCCTTTTCGGAAAGAGGCTCTGCCGAGAGCGAACGCAGTGAGATGCTGAGTCTCTGGGAAAGCACAGATGCCCAGTGCTGTTGTGCCTGTGGGTAGGGTGCACGGGGACAGTGAAGACCAGCAAGAGCTTTCTGGGCTGGCCCCTTCCTTGTGGGAGAAGGAGCTGGACGTTTGCCTTTTCGGAAAGAGGCTCTGCTGAGAAAGAGCGCCATGAGATGCTGAGTCTCTGGGAAAGCACAGATTCCCATTGCTGTTGATCCTGTGGATAGGGTGCACGGGGCCAGTGAAGACCAGCAAGAGCTTTCAGGGCTGGCCCCTTCCTTGTGGGAGAAGGAGCCGGACGTTTGCCTTTTCGGAAAGAGGCTCTGCCGAGAACGAGCGCCGTGAGATATGCCGTCTGTGGTTAAGCACAGATGCCCAGTGCTGTTGTGCCTGTGGGTAGGGTGCACGGGGCCAGTGAAGACCAGCAAGAGCTTTCAGGGCTGGCCCCTTCCTTGTGGGAGAAGGAGCCGGACGTTTGCCTTTTCGGAAAGAGGCTCTGCCGAGAACGAGCGCCGTGAGATATGCCGTCTGTGGTTAAGCACAGATGCCCAGTGCTGTTGTGCCTGTGGATAGGGTGCACGGGGCCAGTGAAGACCAGCAAGAGCTTTCAGGGCTGGCCCCTTCCTTGTGGGAGAAGGAGCCGGACGTTTGCCTTTTCGGAAAGAGGCTCTGGCGAGAGCGAACGCAGTGAGATATGCCGTCTGTGGTTAAGCACAGATGCCCAGTGCTGTTGTGCCTGTGGGTAGGGTGCACGGGGACAGTGAAGACCAGCAAGAGCTTTCAGGGCTGGCCCCTTCCTTGTGGGAGAAGGAGCCGGACGTTTGCCTTTTCGGAAAGAGGCTCTGCCGATAGCGAACGCCGTGAGATATGCCGTCTGTGGTTAAGCACAGATGCCCAGTGCTGTTGTGCCTGTGGGTAGGGTGCACGGGGACAGTGAAGACCAGCAAGAGCTTTCAGGGCTGGCCCCTTCCTTGTGGGAGAAGGAGCCGGACGTTTGCCTTTTCGGAAAGAGGCTCTGCCGAGAACGAGCGCCATGAGATGCTGAGCGTCCTAAAAACGCACAGATGCCCAGTGCTGTTGTGCCTGTGGGTAGGGTGCACGGGGACAGTGAAGACCAGCAAGAGCTTTCAGGGCTGGCCCCTTCCTTGTGGGAGAAGGAGCCGGACGTTTGCCTTTTCGGAAAGAGGCTCTGCCGAGAACGAGCGCCGTGAGATATGCCGTCTGTGGTTAAGCACAGATGCCCAGTGCTGTTGTGCCTGTGGGTAGGGTGCACGGGGACAGTGAAGACCAGCAAGAGCTTTCAGGGCTGGCCCCTTCCTTGTGGGAGAAGGAGCCGGACGTTTGCCTTTTCGGAAAGAGGCTCTGCCGAGAACGAGCGCCGTGAGATGCTGAGTCTCTGGGAAAGCACAGATGCCCAGTGCTGTTGTGCCTGTGGGTAGGGTGCACGGGGACAGTGAAGACCAGCAAGAGCTTTCAGGGCTGGCCCCTTCCTTGTGGGAGAAGGAGCCGGACGTTTGCCTTTTCGGAAAGAGGCTCTGCCGAGAACGAGCGCCGTGAGATATGCCGTCTGTGGTTAAGCACAGATGCCCAGTGCTGTTGTGCCTGTGGGTAGGGTGCACGGGGACAGTGAAGACCAGCAAGAGCTTTCAGGGCTGGCCCCTTCCTTGTGGGAGAAGGAGCCGGACGTTTGCCTTTTCGGAAAGAGGCTCTGCCGAGAACGAGCGCCGTGAGATATGCCGTCAGTGATTAAGCACAGATGCCCAGTGCTGTTGTGCCTGTGGGTAGGGTGCACGGGGACAGTGAAGACCAGCAAGAGCTTTCAGGGCTGGCCCCTTCCTTGTGGGAGAAGGAGCCGGACGTTTGCCTTTTCGGAAAGAGGCTCTGCCGAGAACGAGCGCCGTGAGATATGCCGTCTGTGGTTAAGCACAGATGCCCAGTGCTGTTGTGCCTGTGGATAGGGTGCACGGGGACAGTGAAGACCAGCAAGAGCTTTCAGGGCTGGCCCCTTCCTTGTGGGAGAAGGAGCCGGACGTTTGCCTTTTCGGAAAGAGGCTCTGCCGAGAACGAGCGCCATGAGATGCTGAGCGTCCTAAAAACGCACAGATGCCCAGTGCTGTTGTGCCTGTGGGTAGGGTGCACGGGGACAGTGAAGACCAGCAAGAGCTTTCAGGGCTGGCCCCTTCCTTGTGGGAGAAGGAGCCGGACGTTTGCCTTTTCGGAAAGAGGCTCTGCCGAGAACGAGCGCCGTGAGATGCTGAGTCTCTGGGAAAGCACAGATGCCCAGTGCTGTTGTGCCTGTGGGTAGGGTGCACGGGGACAGTGAAGACCAGCAAGAGCTTTCAGGGCTGGCCCCTTCCTTGTGGGAGAAGGAGCCGGACGTTTGCCTTTTCGGAAAGAGGCTCTGCTGAGAAAGAGCGCCATGAGATGCTGAGTCTCTGGGAAAGCAAAGATGCCCATTGCTGTTGTGCCTGTGGATAGGGTGCACGGGGCCAGTGAAGACCAGCAAGAGCTTTCAGGGCTGGCCCCTTCCTTGTGGGAGAAGGAGCCGGACGTTTGCCTTTTCGGAAAGAGGCTCTGCCGAGAACGAGCGCCGTGAGATGCTGAGTCTCTGGGAAAGCACAGATGCCCAGTGCTGTTGTGCCTGTGGGTAGGGTGCACGGGGACAGTGAAGACCAGCAAGAGCTTTCAGGGCTGGCCCCTTCCTTGTGGGAGAAGGAGCCGGACGTTTGCCTTTTCGGAAAGAGGCTCTGCTGAGAAAGAGCGCCATGAGATGCTGAGTCTCTGGGAAAGCAAAGATGCCCATTGCTGTTGATCCTGTGGATAGGGTGCACGGGGACAGTGAAGACCAGCAAGAGCTTTCTGGGCTGGCCCCTTCCTTGTGGGAGAAGGAGCCGGACGTTTGCCTTTTCGGAAAGAGGCTCTGCCGAGAACGAGCGCCGTGAGATATGCCGTCTGTGGTTAAGCACAGATGCCCAGTGCTGTTGTGCCTGTGGGTAGGGTGCACGGGGACAGTGAAGACCAGCAAGAGCTTTCAGGGCTGGCCCCTTCCTTGTGGGAGAAGGAGCCGGACGTTTGCCTTTTCGGAAAGAGGCTCTGCTGAGAAAGAGCGCCATGAGATGCTGAGTCTCTGGGAAAGCAAAGATGCCCATTGCTGTTGATCCTGTGGATAGGGTGCACGGGGACAGTGAAGACCAGCAAGAGCTTTCTGGGCTGGCCCCTTCCTTGTGGGAGAAGGAGCCGGACGTTTGCCTTTTCGGAAAGAGGCTCTGCCGAGAACGAGCGCCGTGAGATATGCCGTCTGTGGTTAAGCACAGATGCCCAGTGCTGTTGTGCCTGTGGGTAGGGTGCACGGGGACAGTGAAGACCAGCAAGAGCTTTCAGGGCTGGCCCCTTCCTTGTGGGAGAAGGAGCCGGACGTTTGCATTTTCGGAAAGAGACTCTGCCGAGAACGAGCGCCGTGAGATATGCCGTCTGTGGTTAAGCACAGATGCCCAGTGCTGTTGTGCCTGTGGATAGGGTGCACGGGGACAGTGAAGACCAGCAAGAGCTTTCAGGGCTGGCCCCTTCCTTGTGGGAGAAGGAGCCGGACGTTTGCCTTTTCGGAAAGAGGCTCTGCTGAGAGCGAACGCAGTGAGATGCTGACTCTCTGGGAAAGCACAGATGCTAAGTGCTGTTGTGCCTGTGGATAGGGTGCATGGGGCCAGTGAAGACCAGCAAGAGCTTTCAGGGCTGGCCCCTTCCTTGTGGGAGAAGGAGCCGGACGTTTGCCTTTTCGGAAAGAGGCTCTGCCGAGAACGAGCGCCGTGAGATATGCCATCTGTGGTTAAGCACAGATGCCCATTGCTGTTGTGCCTGTGGGTAGGGTGCACGGGGACAGTGAAGACCAGCAAGAGCTTTCAGGGCTGGCCCCTTCCTTGTGGGAGAAGGAGCCGGACATTTGCCTTTTCGGAAAGAGGCTCTGCCGAGAACGAGTGCCGTGAGATGCTGAGTCTCTGAGAAAGCACAGATGCCCAGTGCTGTTGTGCCTGTGGATAGGGTGCACGGGGCCAGTGAAGACCAGCAAGAGCTTTCAGGGCTGGCCCCTTCCTTGTGGGAGAAGGAGCCGGACGTTTGCCTTTTCGGAAAGAGGCTCTGCCGAGAACGAGCGCCATGAGATGCTGAGTCTCTGGGCAAGCACAGATGCCCATTGCTGTTGATCCTGTGGATAGGGTGCACGGGGACAGTGAAGACCAGCAAGAGCTTTCAGGGCTGGCCCCTTCCTTGTGGGAGAAGGAGCCGGACGTTTGCCTTTTTGGAAAGAGGCTCTGCCGAGAACGAGCGCCGTGAGATATGCCGTCTGTGGTTAAGCACAGATGCCCAGTGCTGTTGTGCCTGTGGGTAGGGTGCACAGGGCCAGTGAAGACCAGCAAGAGCTTTCAGGGCTGGCCCCTTCCTTGTGGGAGAAGGAGCCGGACGTTTGCCTTTTCGGAAAGAGGCTCTGCCGAGAACGAGCGCCGTGAGATATGCCGTCAGTGATTAAGCACAGATGCCCAGTGCTGTTGTGCCTGTGGGTAGGGTGCACGGGGCCAGTGAAGACCAGCAAGAGCTTTCAGGGCTGGCCCCTTCCTTGTGGGAGAAGGAGCCGGACGTTTGCATTTTCGGAAAGAGGCTCTGCCGAGAACGAGCGCCGTGAGATATGCCGTCTGTGGTTAAGCACAGATGCCCAGTGCTGTTGTGCCTGTGGGTAGGGTGCACGGGGCCAGTGAAGACCAGCAAGAGCTGTCAGGGCTGGCCCCTTCCTTGTGGGAGAAGGAGCCGGACGTTTGCCTTTTCGGAAAGAGGCTCTGCCGAGAACGAGCGCCGTGAGATATGCCGTCTGTGGTTAAGCACAGATGCCCAGTGCTGTTGTGCCTGTGGGTAGGGTGCACGGGGCCAGTGAAGACCAGCAAGAGCTTTCAGGGCTGGCCCCTTCCTTGTGGGAGAAGGAGCCGGACGTTTGCCTTTTCGGAAAGAGGCTCTGCCGAGAACGAGCACCGTGAGATGCTGAGTCTCTGGGAAAGCACAGATGCCCAGTGCTGTTGTGCCTGTGGGTAGGGTGCACGGGGACAGTGAAGACCAGCAAGAGCTTTCAGGGCTGGCCCCTTCCTTGTGGGAGAAGGAGCCGGACATTTGCCTTTTCGGAAAGAGGCTCTGCCGAGAGCGAGCGCCGTGAGATATGCCGTCTGTGGTTAAGCACAGATGCCCAGTGCTGTTGTGCCTGTGGGTAGGGTGCACGGGGCCAGTGAAGACCAGCAAGAGCTTTCAGGGCTGGCCCCTTCCTTGTGGGAGAAGGAGCCGGACGTTTGCCTTTTCGGAAAGAGGCTCTGCCGAGAGCGAACGCAGTGAGATGCTGAGTCTCTGGGAAAGCACAGATGCCCAGTGCTGTTGTGCCTGTGGGTAGGGTGCACGGGGACAGTGAAGACCAGCAAGAGCTTTCTGGGCTGGCCCCTTCCTTGTGGGAGAAGGAGCTGGACGTTTGCCTTTTCGGAAAGAGGCTCTGCTGAGAAAGAGCGCCATGAGATGCTGAGTCTCTGGGAAAGCACAGATTCCCATTGCTGTTGATCCTGTGGATAGGGTGCACGGGGCCAGTGAAGACCAGCAAGAGCTTTCAGGGCTGGCCCCTTCCTTGTGGGAGAAGGAGCCGGACGTTTGCCTTTTCGGAAAGAGGCTCTGCCGAGAACGAGCGCCGTGAGATATGCCGTCTGTGGTTAAGCACAGATGCCCAGTGCTGTTGTGCCTGTGGGTAGGGTGCACGGGGCCAGTGAAGACCAGCAAGAGCTTTCAGGGCTGGCCCCTTCCTTGTGGGAGAAGGAGCCGGACGTTTGCCTTTTCGGAAAGAGGCTCTGCCGAGAACGAGCGCCGTGAGATATGCCGTCTGTGGTTAAGCACAGATGCCCAGTGCTGTTGTGCCTGTGGATAGGGTGCACGGGGCCAGTGAAGACCAGCAAGAGCTTTCAGGGCTGGCCCCTTCCTTGTGGGAGAAGGAGCCGGACGTTTGCCTTTTCGGAAAGAGGCTCTGGCGAGAGCGAACGCAGTGAGATATGCCGTCTGTGGTTAAGCACAGATGCCCAGTGCTGTTGTGCCTGTGGGTAGGGTGCACGGGGACAGTGAAGACCAGCAAGAGCTTTCAGGGCTGGCCCCTTCCTTGTGGGAGAAGGAGCCGGACGTTTGCCTTTTCGGAAAGAGGCTCTGCCGATAGCGAACGCCGTGAGATATGCCGTCTGTGGTTAAGCACAGATGCCCAGTGCTGTTGTGCCTGTGGGTAGGGTGCACGGGGACAGTGAAGACCAGCAAGAGCTTTCAGGGCTGGCCCCTTCCTTGTGGGAGAAGGAGCCGGACGTTTGCCTTTTCGGAAAGAGGCTCTGCCGAGAACGAGCGCCATGAGATGCTGAGCGTCCTAAAAACGCACAGATGCCCAGTGCTGTTGTGCCTGTGGGTAGGGTGCACGGGGACAGTGAAGACCAGCAAGAGCTTTCAGGGCTGGCCCCTTCCTTGTGGGAGAAGGAGCCGGACGTTTGCCTTTTCGGAAAGAGGCTCTGCCGAGAACGAGCGCCGTGAGATATGCCGTCTGTGGTTAAGCACAGATGCCCAGTGCTGTTGTGCCTGTGGGTAGGGTGCACGGGGACAGTGAAGACCAGCAAGAGCTTTCAGGGCTGGCCCCTTCCTTGTGGGAGAAGGAGCCGGACGTTTGCCTTTTCGGAAAGAGGCTCTGCCGAGAACGAGCGCCGTGAGATGCTGAGTCTCTGGGAAAGCACAGATGCCCAGTGCTGTTGTGCCTGTGGGTAGGGTGCACGGGGACAGTGAAGACCAGCAAGAGCTTTCAGGGCTGGCCCCTTCCTTGTGGGAGAAGGAGCCGGACGTTTGCCTTTTCGGAAAGAGGCTCTGCCGAGAACGAGCGCCGTGAGATATGCCGTCTGTGGTTAAGCACAGATGCCCAGTGCTGTTGTGCCTGTGGGTAGGGTGCACGGGGACAGTGAAGACCAGCAAGAGCTTTCAGGGCTGGCCCCTTCCTTGTGGGAGAAGGAGCCGGACGTTTGCCTTTTCGGAAAGAGGCTCTGCCGAGAACGAGCGCCGTGAGATATGCCGTCAGTGATTAAGCACAGATGCCCAGTGCTGTTGTGCCTGTGGGTAGGGTGCACGGGGACAGTGAAGACCAGCAAGAGCTTTCAGGGCTGGCCCCTTCCTTGTGGGAGAAGGAGCCGGACGTTTGCCTTTTCGGAAAGAGGCTCTGCCGAGAACGAGCGCCGTGAGATATGCCGTCTGTGGTTAAGCACAGATGCCCAGTGCTGTTGTGCCTGTGGATAGGGTGCACGGGGACAGTGAAGACCAGCAAGAGCTTTCAGGGCTGGCCCCTTCCTTGTGGGAGAAGGAGCCGGACGTTTGCCTTTTCGGAAAGAGGCTCTGCCGAGAACGAGCGCCATGAGATGCTGAGCGTCCTAAAAACGCACAGATGCCCAGTGCTGTTGTGCCTGTGGGTAGGGTGCACGGGGACAGTGAAGACCAGCAAGAGCTTTCAGGGCTGGCCCCTTCCTTGTGGGAGAAGGAGCCGGACGTTTGCCTTTTCGGAAAGAGGCTCTGCCGAGAACGAGCGCCGTGAGATGCTGAGTCTCTGGGAAAGCACAGATGCCCAGTGCTGTTGTGCCTGTGGGTAGGGTGCACGGGGACAGTGAAGACCAGCAAGAGCTTTCAGGGCTGGCCCCTTCCTTGTGGGAGAAGGAGCCGGACGTTTGCCTTTTCGGAAAGAGGCTCTGCTGAGAAAGAGCGCCATGAGATGCTGAGTCTCTGGGAAAGCAAAGATGCCCATTGCTGTTGTGCCTGTGGATAGGGTGCACGGGGCCAGTGAAGACCAGCAAGAGCTTTCAGGGCTGGCCCCTTCCTTGTGGGAGAAGGAGCCGGACGTTTGCCTTTTCGGAAAGAGGCTCTGCCGAGAACGAGCGCCGTGAGATGCTGAGTCTCTGGGAAAGCACAGATGCCCAGTGCTGTTGTGCCTGTGGGTAGGGTGCACGGGGACAGTGAAGACCAGCAAGAGCTTTCAGGGCTGGCCCCTTCCTTGTGGGAGAAGGAGCCGGACGTTTGCCTTTTCGGAAAGAGGCTCTGCTGAGAAAGAGCGCCATGAGATGCTGAGTCTCTGGGAAAGCAAAGATGCCCATTGCTGTTGATCCTGTGGATAGGGTGCACGGGGACAGTGAAGACCAGCAAGAGCTTTCTGGGCTGGCCCCTTCCTTGTGGGAGAAGGAGCCGGACGTTTGCCTTTTCGGAAAGAGGCTCTGCCGAGAACGAGCGCCGTGAGATATGCCGTCTGTGGTTAAGCACAGATGCCCAGTGCTGTTGTGCCTGTGGGTAGGGTGCACGGGGACAGTGAAGACCAGCAAGAGCTTTCAGGGCTGGCCCCTTCCTTGTGGGAGAAGGAGCCGGACGTTTGCATTTTCGGAAAGAGACTCTGCCGAGAACGAGCGCCGTGAGATATGCCGTCTGTGGTTAAGCACAGATGCCCAGTGCTGTTGTGCCTGTGGATAGGGTGCACGGGGACAGTGAAGACCAGCAAGAGCTTTCAGGGCTGGCCCCTTCCTTGTGGGAGAAGGAGCCGGACGTTTGCCTTTTCGGAAAGAGGCTCTGCTGAGAGCGAACGCAGTGAGATGCTGACTCTCTGGGAAAGCACAGATGCTAAGTGCTGTTGTGCCTGTGGATAGGGTGCATGGGGCCAGTGAAGACCAGCAAGAGCTTTCAGGGCTGGCCCCTTCCTTGTGGGAGAAGGAGCCGGACGTTTGCCTTTTCGGAAAGAGGCTCTGCCGAGAACGAGCGCCGTGAGATATGCCATCTGTGGTTAAGCACAGATGCCCATTGCTGTTGTGCCTGTGGGTAGGGTGCACGGGGACAGTGAAGACCAGCAAGAGCTTTCAGGGCTGGCCCCTTCCTTGTGGGAGAAGGAGCCGGACATTTGCCTTTTCGGAAAGAGGCTCTGCCGAGAACGAGTGCCGTGAGATGCTGAGTCTCTGAGAAAGCACAGATGCCCAGTGCTGTTGTGCCTGTGGATAGGGTGCACGGGGCCAGTGAAGACCAGCAAGAGCTTTCAGGGCTGGCCCCTTCCTTGTGGGAGAAGGAGCCGGACGTTTGCCTTTTCGGAAAGAGGCTCTGCCGAGAACGAGCGCCATGAGATGCTGAGTCTCTGGGCAAGCACAGATGCCCATTGCTGTTGATCCTGTGGATAGGGTGCACGGGGACAGTGAAGACCAGCAAGAGCTTTCAGGGCTGGCCCCTTCCTTGTGGGAGAAGGAGCCGGACGTTTGCCTTTTCGGAAAGAGGCTCTGCCGAGAACGAGCGCCGTGAGATGCTGAGTCTCTGGGAAAGCACAGATGCCCAGTGCTGTTGTGCCTGTGGGTAGGGTGCACGGGGACAGTGAAGACCAGCAAGAGCTTTCAGGGCTGGCCCCTTCCATGTGGCAGAAGGAGCCGGACGTTTGCCTTTTCGGAAAGAGGCTCTGCCGAGAACGAGCGCCGTGAGATATGCTGTCTGTGGTTAAGCACAGATGCCCATTGCTGTTGTGCCTGTGGGTAGGGTGCACGGGGCCAGTGAAGACCAGCAAGAGCTTTCAGGGCTGGCCCCTTCCTTGTGGGAGAAGGAGCCGGACGTTTGCCTTTTCGGAAAGAGGCTCTGCCGAGAACGAGCGCCGTGAGATATGCCGTCAGTGGTTAAGCACAGATGCCCAGTGCTGTTGTGCCTGTGGGTAGGGTGCACGGGGACAGTGAAGACCAGCAAGAGCTTTCAGGGCTGGCCCCTTCCTTGTGGGAGAAGGAGCCGGACGTTTGCCTTTTCGGAAAGAGGCTCTGCCGAGAACGAGCGCCGTGAGATGCTGAGTCTCTGAAAAAGGCACAGATGCCCAGTGCTGTTGTGCCTGTGGATAGGGTGCACGGGGACAGTGAAGACCAGCAAGAGATTTCAGGGCTGGCCCCTTCATGTAGCAGAAGGAGCCGGACGTTTGCCTTTTCGGAAAGAGGCTCTGCCGAGAACGAGCGCCGTGAGATGCTGAGTCTCTGGGAAAGCACAGATGCCCAGTGCTGTTGTGCCTGTGGGTAGGGTGCACGGGGACAGTGAAGACCAGCAAGAGCTTTCAGGGCTGGCCCCTTCCTTGTGGGAGAAGGAGCCGGACGTTTGCCTTTTCGGAAAGAGGCTCTGCCGAGAACAAGCGCTGTGAGATGCTGAGTCTCTGGGAAAGCACAGATGCCCAGTGCTGTTGTGCCTGTGGGTAGGGTGCACGGGGCCAGTGAAGACCAGCAAGAGCTTTCAGGGCTGGCCCCTTCCTTGTGGGAGAAGGAGCCGGACGTTTGCCTTTTCGGAAAGAGGCTCTGCCGAGAACGAGCGCCGTGAGATGCTGAGTCTCTGGGAAAGCACAGATGCCCCGTGCTGTTGATCCTGTGGATAGGGTGCACGGGGACAGTGAAGACCAGCAAGAGCTTTCAGGGCTGGCCCCTTCCTTGTGGGAGAAGGAGCCGGACGTTTGCCTTTTCGGAAAGAGGCTCTGCTGAGAAAGAGCGCCATGAGATGCTGAGTCTCTGGGAAAGCACAGATGTCCACTGCTGTTGTGCCTATGCATAGGGTGCACGGGGACAGTGAAGACCAGCAAGAGCTTTCAGGGCTGGCCCCTTCCTTGTGGGAGAAGGAGCCGGACGTTTGCCTTTTCGGAAAGAGGCTCTGCCGAGAACAAGCGCTGTGAGATGTTGAGTCTCTGGGAAAGCACAGATGTCCACTGCTGTTGTGCCTATGCATAGGGTGCACGGGGACAGTGAAGACCAGCAAGAGCTTTCAGGGCTGGCCCCTTCCTTGTGGGAGAAGGAGCCGGACGTTTGCCTTTTCGGAAAGAGGCTCTGCCGAGAACGAGCGCCGTGAGATGCTGAGTCTCTGGGAAAGCACAGATGCTAAGTGCTGTTGTGCCTGTGGGTAGGGTGCACGGGGCCAGTGAAGACCAGCAAGAGCTTTCAGGGCTGGCCCCTTCCTTGTGGGAGAAGGAGCCGGACGTTTGCCTTTTCGGAAAGAGGCTCTGCCGAGAACGAGCGCCGTGAGATATGCCGTCTGTGGTTAAGCACAGATGCCCAGTGCTGTTGTGCCTGTGGGTAGGGTGCACGGGGACAGTGAAGACCAGCAAGAGCTTTCAGGGCTGGCCCCTTCCTTGTGGGAGAAGGAGCCGGACGTTTGCCTTTTCGGAAAGAGGCTCTGCCGAGAACGAGCGCCGTGAGATATGCCGTCAGTGATTAAGCACAGATGCCCAGTGCTGTTGTGCCTGTGGGTAGGGTGCACGGGGACAGTGAAGACCAGCAAGAGCTTTCAGGGCTGGCCCCTTCCTTGTGGGAGAAGGAGCCGGACGTTTGCATTTTCGGAAAGAGACTCTGCCGAGAACGAGCGCCGTGAGATATGCCGTCTGTGGTTAAGCACAGATGCCCAGTGCTGTTGTGCCTGTGGGTAGGGTGCACGGGGCCAGTGAAGACCAGCAAGAGCTGTCAGGGCTGGCCCCTTCCTTGTGGGAGAAGGAGCCGGACGTTTGCCTTTTCGGAAAGAGGCTCTGCCGATAGCGAACGCCGTGAGATATGCCGTCTGTGGTTAAGCACAGATGCCCAGTGCTGTTGTGCCTGTGGATAGGGTGTTTGGGGACGGTTAAGACCAGCAAGAGCTTTCAGGGCTGTCCCCTTCCTTGTGGGAGAAGGAGCCGGACGTTTGCCTTTTCGGAAAGAGGCTCTGCCGAGAACGAGCGCCGTGAGATATGCCGTCTGTGGTTAAGCACAGATGCCCAGTGCTGTTGTGCCTGTGGGTAGGGTGCACGGGGCCAGTGAAGACCAGCAAGAGCTTTCAGGGCTGGCCCCTTCCTTGTGGGAGAAGGAGCCGGACGTTTGCCTTTTCGGAAAGAGGCTCTGCCGAGAACGAGCGCCGTGAGATGCTGAGTCTCTGGGAAAGCACAGATGCCCAGTGCTGTTGTGCCTGTGGGTAGGGTGCACGGGGACAGTGAAGACCAGCAAGAGCTTTCAGGGCTGGCCCCTTCCTTGTGGGAGAAGGAGCCGGACGTTTGCCTTTTCGGAAAGAGGCTCTGCCGAGAACGAGCGCCGTGAGATATGCCGTCTGTGGTTAAGCACAGATGCCCAGTGCTGTTGTGCCTGTGGGTAGGGTGCACGGGGCCAGTGAAGACCAGCAAGAGCTTTCAGGGCTGGCCCCTTCCTTGTGGGAGAAGGAGCCGGACGTTTGCCTTTTCGGAAAGAGGCTCTGCCGAGAACGAGCGCCGTGAGATATGCCGTCAGTGATTAAGCACAGATGCCCAGTGCTGTTGTGCCTGTGGGTAGGGTGCACGGGGACAGTGAAGACCAGCAAGAGCTTTCAGGGCTGGCCCCTTCCTTGTGGGAGAAGGAGCCGGACGTTTGCCTTTTCGGAAAGAGGCTCTGCCGAGAACGAGCGCCGTGAGATATGCCGTCTGTGGTTAAGCACAGATGCCCAGTGCTGTTGTGCCTGTGGATAGGGTGCACGGGGACAGTGAAGACCAGCAAGAGCTTTCAGGGCTGGCCCCTTCCTTGTGGGAGAAGGAGCCGGACGTTTGCCTTTTCGGAAAGAGGCTCTGCCGATAGCGAACGCCGTGAGATATGCCGTCTGTGGTTAAGCACAGATGCCCAGTGCTGTTGTGCCTGTGGATAGGGTGTTTGGGGACGGTTAAGACCAGCAAGAGCTTTCAGGGCTGGCCCCTTCCTTGTGGGAGAAGGAGCCGGACGTTTGCCTTTTCGGAAAGAGGCTCTGCCGAGAACGAGCGCCGTGAGATGCTGAGTCTCTGGGAAAGCACAGATGCCCAGTGCTGTTGTGCCTGTGGGTAGGGTGCACGGGGCCAGTGAAGACCAGCAAGAGCTTTCAGGGCTGGCCCCTTCCTTGTGGGAGAAGGAGCCGGACGTTTGCCTTTTCGGAAAGAGGCTCTGTGAGAAAGAGCGCCATGAGATGCTGAGTCTCTGGGAAAGCACAGATGCCCAGTTCTGTTGTGCCTGTGGATAGGGTGCACGGGGCCAGTGAAGACCAGCAAGAGCTTTCAGGGCTGGCCCCTTCCTTGTGGGAGAAGGAGCCGGACGTTTGCCTTTTCGGAAAGAGGCTCTGCCGAGAACGAGCGCCGTGAGATGCTGAGTCTCTGGGAAAGCACAGATGCCCAGTGCTGTTGTGCCTGTGGGTAGGGTGCACGGGGACAGTGAAGACCAGCAAGAGCTTTCAGGGCTGGCCCCTTCCTTGTGGGAGAAGGAGCCGGACGTTTGCCTTTTCGGAAAGAGGCTCTGCTGAGAAAGAGCGCCATGAGATGCTGAGTCTCTGGGAAAGCAAAGATGCCCATTGCTGTTGATCCTGTGGATAGGGTGCACGGGGACAGTGAAGACCAGCAAGAGCTTTCTGGGCTGGCCCCTTCCTTGTGGGAGAAGGAGCCGGACGTTTGCCTTTTCGGAAAGAGGCTCTGCCGAGAACGAGCGCCGTGAGATGCTGAGTCTCTGGGAAAGCAAAGATGCCCAGTGCTGTTGTGCCTGTGGGTAGGGTGCACGGGGACAGTGAAGACCAGCAAGAGCTTTCAGGGCTGGCCCCTTCCTTGTGGGAGAAGGAGCCGGACGTTTGCCTTTTCGGAAAGAGGCTCTGCCGAGAACGAGCGCCGTGAGATATGCCGTCTGTGGTTAAGCACAGATGCCCAGTGCTGTTGTGCCTGTGGATAGGGTGCACGGGGACAGTGAAGACCAGCAAGAGCTTTCAGGGCTGGCCCCTTCCTTGTGGGAGAAGGAGCCGGACGTTTGCCTTTTCGGAAAGAGGCTCTGCCGAGAACGAGCGCCGTGAGATGCTGAGTCTCTGGGAAAGCACAGATGCCCAGTGCTGTTGTGCCTGTGGGTAGGGTGCACGGGGACAGTGAAGACCAGCAAGAGCTTTCAGGGCTGGCCCCTTCCTTGTGGGAGAAGGAGCCGGACGTTTGCCTTTTCGGAAAGAGGCTCTGCCGAGAACAAGCGCTGTGAGATGCTGAGTCTCTGGGAAAGCACAGATGCCCAGTGCTGTTGTGCCTGTGGGTAGGGTGCACGGGGCCAGTGAAGACCAGCAAGAGCTTTCAGGGCTGGCCCCTTCCTTGTGGGAGAAGGAGCCGGACGTTTGCCTTTTCGGAAAGAGGCTCTGCCGAGAACGAGCGCCGTGAGATGCTGAGTCTCTGGGAAAGCACAGATGCCCCGTGCTGTTGATCCTGTGGATAGGGTGCACGGGGACAGTGAAGACCAGCAAGAGCTTTCAGGGCTGGCCCCTTCCTTGTGGGAGAAGGAGCCGGACGTTTGCCTTTTCGGAAAGAGGCTCTGCTGAGAAAGAGCGCCATGAGATGCTGAGTCTCTGGGAAAGCACAGATGTCCACTGCTGTTGTGCCTATGCATAGGGTGCACGGGGACAGTGAAGACCAGCAAGAGCTTTCAGGGCTGGCCCCTTCCTTGTGGGAGAAGGAGCCGGACGTTTGCCTTTTCGGAAAGAGGCTCTGCCGAGAACAAGCGCTGTGAGATGTTGAGTCTCTGGGAAAGCACAGATGTCCACTGCTGTTGTGCCTATGCATAGGGTGCACGGGGACAGTGAAGACCAGCAAGAGCTTTCAGGGCTGGCCCCTTCCTTGTGGGAGAAGGAGCCGGACGTTTGCCTTTTCGGAAAGAGGCTCTGCCGAGAACGAGCGCCGTGAGATGCTGAGTCTCTGGGAAAGCACAGATGCTAAGTGCTGTTGTGCCTGTGGGTAGGGTGCACGGGGCCAGTGAAGACCAGCAAGAGCTTTCAGGGCTGGCCCCTTCCTTGTGGGAGAAGGAGCCGGACGTTTGCCTTTTTGGAAAGAGGCTCTGCCGAGAACGAGCGCCGTGAGATATGCCGTCTGTGGTTAAGCACAGATGCCCAGTGCTGTTGTGCCTGTGGGTAGGGTGCACAGGGCCAGTGAAGACCAGCAAGAGCTTTCAGGGCTGGCCCCTTCCTTGTGGGAGAAGGAGCCGGACGTTTGCCTTTTCGGAAAGAGGCTCTGCCGAGAACGAGCGCCGTGAGATATGCCGTCAGTGATTAAGCACAGATGCCCAGTGCTGTTGTGCCTGTGGGTAGGGTGCACGGGGACAGTGAAGACCAGCAAGAGCTTTCAGGGCTGGCCCCTTCCTTGTGGGAGAAGGAGCCGGACGTTTGCATTTTCGGAAAGAGACTCTGCCGAGAACGAGCGCCGTGAGATATGCCGTCTGTGGTTAAGCACAGATGCCCAGTGCTGTTGTGCCTGTGGGTAGGGTGCACGGGGCCAGTGAAGACCAGCAAGAGCTGTCAGGGCTGGCCCCTTCCTTGTGGGAGAAGGAGCCGGACGTTTGCCTTTTCGGAAAGAGGCTCTGCCGAGAACGAGCGCCGTGAGATATGCCGTCTGTGGTTAAGCACAGATGCCCAGTGCTGTTGTGCCTGTGGGTAGGGTGCACGGGGCCAGTGAAGACCAGCAAGAGCTTTCAGGGCTGGCCCCTTCCTTGTGGGAGAAGGAGCCGGACGTTTGCCTTTTCGGAAAGAGGCTCTGCCGAGAACGAGCGCCGTGAGATGCTGAGTCTCTGGGAAAGCACAGATGCCCAGTGCTGTTGTGCCTGTGGGTAGGGTGCACGGGGACAGTGAAGACCAGCAAGAGCTTTCAGGGCTGGCCCCTTCCTTGTGGGAGAAGGAGCCGGACGTTTGCCTTTTCGGAAAGAGGCTCTGCCGAGAACGAGCGCCGTGAGATATGCCGTCTGTGGTTAAGCACAGATGCCCAGTGCTGTTGTGCCTGTGGGTAGGGTGCACGGGGACAGTGAAGACCAGCAAGAGCTTTCAGGGCTGGCCCCTTCCTTGTGGGAGAAGGAGCCGGACGTTTGCCTTTTCGGAAAGAGGCTCTGCCGAGAACGAGCGCCGTGAGATATGCCGTCAGTGATTAAGCACAGATGCCCAGTGCTGTTGTGCCTGTGGGTAGGGTGCACGGGGACAGTGAAGACCAGCAAGAGCTTTCAGGGCTGGCCCCTTCCTTGTGGGAGAAGGAGCCGGACGTTTGCCTTTTCGGAAAGAGGCTCTGCCGAGAACGAGCGCCGTGAGATATGCCGTCTGTGGTTAAGCACAGATGCCCAGTGCTGTTGTGCCTGTGGGTAGGGTGCACGGGGACAGTGAAGACCAGCAAGAGCTTTCAGGGCTGGCCCCTTCCTTGTGGGAGAAGGAGCCGGACGTTTGCCTTTTCGGAAAGAGGCTCTGCCGATAGCGAACGCCGTGAGATATGCCGTCTGTGGTTAAGCACAGATGCCCAGTGCTGTTGTGCCTGTGGATAGGGTGTTTGGGGACGGTTAAGACCAGCAAGAGCTTTCAGGGCTGGCCCCTTCCTTGTGGGAGAAGGAGCCGGACGTTTGCCTTTTCGGAAAGAGGCTCTGCCGAGAACGAGCGCCGTGAGATGCTGAGTCTCTGGGAAAGCACAGATGCCCAGTGCTGTTGTGCCTGTGGGTAGGGTGCACGGGGCCAGTGAAGACCAGCAAGAGCTTTCAGGGCTGGCCCCTTCCTTGTGGGAGAAGGAGCCGGACGTTTGCCTTTTCGGAAAGAGGCTCTGTGAGAAAGAGCGCCATGAGATGCTGAGTCTCTGGGAAAGCACAGATGCCCAGTTCTGTTGTGCCTGTGGATAGGGTGCACGGGGCCAGTGAAGACCAGCAAGAGCTTTCAGGGCTGGCCCCTTCCTTGTGGGAGAAGGAGCCGGACGTTTGCCTTTTCGGAAAGAGGCTCTGCCGAGAACGAGCGCCGTGAGATGCTGAGTCTCTGGGAAAGCACAGATGCCCAGTGCTGTTGTGCCTGTGGGTAGGGTGCACGGGGCCAGTGAAGACCAGCAAGAGCTTTCAGGGCTGGCCCCTTCCTTGTGGGAGAAGGAGCCGGACGTTTGCCTTTTCGGAAAGAGGCTCTGCTGAGAAAGAGCGCCATGAGATGCTGAGTCTCTGGGAAAGCAAAGATGCCCATTGCTGTTGATCCTGTGGATAGGGTGCACGGGGACAGTGAAGACCAGCAAGAGCTTTCTGGGCTGGCCCCTTCCTTGTGGGAGAAGGAGCCGGACGTTTGCCTTTTCGGAAAGAGGCTCTGCCGAGAACGAGCGCCGTGAGATGCTGAGTCTCTGGGAAAGCAAAGATGCCCAGTGCTGTTGTGCCTGTGGGTAGGGTGCACGGGGACAGTGAAGACCAGCAAGAGCTTTCAGGGCTGGCCCCTTCCTTGTGGGAGAAGGAGCCGGACGTTTGCATTTTCGGAAAGAGACTCTGCCGAGAACGAGCGCCGTGAGATATGCCGTCTGTGGTTAAGCACAGATGCCCAGTGCTGTTGTGCCTGTGGATAGGGTGCACGGGGACAGTGAAGACCAGCAAGAGCTTTCAGGGCTGGCCCCTTCCTTGTGGGAGAAGGAGCCGGACGTTTGCCTTTTCGGAAAGAGGCTCTGCTGAGAGCGAACGCAGTGAGATGCTGAGTCTCTGGGAAAGCACAGATGCTAAGTGCTGTTGTGCCTGTGGATAGGGTGCATGGGGCCAGTGAAGACCAGCAAGAGCTTTCAGGGCTGGCCCCTTCCTTGTGGGAGAAGGAGCCGGACGTTTGCCTTTTCGGAAAGAGGCTCTGCCGAGAACGAGCGCCGTGAGATATGCCATCTGTGGTTAAGCACAGATGCCCATTGCTGTTGTGCCTGTGGGTAGGGTGCACGGGGACAGTGAAGACCAGCAAGAGCTTTCAGGGCTGGCCCCTTCCTTGTGGGAGAAGGAGCCGGACGTTTGCCTTTTCGGAAAGAGGCTCTGCCGAGAACGAGTGCCGTGAGATGCTGAGTCTCTGAGAAAGCACAGATGCCCAGTGCTGTTGTGCCTGTGGGTAGGGTGCACGGGGACAGTGAAGACCAGCAAGAGCTTTCAGGGCTGGCCCCTTCCTTGTGGGAGAAGGAGCCGGACGTTTGCCTTTTCGGAAAGAGGCTCTGCCGAGAACGAGCGCCATGAGATGCTGAGTCTCTGGGCAAGCACAGATGCCCATTGCTGTTGATCCTGTGGATAGGGTGCACGGGGACAGTGAAGACCAGCAAGAGCTTTCAGGGCTGGCCCCTTCCTTGTGGGAGAAGGAGCCGGACGTTTGCCTTTTCGGAAAGAGGCTCTGCCGAGAACGAGCGCCGTGAGATGCTGAGTCTCTGGGAAAGCACAGATGCCCAGTGCTGTTGTGCCTGTGGGTAGGGTGCACGGGGACAGTGAAGACCAGCAAGAGATTTCAGGGCTGGCCCCTTCCATGTGGCAGAAGGAGCCGGACGTTTGCCTTTTCGGAAAGAGGCTCTGCCGAGAATGAGCGCCGTGAGATATGCTGTCTGTGGTTAAGCACAGATGCCCATTGCTGTTGTGCCTGTGGGTAGGGTGCACGGGGCCAGTGAAGACCAGCAAGAGCTTTCAGGGCTGGCCCCTTCCTTGTGGGAGAAGGAGCCGGACGTTTGCCTTTTCGGAAAGAGGCTCTGCCGAGAACGAGCGCCGTGAGATATGCCGTCAGTGGTTAAGCACAGATGCCCAGTGCTGTTGTGCCTGTGGGTAGGGTGCACGGGGACAGTGAAGACCAGCAAGAGCTTTCAGGGCTGGCCCCTTCCTTGTGGGAGAAGGAGCCGGACGTTTGCCTTTTCGGAAAGAGGCTCTGCCGAGAACGAGCGCCGTGAGATGCTGAGTCTCTGAAAAAGGCACAGATGCCCAGTGCTGTTGTGCCTGTGGATAGGGTGCACGGGGACAGTGAAGACCAGCAAGAGATTTCAGGGCTGGCCCCTTCATGTAGCAGAAGGAGCCGGACGTTTGCCTTTTCGGAAAGAGGCTCTGCCGAGAATGAGCGCCGTGAGATATGCTGTCTGTGGTTAAGCACAGATGCCCATTGCTGTTGTGCCTGTGGGTAGGGTGCACGGGGCCAGTGAAGACCAGCAAGAGCTTTCAGGGCTGGCCCCTTCCTTGTGGGAGAAGGAGCCGGACGTTTGCCTTTTCGGAAAGAGGCTCTGCCGAGAACGAGCGCCGTGAGATATGCCGTCAGTGGTTAAGCACAGATGCCCAGTGCTGTTGTGCCTGTGGGTAGGGTGCACGGGGACAGTGAAGACCAGCAAGAGCTTTCAGGGCTGGCCCCTTCCTTCTGGGAGAAGGAGCCGGACGTTTGCCTTTTCGGAAAGAGGCTCTGCCGAGAACGAGCGCCGTGAGATGCTGAGTCTCTGAAAAAGGCACAGATGCCCAGTGCTGTTGTGCCTGTGGGTAGGGTGCACGGGGACAGTGAAGACCAGCAAGAGATTTCAGGGCTGGCCCCTTCCATGTGGCAGAAGGAGCCGGACGTTTGCCTTTTCGGAAAGAGGCTCTGCCGAGAACGAGCGCCGTGAGATATGCCGTCTGTGGTTAAGCACAGATGCCCAGTGCTGTTGTGCCTGTGGGTAGGGTGCACGGGGACAGTGAAGACCAGCAAGAGCTTTCAGGGCTGGCCCCTTCCTTGTGGGAGAAGGAGCCGGACGTTTGCCTTTTCGGAAAGAGGCTCTGCCGAGAACGAGCGCCGTGAGATATGCCGTCAGTGATTAAGCACAGATGCCCAGTGCTGTTGTGCCTGTGGGTAGGGTGCACGGGGACAGTGAAGACCAGCAAGAGCTTTCAGGGCTGGCCCCTTCCTTGTGGGAGAAGGAGCCGGACGTTTGCCTTTTCGGAAAGAGGCTCTGCCGAGAACGAGCGCCGTGAGATATGCCGTCTGTGGTTAAGCACAGATGCCCAGTGCTGTTGTGCCTGTGGATAGGGTGCACGGGGACAGTGAAGACCAGCAAGAGCTTTCAGGGCTGGCCCCTTCCTTGTGGGAGAAGGAGCCGGACGTTTGCCTTTTCGGAAAGAGGCTCTGCCGATAGCGAACGCCGTGAGATATGCCGTCTGTGGTTAAGCACAGATGCCCAGTGCTGTTGTGCCTGTGGATAGGGTGTTTGGGGACGGTTAAGACCAGCAAGAGCTTTCAGGGCTGGCCCCTTCCTTGTGGGAGAAGGAGCCGGACGTTTGCCTTTTCGGAAAGAGGCTCTGCCGAGAACGAGCGCCGTGAGATGCTGAGTCTCTGGGAAAGCACAGATGCCCAGTGCTGTTGTGCCTGTGGGTAGGGTGCACGGGGCCAGTGAAGACCAGCAAGAGCTTTCAGGGCTGGCCCCTTCCTTGTGGGAGAAGGAGCCGGACGTTTGCCTTTTCGGAAAGAGGCTCTGTGAGAAAGAGCGCCATGAGATGCTGAGTCTCTGGGAAAGCACAGATGCCCAGTTCTGTTGTGCCTGTGGATAGGGTGCACGGGGCCAGTGAAGACCAGCAAGAGCTTTCAGGGCTGGCCCCTTCCTTGTGGGAGAAGGAGCCGGACGTTTGCCTTTTCGGAAAGAGGCTCTGCCGAGAACGAGCGCCGTGAGATGCTGAGTCTCTGGGAAAGCACAGATGCCCAGTGCTGTTGTGCCTGTGGGTAGGGTGCACGGGGACAGTGAAGACCAGCAAGAGCTTTCAGGGCTGGCCCCTTCCTTGTGGGAGAAGGAGCCGGACGTTTGCCTTTTCGGAAAGAGGCTCTGCTGAGAAAGAGCGCCATGAGATGCTGAGTCTCTGGGAAAGCAAAGATGCCCATTGCTGTTGATCCTGTGGATAGGGTGCACGGGGACAGTGAAGACCAGCAAGAGCTTTCTGGGCTGGCCCCTTCCTTGTGGGAGAAGGAGCCGGACGTTTGCCTTTTCGGAAAGAGGCTCTGCCGAGAACGAGCGCCGTGAGATGCTGAGTCTCTGGGAAAGCAAAGATGCCCAGTGCTGTTGTGCCTGTGGGTAGGGTGCACGGGGCCAGTGAAGACCAGCAAGAGCTTTCAGGGCTGGCCCCTTCCTTGTGGGAGAAGGAGCCGGACGTTTGCATTTTCGGAAAGAGACTCTGCCGAGAACGAGCGCCGTGAGATATGCCGTCTGTGGTTAAGCACAGATGCCCAGTGCTGTTGTGCCTGTGGATAGGGTGCACGGGGACAGTGAAGACCAGCAAGAGCTTTCAGGGCTGGCCCCTTCCTTGTGGGAGAAGGAGCCGGACGTTTGCCTTTTCGGAAAGAGGCTCTGCTGAGAGCGAACGCAGTGAGATGCTGAGTCTCTGGGAAAGCACAGATGCTAAGTGCTGTTGTGCCTGTGGGTAGGGTGCATGGGGCCAGTGAAGACCAGCAAGAGCTTTCAGGGCTGGCCCCTTCCTTGTGGGAGAAGGAGCCGGACGTTTGCCTTTTCGGAAAGAGGCTCTGCCGAGAACGAGCGCCGTGAGATATGCCATCTGTGGTTAAGCACAGATGCCCATTGCTGTTGTGCCTGTGGGTAGGGTGCACGGGGACAGTGAAGACCAGCAAGAGCTTTCAGGGCTGGCCCCTTCCTTGTGGGAGAAGGAGCCGGACGTTTGCCTTTTCGGAAAGAGGCTCTGCCGAGAACGAGTGCCGTGAGATGCTGAGTCTCTGAGAAAGCACAGATGCCCAGTGCTGTTGTGCCTGTGGGTAGGGTGCACGGGGACAGTGAAGACCAGCAAGAGCTTTCAGGGCTGGCCCCTTCCTTGTGGGAGAAGGAGCCGGACGTTTGCCTTTTCGGAAAGAGGCTCTGCCGAGAACGAGCGCCATGAGATGCTGAGTCTCTGGGCAAGCACAGATGCCCATTGCTGTTGATCCTGTGGATAGGGTGCACGGGGACAGTGAAGACCAGCAAGAGCTTTCAGGGCTGGCCCCTTCCTTGTGGGAGAAGGAGCCGGACGTTTGCCTTTTCGGAAAGAGGCTCTGCCGAGAACGAGCGCCGTGAGATGCTGAGTCTCTGGGAAAGCACAGATGCCCAGTGCTGTTGTGCCTGTGGGTAGGGTGCACGGGGACAGTGAAGACCAGCAAGAGATTTCAGGGCTGGCCCCTTCCATGTGGCAGAAGGAGCCGGACGTTTGCCTTTTCGGAAAGAGGCTCTGCCGAGAATGAGCGCCGTGAGATATGCTGTCTGTGGTTAAGCACAGATGCCCATTGCTGTTGTGCCTGTGGGTAGGGTGCACGGGGCCAGTGAAGACCAGCAAGAGCTTTCAGGGCTGGCCCCTTCCTTGTGGGAGAAGGAGCCGGACGTTTGCCTTTTCGGAAAGAGGCTCTGCCGAGAACGAGCGCCGTGAGATATGCCGTCAGTGGTTAAGCACAGATGCCCAGTGCTGTTGTGCCTGTGGGTAGGGTGCACGGGGACAGTGAAGACCAGCAAGAGCTTTCAGGGCTGGCCCCTTCCATGTGGGAGAAGGAGCCGGACGTTTGCCTTTTCGGAAAGAGGCTCTGCCGAGAACGAGCGCCGTGAGATGCTGAGTCTCTGAAAAAGGCACAGATGCCCAGTGCTGTTGTGCCTGTGGATAGGGTGCACGGGGACAGTGAAGACCAGCAAGAGATTTCAGGGCTGGCCCCTTCATGTAGCAGAAGGAGCCGGACGTTTGCCTTTTCGGAAAGAGGCTCTGCCGAGAACGAGCGCCGTGAGATGCTGAGTCTCTGGGAAAGCACAGATGCCCAGTGCTGTTGTGCCTGTGGGTAGGGTGCACGGGGACAGTGAAGACCAGCAAGAGCTTTCAGGGCTGGCCCCTTCCTTGTGGGAGAAGGAGCCGGACGTTTGCCTTTTCGGAAAGAGGCTCTGCCGAGAACAAGCGCTGTGAGATGCTGAGTCTCTGGGAAAGCACAGATGCCCAGTGCTGTTGTGCCTGTGGGTAGGGTGCACGGGGCCAGTGAAGACCAGCAAGAGCTTTCAGGGCTGGCCCCTTCCTTGTGGGAGAAGGAGCCGGACGTTTGCCTTTTCGGAAAGAGGCTCTGCCGAGAACGAGCGCCGTGAGATGCTGAGTCTCTGGGAAAGCACAGATGCCCCGTGCTGTTGATCCTGTGGATAGGGTGCACGGGGACAGTGAAGACCAGCAAGAGCTTTCAGGGCTGGCCCCTTCCTTGTGGGAGAAGGAGCCGGACGTTTGCCTTTTCGGAAAGAGGCTCTGCTGAAAAGAGCGCCATGAGATGCTGAGTCTCTGGGAAAGCACAGATGTCCACTGCTGTTGTGCCTATGCATAGGGTGCACGGGGACAGTGAAGACCAGCAAGAGCTTTCAGGGCTGGCCCCTTCCTTGTGGGAGAAGGAGCCGGACGTTTGCCTTTTCGGAAAGAGGCTCTGCCGAGAACAAGCGCTGTGAGATGTTGAGTCTCTGGGAAAGCACAGATGTCCACTGCTGTTGTGCCTATGCATAGGGTGCACGGGGCCAGTGAAGACCAGCAAGAGCTTTCAGGGCTGGCCCCTTCCTTGTGGGAGAAGGAGCCGGACGTTTGCCTTTTCGGAAAGAGGCTCTGCCGAGAACGAGCGCCGTGAGATGCTGAGTCTCTGGGAAAGCACAGATGCTAAGTGCTGTTGTGCCTGTGGGTAGGGTGCACGGGGCCAGTGAAGACCAGCAAGAGCTTTCAGGGCTGGCCCCTTCCTTGTGGGAGAAGGAGCCGGACGTTTGCCTTTTCGGAAAGAGGCTCTGTGAGAAAGAGCGCCGTGAGATATGCCGTCTGTGGTTAAGCACAGATGCCCAGTGCTGTTGTGCCTGTGGGTAGGGTGCACGGGGCCAGTGAAGACCAGCAAGAGCTTTCAGGGCTGGCCCCTTCCTTGTGGGAGAAGGAGCCGGACGTTTGCCTTTTCGGAAAGAGGCTCTGCCGAGAACGAGCGCCGTGAGATATGCCGTCAGTGATTAAGCACAGATGCCCAGTGCTGTTGTGCCTGTGGGTAGGGTGCACGGGGACAGTGAAGACCAGCAAGAGCTTTCAGGGCTGGCCCCTTCCTTGTGGGAGAAGGAGCCGGACGTTTGCCTTTTCGGAAAGAGACTCTGCCGAGAACGAGCGCCGTGAGATATGCCGTCTGTGGTTAAGCACAGATGCCCAGTGCTGTTGTGCCTGTGGGTAGGGTGCACGGGGCCAGTGAAGACCAGCAAGAGCTGTCAGGGCTGGCCCCTTCCTTGTGGGAGAAGGAGCCGGACGTTTGCCTTTTCGGAAAGAGGCTCTGCCGATAGCGAACGCCGTGAGATATGCCGTCTGTGGTTAAGCACAGATGCCCAGTGCTGTTGTGCCTGTGGATAGGGTGTTTGGGGACGGTTAAGACCAGCAAGAGCTTTCAGGGCTGGCCCCTTCCTTGTGGGAGAAGGAGCCGGACGTTTGCCTTTTCGGAAAGAGGCTCTGCCGAGAACGAGCGCCGTGAGATGCTGAGTCTCTGGGAAAGCACAGATGCCCAGTGCTGTTGTGCCTGTGGGTAGGGTGCACGGGGCCAGTGAAGACCAGCAAGAGCTTTCAGGGCTGGCCCCTTCCTTGTGGGAGAAGGAGCCGGACGTTTGCCTTTTCGGAAAGAGGCTCTGTGAGAAAGAGCGCCATGAGATGCTGAGTCTCTGGGAAAGCACAGATGCCCAGTTCTGTTGTGCCTGTGGATATGGTGCACGGGGCCAGTGAAGACCAGCAAGAGCTTTCAGGGCTGGCCCCTTCCTTGTGGGAGAAGGAGCCGGACGTTTGCCTTTTCGGAAAGAGGCTCTGCCGAGAACGAGCGCCGTGAGATGCTGAGTCTCTGGGAAAGCACAGATGCCCCGTGCTGTTGTGCCTGTGGGTAGGGTGCACGGGGACAGTGAAGACCAGCAAGAGCTTTCAGGGCTGGCCCCTTCCTTGTGGGAGAAGGAGCCGGACGTTTCCCTTTTCGGAAAGAGGCTCTGCTGAGAAAGAGCGCCATGAGATGCTGAGTCTCTGGGAAAGCAAAGATGCCCATTGCTGTTGATCCTGTGGATAGGGTGCACGGGGACAGTGAAGACCAGCAAGAGCTTTCAGGGCTGGCCCCTTCCTTGTGGGAGAAGGAGCCGGACGTTTGCCTTTTCGGAAAGAGGCTCTGCCGAGAACGAGCGCCGTGAGATGCTGAGTCTCTGGGAAAGCAAAGATGCCCAGTGCTGTTGTGCCTGTGGGTAGGGTGCACGGGGCCAGTGAAGACCAGCAAGAGCTTTCAGGGCTGGCCCCTTCCTTGTGGGAGAAGGAGCCGGACGTTTGCCTTTTCGGAAAGAGGCTCTGCTGAGAACGAGCGCCGTGAGATATGCCGTCTGTGGTTAAGCACAGATGCCCAGTGCTGTTGTGCCTGTGGGTAGGGTGCACGGGGACAGTGAAGACCAGCAAGAGCTTTCAGGGCTGGCCCCTTCCTTGTGGGAGAAGGAGCCGGACGTTTGCCTTTTCGGAAAGAGGCTCTGCCGAGAACGAGCGCCGTGAGATGCTGAGTCTCTGGGAAAGCACAGATGCCCCGTGCTGTTGATCCTGTGGATAGGGTGCACGGGGACAGTGAAGACCAGCAAGAGCTTTCAGGGCTGGCCCCTTCCTTGTGGGAGAAGGAGCCGGACGTTTGCCTTTTCGGAAAGAGGCTCTGCTGAGAAAGAGCGCCATGAGATGCTGAGTCTCTGGGAAAGCACAGATGTCCACTGCTGTTGTGCCTATGCATAGGGTGCACGGGGCCAGTGAAGACCAGCAAGAGCTTTCAGGGCTGGCCCCTTCCTTGTGGGAGAAGGAGCCGGACGTTTGCCTTTTCGGAAAGAGGCTCTGCCGAGAACAAGCGCTGTGAGATGCTGAGTCTCTGGGAAAGCACAGATGTCCACTGCTGTTGTGCCTGTGGGTAGGGTGCACGGGGCCAGTGAAGACCAGCAAGAGCTTTCAGGGCTGGCCCCTTCCTTGTGGGAGAAGGAGCCGGACGTTTGCCTTTTCGGAAAGAGGCTCTGCCGAGAACGAGCGCCGTGAGATGCTGAGTCTCTGGGAAAGCACAGATGCCCAGTGCTGTTGTGCCTGTGGGTAGGGTGCACGGGGCCAGTGAAGACCAGCAAGAGCTTTCAGGGCTGGCCCCTTCCTTGTGGGAGAAGGAGCCGGACGTTTGCCTTTTCGGAAAGAGGCTCTGCCGAGAGCGAACGCCGTGAGATATGCCGTCTGTGGTTAAGCACAGATGCCCAGTGCTGTTGTGCCTGTGGGTAGGGTGCACAGGGCCAGTGAAGACCAGCAAGAGCTTTCAGGGCTGGCCCCTTCCTTGTGGGAGAAGGAGCCGGACGTTTGCCTTTTCGGAAAGAGGCTCTGCCGAGAACGAGCGCCGTGAGATATGCCGTCAGTGATTAAGCACAGATGCCCAGTGCTGTTGTGCCTGTGGGTAGGGTGCACGGGGACAGTGAAGACCAGCAAGAGCTTTCAGGGCTGGCCCCTTCCTTGTGGGAGAAGGAGCCGGACGTTTGCATTTTCGGAAAGAGACTCTGCCGAGAACGAGCGCCGTGAGATATGCCGTCTGTGGTTAAGCACAGATGCCCAGTGCTGTTGTGCCTGTGGTTAGGGTGCACAGGGACAGTGAAGACCAGCAAGAGCTTTCAGGGCTGGCCCCTTCCTTGTGGGAGAAGGAGCCGGACGTTTGCCTTTTCGGAAAGAGGCTCTGCCGATAGCGAACGCCGTGAGATATGCCGTCTGTGGTTAAGCACAGATGCCCAGTGCTGTTGTGCCTGTGGGTAGGGTGCACAGGGCCAGTGAAGACCAGCAAGAGCTTTCAGGGCTGGCCCCTTCCTTGTGGGAGAAGGAGCCGGACGTTTGCCTTTTCGGAAAGAGGCTCTGCCGAGAACGAGCGCCGTGAGATGCTGAGTCTCTGAAAAAGGCTCAGATGCCCAGTGCTGTTGTGCCTGTGGATAGGGTGCACGGGGACAGTGAAGACCAGCAAGAGCTTTCAGGGCTGGCCCCTTCCTTGTGGGAGAAGGAGCCGGACGTTTGCCTTTTCGGAAAGAGGCTCTGCCGAGAACGAGCGCCGTGAGATGCTGAGTCTCTGGGAAAGCACAGATGCCCAGTGCTGTTGTGCCTGTGGGTAGGGTGCACGGGGACAGTGAAGACCAGCAAGAGCTTTCAGGGCTGGCCCCTTCCTTGTGGGAGAAGGAGCCGGACGTTTGCCTTTTCGGAAAGAGGCTCTGCCGAGAACAAGCGCTGTGAGATGCTGAGTCTCTGGGAAAGCACAGATGCCCAGTGCTGTTGTGCCTGTGGGTAGGGTGCACGGGGCCAGTGAAGACCAGCAAGAGCTTTCAGGGCTGGCCCCTTCCTTGTGGGAGAAGGAGCCGGACGTTTGCCTTTTCGGAAAGAGGCTCTGCCGAGAACGAGCGCCGTGAGATGCTGAGTCTCTGGGAAAGCACAGATGCCCAGTGCTGTTGTGCCTGTGGGTAGGGTGCACGGGGACAGTGAAGACCAGCAAGAGCTTTCAGGGCTGGCCCCTTCCTTGTGGGAGAAGGAGCCGGACGTTTGCCTTTTCGGAAAGAGGCTCTGCCGAGAACGAGCGCCGTGAGATATGCCGTCTGTGGTTAAGCACAGATGCCCAGTGCTGTTGTGCCTGTGGGTAGGGTGCACGGGGCCAGTGAAGACCAGCAAGAGCTTTCAGGGCTGGCCCCTTCCTTGTGGGAGAAGGAGCCGGACGTTTGCCTTTTCGGAAAGAGGCTCTGCCGAGAACGAGCGCCGTGAGATATGCCGTCTGTGGTTAAGCACAGATGCCCAGTGCTGTTGTGCCTGTGGATAGGGTGCACGGGGACAGTGAAGACCAGCAAGAGCTTTCAGGGCTGGCCCCTTCCTTGTGGGAGAAGGAGCTGGACGTTTGCCTTTTCGGAAAGAGGCTCTGCTGAGAAAGAGCGCCGTGAGATGCTGAGTCTCTGGGAAAGCACAGATGCCCATTGCTGTTGATCCTGTGGATAGGGTGCACAGGGACAGTGAAGACCAGCAAGAGCTTTCAGGGCTGGCCCCTTCCTTGTGGGAGAAGGAGCCGGACGTTTGCCTTTTTGGAAAGAGGCTCTGCCGAGAACGAGCGCCGTGAGATATGCTGTCTGTGGTTAAGCACAGATGCCCAGTGCTGTTGTGCCTGTGGGTAGGGTGCACGGGGCCAGTGAAGACCAGCAAGAGCTTTCAGGGCTGGCCCCTTCCTTGTGGGAGAAGGAGCCGGACGTTTGCCTTTTCGGAAAGAGACTCTGCCGAGAACGAGCGCCGTGAGATAAGCTGTCTGTGGCTAAGCACAGATGCCCAGTGCTGTTGTGCCTGTGGGTAGGGTGCACGGGGCCAGTGAAGACCAGCAAGAGCTTTCAGGGCTGGCCCCTTCCTTGTGGGAGAAGGAGCCGGACGTTTGCCTTTTCGGAAAGAGGCTCTGCCGAGAACGAGCGCCGTGAGATATGCCGTCAGTGATTAAGCACAGATGCCCAGTGCTGTTGTGCCTGTGGGTAGGGTGCACGGGGACAGTGAAGACCAGCAAGAGCTTTCAGGGCTGGTCCCTTCCTTGTGGGAGAAGGAGCCGGACGTTTGCCTTTTCGGAAAGAGACTCTGCCGAGAACGAGCGCCGTGAGATATGCCGTCTGTGGTTAAGCACAGATGCCCAGTGCTGTTGTGCCTGTGGATAGGGTGCACGGGGACAGTGAAGACCAGCAAGAGCTTTCAGGGCTGGCCCCTTCCTTGTGGGAGAAGGAGCCGGACGTTTGCCTTTTCGGAAAGAGGCTCTGCCGAGAACGAGCACCGTAAGATATGCCGTCTGTGGTTAAGCACAGATGCCCATTGCTGTTGTGCCTGTGGGTAGGGTGCACGGGGCCAGTGAAGACCAGCAAGAGCTTTCAGGGCTGGCCCCTTCCTTGTGGGAGAAGGAGCCGGACGTTTGCCTTTTCGGAAAGAGGCTCTGCCGATAGCGAACGCCGTGAGATATGCCGTTTGTGGTTAAGCACAGATGCCCAGTGCTGTTGTGCCTGTGGATAGGGTGTTTGGGGACGGTTAAGACCAGCAAGAGCTTTCAGGGCTGGCCCCTTCCTTGTGGGAGAAGGAGCCGGACGTTTGCCTTTTCGGAAAGAGGCTCTGCCGAGAACGAGCGCCGTGAGATGCTGAGTCTCTGAAAAAGGCACAGATGCCCAGTGCTGTTGTGCCTGTGGATAGGGTGCACGGGGACAGTGAAGACCAGCAAGAGATTTCAGGGCTGGCCCCTTCATGTAGCAGAAGGAGCCGGACGTTTGCCTTTTCGGAAAGAGGCTCTGCCGAGAACGAGCGCCGTGAGATGCTGAGTCTCTGGGAAAGCACAGATGCCCAGTGCTGTTGTGCCTGTGGGTAGGGTGCACGGGGACAGTGAAGACCAGCAAGAGCTTTCAGGGCTGGCCCCTTCCTTGTGGGAGAAGGAGCCGGACGTTTGCCTTTTCGGAAAGAGGCTCTGCCGAGAACAAGCGCTGTGAGATGCTGAGTCTCTGGGAAAGCACAGATGCCCAGTGCTGTTGTGCCTGTGGGTAGGGTGCACGGGGCCAGTGAAGACCAGCAAGAGCTTTCAGGGCTGGCCCCTTCCTTGTGGGAGAAGGAGCCGGACGTTTGCCTTTTCGGAAAGAGGCTCTGCCGAGAACGAGCGCCGTGAGATGCTGAGTCTCTGGGAAAGCACAGATGCCCCGTGCTGTTGATCCTGTGGATAGGGTGCACGGGGACAGTGAAGACCAGCAAGAGCTTTCAGGGCTGGCCCCTTCCTTGTGGGAGAAGGAGCCGGACGTTTGCCTTTTCGGAAAGAGGCTCTGCTGAAAAGAGCGCCATGAGATGCTGAGTCTCTGGGAAAGCACAGATGTCCACTGCTGTTGTGCCTATGCATAGGGTGCACGGGGACAGTGAAGACCAGCAAGAGCTTTCAGGGCTGGCCCCTTCCTTGTGGGAGAAGGAGCCGGACGTTTGCCTTTTCGGAAAGAGGCTCTGCCGAGAACAAGCGCTGTGAGATGTTGAGTCTCTGGGAAAGCACAGATGTCCACTGCTGTTGTGCCTATGCATAGGGTGCACGGGGCCAGTGAAGACCAGCAAGAGCTTTCAGGGCTGGCCCCTTCCTTGTGGGAGAAGGAGCCGGACGTTTGCCTTTTCGGAAAGAGGCTCTGCCGAGAACGAGCGCCGTGAGATGCTGAGTCTCTGGGAAAGCACAGATGCTAAGTGCTGTTGTGCCTGTGGGTAGGGTGCACGGGGCCAGTGAAGACCAGCAAGAGATTTCAGGGCTGGCCCCTTCCTTGTGGGAGAAGGAGCCGGACGTTTGCCTTTTCGGAAAGAGGCTCTGTGAGAAAGAGCGCCGTGAGATATGCCGTCTGTGGTTAAGCACAGATGCCCAGTGCTGTTGTGCCTGTGGGTAGGGTGCACGGGGCCAGTGAAGACCAGCAAGAGCTTTCAGGGCTGGCCCCTTCCTTGTGGGAGAAGGAGCCGGACGTTTGCCTTTTCGGAAAGAGGCTCTGCCGAGAACGAGCGCCGTGAGATATGCCGTCAGTGATTAAGCACAGATGCCCATTGCTGTTGTGCCTGTGGGTAGGGTGCACGGGGACAGTGAAGACCAGCAAGAGCTTTCAGGGCTGGCCCCTTCCTTGTGGGAGAAGGAGCCGGACGTTTGCCTTTTCGGAAAGAGACTCTGCCGAGAACGAGCGCCGTGAGATATGCCGTCTGTGGTTAAGCACAGATGCCCAGTGCTGTTGTGCCTGTGGGTAGGGTGCACGGGGCCAGTGAAGACCAGCAAGAGCTGTCAGGGCTGGCCCCTTCCTTGTGGGAGAAGGAGCCGGACGTTTGCCTTTTCGGAAAGAGGCTCTGCCGATAGCGAACGCCGTGAGATATGCCGTCTGTGGTTAAGCACAGATGCCCAGTGCTGTTGTGCCTGTGGATAGGGTGTTTGGGGACGGTTAAGACCAGCAAGAGCTTTCAGGGCTGGCCCCTTCCTTGTGGGAGAAGGAGCCGGACGTTTGCCTTTTCGGAAAGAGGCTCTGCCGAGAACGAGCGCCGTGAGATGCTGAGTCTCTGGGAAAGCACAGATGCCCAGTGCTGTTGTGCCTGTGGGTAGGGTGCACGGGGCCAGTGAAGACCAGCAAGAGCTTTCAGGGCTGGCCCCTTCCTTGTGGGAGAAGGAGCCGGACGTTTGCCTTTTCGGAAAGAGGCTCTGTGAGAAAGAGCGCCATGAGATGCTGAGTCTCTGGGAAAGCACAGATGCCCAGTTCTGTTGTGCCTGTGGATAGGGTGCACGGGGCCAGTGAAGACCAGCAAGAGCTTTCAGGGCTGGCCCCTTCCTTGTGGGAGAAGGAGCCGGACGTTTGCCTTTTCGGAAAGAGGCTCTGCCGAGAACGAGCGCCGTGAGATGCTGAGTCTCTGGGAAAGCACAGATGCCCCGTGCTGTTGTGCCTGTGGGTAGGGTGCACGGGGACAGTGAAGACCAGCAAGAGCTTTCAGGGCTGGCCCCTTCCTTGTGGGAGAAGGAGCCGGACGTTTGCCTTTTCGGAAAGAGGCTCTGCTGAGAAAGAGCGCCATGAGATGCTGAGTCTCTGGGAAAGCAAAGATGCCCATTGCTGTTGATCCTGTGGATAGGGTGCACGGGGACAGTGAAGACCAGCAAGAGCTTTCAGGGCTGGCCCCTTCCTTGTGGGAGAAGGAGCCGGACGTTTGCCTTTTCGGAAAGAGGCTCTGCCGAGAACGAGCGCCGTGAGATGCTGAGTCTCTGGGAAAGCAAAGATGCCCAGTGCTGTTGTGCCTGTGGGTAGGGTGCACGGGGCCAGTGAAGACCAGCAAGAGCTTTCAGGGCTGGCCCCTTCCTTGTGGGAGAAGGAGCCGGACGTTTGCCTTTTCGGAAAGAGGCTCTGCTGAGAACGAGCGCCGTGAGATATGCCGTCTGTGGTTAAGCACAGATGCCCAGTGCTGTTGTGCCTGTGGGTAGGGTGCACGGGGACAGTGAAGACCAGCAAGAGCTTTCAGGGCTGGCCCCTTCCTTGTGGGAGAAGGAGCCGGACGTTTGCCTTTTCGGAAAGAGGCTCTGCCGAGAACGAGCGCCGTGAGATGCTGAGTCTCTGGGAAAGCACAGATGCCCCGTGCTGTTGATCCTGTGGATAGGGTGCACGGGGACAGTGAAGACCAGCAAGAGCTTTCAGGGCTGGCCCCTTCCTTGTGGGAGAAGGAGCCGGACGTTTGCCTTTTCGGAAAGAGGCTCTGCTGAGAAAGAGCGCCATGAGATGCTGAGTCTCTGGGAAAGCACAGATGTCCACTGCTGTTGTGCCTATGCATAGGGTGCACGGGGACAGTGAAGACCAGCAAGAGCTTTCAGGGCTGGCCCCTTCCTTGTGGGAGAAGGAGCCGGACGTTTGCCTTTTCGGAAAGAGGCTCTGCCGAGAACAAGCGCTGTGAGATGCTGAGTCTCTGGGAAAGCACAGATGCCCAGTGCTGTTGTGCCTGTGGGTAGGGTGCACGGGGCCAGTGAAGACCAGCAAGAGCTTTCAGGGCTGGCCCCTTCCTTGTGGGAGAAGGAGCCGGACGTTTGCCTTTTCGGAAAGAGGCTCTGCCGAGAACGAGCGCCGTGAGATGCTGAGTCTCTGGGAAAGCACAGATGCCCAGTGCTGTTGTGCCTGTGGGTAGGGTGCACGGGGCCAGTGAAGACCAGCAAGAGCTTTCAGGGCTGGCCCCTTCCTTGTGGGAGAAGGAGCCGGACGTTTGCCTTTTCGGAAAGAGGCTCTGCCGAGAGCGAACGCCGTGAGATATGCCGTCTGTGGTTAAGCACAGATGCCCAGTGCTGTTGTGCCTGTGGGTAGGGTGCACAGGGCCAGTGAAGACCAGCAAGAGCTTTCAGGGCTGGCCCCTTCCTTGTGGGAGAAGGAGCCGGACGTTTGCCTTTCCGGAAAGAGGCTCTGCCGAGAACGAGCGCCGTGAGATATGCCGTCAGTGATTAAGCACAGATGCCCAGTGCTGTTGTGCCTGTGGGTAGGGTGCACGGGGACAGTGAAGACCAGCAAGAGCTTTCAGGGCTGGCCCCTTCCTTGTGGGAGAAGGAGCCGGACGTTTGCATTTTCGGAAAGAGACTCTGCCGAGAACGAGCGCCGTGAGATATGCCGTCTGTGGTTAAGCACAGATGCCCAGTGCTGTTGTGCCTGTGGTTAGGGTGCACAGGGACAGTGAAGACCAGCAAGAGCTTTCAGGGCTGGCCCCTTCCTTGTGGGAGAAGGAGCCGGACGTTTGCCTTTTCGGAAAGAGGCTCTGCCGATAGCGAACGCCGTGAGATATGCCGTCTGTGGTTAAGCACAGATGCCCAGTGCTGTTGTGCCTGTGGGTAGGGTGCACAGGGCCAGTGAAGACCAGCAAGAGCTTTCAGGGCTGGCCCCTTCCTTGTGGGAGAAGGAGCCGGACGTTTGCCTTTTCGGAAAGAGGCTCTGCCGAGAACGAGCGCCGTGAGATGCTGAGTCTCTGAAAAAGGCTCAGATGCCCAGTGCTGTTGTGCCTGTGGATAGGGTGCACGGGGACAGTGAAGACCAGCAAGAGCTTTCAGGGCTGGCCCCTTCCTTGTGGGAGAAGGAGCCGGACGTTTGCCTTTTCGGAAAGAGGCTCTGCCGAGAACGAGCGCCGTGAGATGCTGAGTCTCTGGGAAAGCACAGATGCCCAGTGCTGTTGTGCCTGTGGGTAGGGTGCACGGGGACAGTGAAGACCAGCAAGAGCTTTCAGGGCTGGCCCCTTCCTTGTGGGAGAAGGAGCCGGACGTTTGCCTTTTCGGAAAGAGGCTCTGCCGAGAACAAGCGCTGTGAGATGCTGAGTCTCTGGGAAAGCACAGATGCCCAGTGCTGTTGTGCCTGTGGGTAGGGTGCACGGGGCCAGTGAAGACCAGCAAGAGCTTTCAGGGCTGGCCCCTTCCTTGTGGGAGAAGGAGCCGGACGTTTGCCTTTTCGGAAAGAGGCTCTGCCGAGAACGAGCGCCGTGAGATGCTGAGTCTCTGGGAAAGCACAGATGCCCAGTGCTGTTGTGCCTGTGGGTAGGGTGCACGGGGACAGTGAAGACCAGCAAGAGCTTTCAGGGCTGGCCCCTTCCTTGTGGGAGAAGGAGCCGGACGTTTGCCTTTTCGGAAAGAGGCTCTGCCGAGAACGAGCGCCGTGAGATATGCCGTCTGTGGTTAAGCACAGATGCCCAGTGCTGTTGTGCCTGTGGGTAGGGTGCACGGGGCCAGTGAAGACCAGCAAGAGCTTTCAGGGCTGGCCCCTTCCTTGTGGGAGAAGGAGCCGGACGTTTGCCTTTTCGGAAAGAGGCTCTGCCGAGAACGAGCGCCGTGAGATATGCCGTCTGTGGTTAAGCACAGATGCCCAGTGCTGTTGTGCCTGTGGATAGGGTGCACGGGGACAGTGAAGACCAGCAAGAGCTTTCAGGGCTGGCCCCTTCCTTGTGGGAGAAGGAGCTGGACGTTTGCCTTTTCGGAAAGAGGCTCTGCTGAGAAAGAGCGCCGTGAGATGCTGAGTCTCTGGGAAAGCACAGATGCCCATTGCTGTTGATCCTGTGGATAGGGTGCACAGGGACAGTGAAGACCAGCAAGAGCTTTCAGGGCTGGCCCCTTCCTTGTGGGAGAAGGAGCCGGACGTTTGCCTTTTTGGAAAGAGGCTCTGCCGAGAACGAGCGCCGTGAGATATGCTGTCTGTGGTTAAGCACAGATGCCCAGTGCTGTTGTGCCTGTGGGTAGGGTGCACGGGGCCAGTGAAGACCAGCAAGAGCTTTCAGGGCTGGCCCCTTCCTTGTGGGAGAAGGAGCCGGACGTTTGCCTTTTCGGAAAGAGACTCTGCCGAGAACGAGCGCCGTGAGATAAGCTGTCTGTGGCTAAGCACAGATGCCCAGTGCTGTTGTGCCTGTGGGTAGGGTGCACGGGGCCAGTGAAGACCAGCAAGAGCTTTCAGGGCTGGCCCCTTCCTTGTGGGAGAAGGAGCCGGACGTTTGCCTTTTCGGAAAGAGGCTCTGCCGAGAACGAGCGCCGTGAGATATGCCGTCAGTGATTAAGCACAGATGCCCAGTGCTGTTGTGCCTGTGGGTAGGGTGCACGGGGACAGTGAAGACCAGCAAGAGCTTTCAGGGCTGGTCCCTTCCTTGTGGGAGAAGGAGCCGGACGTTTGCCTTTTCGGAAAGAGACTCTGCCGAGAACGAGCGCCGTGAGATATGCCGTCTGTGGTTAAGCACAGATGCCCAGTGCTGTTGTGCCTGTGGATAGGGTGCACGGGGACAGTGAAGACCAGCAAGAGCTTTCAGGGCTGGCCCCTTCCTTGTGGGAGAAGGAGCCGGACGTTTGCCTTTTCGGAAAGAGGCTCTGCCGAGAACGAGCACCGTAAGATATGCCGTCTGTGGTTAAGCACAGATGCCCATTGCTGTTGTGCCTGTGGGTAGGGTGCACGGGGCCAGTGAAGACCAGCAAGAGCTTTCAGGGCTGGCCCCTTCCTTGTGGGAGAAGGAGCCGGACGTTTGCCTTTTCGGAAAGAGGCTCTGCCGATAGCGAACGCCGTGAGATATGCCGTTTGTGGTTAAGCACAGATGCCCAGTGCTGTTGTGCCTGTGGATAGGGTGTTTGGGGACGGTTAAGACCAGCAAGAGCTTTCAGGGCTGGCCCCTTCCTTGTGGGAGAAGGAGCCGGACGTTTGCCTTTTCGGAAAGAGGCTCTGTGAGAAAGAGCGCCATGAGATGCTGAGTCTCTGGGAAAGCACAGATGCCCAGTTCTGTTTTGCCTGTGGATAGGGTGCACGGGGCCAGTGAAGACCAGCAAGAGCTTTCAGGGCTGGCCCCTTCCTTGTGGGAGAAGGAGCCGGACGTTTGCCTTTTCGGAAAGAGGCTCTGCCGAGAACGAGCGCCGTGAGATGCTGAGTCTCTGGGAAAGCACAGATGCCCAGTGCTGTTGTGCCTGTGGGTAGGGTGCACGGGGACAGTGAAGACCAGCAAGAGCTTTCAGGGCTGGCCCCTTCCTTGTGGGAGAAGGAGCCGGACGTTTGCCTTTTCGGAAAGAGGCTCTGCTGAGAAAGAGCGCCATGAGATGCTGAGTCTCTGGGAAAGCAAAGATGCCCATTGCTGTTGATCCTGTGGATAGGGTGCACGGGGCCAGTGAAGACCAGCAAGAGCTTTCAGGGCTGGCCCCTTCCTTGTGGGAGAAGGAGCCGGACGTTTGCCTTTTCGGAAAGAGGCTCTGCCGAGAACGAGCGCCGTGAGATGCTGAGTCTCTGGGAAAGCACAGATGCCCAGTGCTGTTGTGCCTGTGGGTAGGGTGCACGGGGCCAGTGAAGACCAGCAAGAGCTTTCAGGGCTGGCCCCTTCCTTGTGGGAGAAAGAGCCGGACGTTTGCCTTTTCGGAAAGAGGCTCTGCCGAGAACGAGCGCCGTGAGATATGCCGTCTGTGGTTAAGCACAGATGCCCAGTGCTGTTGTGCCTGTGGGTAGGGTGCACGGGGACAGTGAAGACCAGCAAGAGCTTTCAGGGCTGGCCCCTTCCTTGTGGGAGAAGGAGCCGGACGTTTGCCTTTTCGGAAAGAGGCTCTGCTGAGAGCGAACGCAGTGAGATGCTGAGTCTCTGGGAAAGCACAGATGCTAAGTGCTGTTGTGCCTGTGGATAGGGTGCATGGGGCCAGTGAAGACCAGCAAGAGCTTTCAGGGCTGGCCCCTTCCTTGTGGGAGAAGGAGCCGGACGTTTGCCTTTTCGGAAAGAGGCTCTGCCGAGAACGAGCGCCGTGAGATATGCCGTCTGTGGTTAAGCACAGATGCCCAGTGCTGTTGTGCCTGTGGGTAGGGTGCACAGGGACAGTGAAGACCAGCAAGAGCTTTCAGGGCTGGCCCCTTCCTTGTGGGAGAAGGAGCCGGACGTTTGCCTTTTCGGAAAGAGGCTCTGCTGAGAAAGAGCGCCGTGAGATGCTGAGTCTCTGGGAAAGCACAGATGCCCAGTGCTGTTGTGCCTGTGGGTAGGGTGCACGGGGACAGTGAAGACCAGCAAGAGTTTTCAGGGCTGGCCACTTCCTTGTGGGAGAAGGAGCCGGACGTTTGCCTTTTCGGAAAGAGGCTCTGCCGAGAACGAGCGCCGTGAGATATGCCATCTGTGGTTAAGCACAGATGCCCATTGCTGTTGTGCCTGTGGGTAGGGTGCACGGGGACAGTGAAGACCAGCAAGAGCTTTCATGGCTGGCCCCTTCCTTGTGGGAGAAGGAGCCGGACGTTTGCCTTTTCGGAAAGAGGCTCTGCCGAGAACGAGCGCCGTGAGATGCTGAGTCTCTGAGAAAGCACAGATGCCCAGTGCTGTTGTGCCTGTGGGTAGGGTGCACGGGGACAGTGAAGACCAGCAAGAGCTTTCAGGGCTGGCCCCTTCCTTGTGGGAGAAGGAGCCGGACGTTTGCCTTTTCGGAAAGAGGCTCTGCCGAGAACGAGCGCCATGAGATGCTGAGTCTCTGGGAAAGCACAGATGCCCATTGCTGTTGATCCTGTGGATAGGGTGCACAGGGACAGTGAAGACCAGCAAGAGCTTTCAGGGCTGGCCCCTTCCTTGTGGGAGAAGGAGCCGGACGTTTGCCTTTTCGGAAAGAGGCTCTGCCGAGAACGAGCGCCGTGAGATGCTGAGTCTCTGGGAAAGCACAGATGCCCAGTGCTGTTGTGCCTGTGGGTAGGGTGCACGGGGACAGTGAAGACCAGCAAGAGATTTCAGGGCTGGCCCCTTCCATGTGGCAGAAGGAGCCGGACGTTTGCCTTTTCGGAAAGAGGCTCTGCCGAGAACGAGCGCCGTGAGATATGCCGTCTGTGGTTAAGCACAGATGCCCAGTGCTGTTGTGCCTGTGGGTAGGGTGCACGGGGCCAGTGAAGACCAGCAAGAGCTTTCAGGGCTGGCCCCTTCCTTGTGGGAGAAGGAGCCGGACGTTTGCCTTTTCGGAAAGAGGCTCTGCCGAGAACGAGCGCCGTGAGATATGCCGTCTGTGGTTAAGCACAGATGCCCATTGCTGTTGTGCCTGTGGGTAGGGTGCACGGGGACAGTGAAGACCAGCAAGAGCTTTCAGGGCTGGCCCCTTCCTTGTGGGAGAAGGAGCCGGACGTTTGCCTTTTCGGAAAGAGGCTCTGCCGAGAACGAGCGCCGTGAGATGCTGAGTCTCTGAAAAAGGCACAGATGCCCAGTGCTGTTGTGCCTGTGGATAGGGTGCACGGGGACAGTGAAGACCAGCAAGAGATTTCAGGGCTGGCCCCTTCATGTAGCAGAAGGAGCCGGACGTTTGCCTTTTCGGAAAGAGGCTCTGCCGAGAACGAGCGCCGTGAGATGCTGAGTCTCTGGGAAAGCACAGATGCCCAGTGCTGTTGTGCCTGTGGGTAGGGTGCACGGGGCCAGTGAAGACCAGCAAGAGCTTTCAGGGCTGGCCCCTTCCTTGTGGGAGAAGGAGCCGGACGTTTGCCTTTTCGGAAAGAGGCTCTGCCGAGAACGAGCGCTGTGAGATGCTGAGTCTCTGGGAAAGCACAGATGTCCACTGCTGTTGTGCCTATGCATAGGGTGCACGGGGCCAGTGAAGACCAGCAAGAGCTTTCAGGGCTGGCCCCTTCCTTGTGGGAGAAGGAGCCGGACGTTTGCCTTTTCGGAAAGAGGCTCTGCCGAGAACGAGCGCCGTGAGATATGCCGTCTGTGGTTAAGCACAGATGCCCAGTGCTGTTGTGCCTGTGGTTAGGGTGCACAGGGACAGTGAAGACCAGCAAGAGCTTTCAGGGCTGGCCCCTTCCTTGTGGGAGAAGGAGCCGGACGTTTGCCTTTTCGGAAAGAGGCTCTGCCGAGAACGAGCGCCGTGAGATGCTGAGTCTCTGGGAAAGCACAGATGCCCAGTGCTGTTGTGCCTGTGGGTAGGGTGCACGGGGCCAGTGAAGACCAGCAAGAGCTTTCAGGGCTGGCCCCTTCCTTGTGGGAGAAGGAGCCGGACGTTTGCCTTTTCGGAAAGAGGCTCTGCCGAGAACGAGCGCCGTGAGATATGCCGTCTGTGGTTAAGCACAGATGCCCAGTGCTGTTGTGCCTGTGGATAGGGTGCACGGGGCCAGTGAAGACCAGCAAGAGCTTTCAGGGCTGGCCCCTTCCTTGTGGGAGAAGGAGCCGGACGTTTGCCTTTTCGGAAAGAGGCTCTGCCGAGAACGAGCGCCGTGAGATATGCCGTCAGTGGTTAAGCACAGATGCCCAGTGCTGTTGTGCCTGTGGGTAGGGTGCACGGGGACAGTGAAGACCAGCAAGAGCTTTCAGGGCTGGCCCCTTCCTTGTGGGAGAAGGAGCTGGACGTTTGCCTTTTCGGAAAGAGGCTCTGCTGAGAAAGAGCGCCATGAGATGCTGAGTCTCTGGGAAAGCACAGATGCCCATTGCTGTTGATCCTGTGGATAGGGTGCACAGGGACAGTGAAGACCAGCAAGAGCTTTCAGGGCTGGCCCCTTCCTTGTGGGAGAAGGAGCCGGACGTTTGCCTTTTCGGAAAGAGGCTCTGCTGAGAGCGAACGCAGTGAGATGCTGAGTCTCTGGGAAAGCACAGATGCTAAGTGCTGTTGTGCCTGTGGATAGGGTGCATGGGGCCAGTGAAGACCAGCAAGAGCTTTCAAGGCTGGACCCTTCCTTGTGGGAGAAGGAGCCGGACGTTTGCCTTTTCGGAAAGAGGCTCTGCCGAGAACGAGCGCCGTGAGATATGCCGTCTGTGGTTAAGCACAGATGCCCAGTGCTGTTGTGCCTGTGGGTAGGGTGCACGGGGACAGTGAAGACCAGCAAGAGCTTTCAGGGCTGGCCCCTTCCTTGTGGGAGAAGGAGCCGGACGTTTGCCTTTTCGGAAAGAGGCTCTGCTGAGAAAGAGCGCCGTGAGATGCTGAGTCTCTGGGAAAGCACAGATGCCCAGTGCTGTTGTGCCTGTGGGTAGGGTGCACGGGGACAGTGAAGACCAGCAAGAGCTTTCAGGGCTGGCCCCTTCCTTGTGGGAGAAGGAGCCGGACGTTTGCCTTTTCGGAAAGAGGCTCTGCCGAGAACGAGCGCCGTGAGATGCTGAGTCTCTGGGAAAGCACAGATGCTAAGTGCTGTTGTGCCTGTGGATAGGGTGCATGGGGCCAGTGAAGACCAGCAAGAGCTTTCAGGGCTGGCCCCTTCCTTGTGGGAGAAGGAGCCGGACGTTTGCCTTTTCGGAAAGAGGCTCTGCCGAGAACGAGCGCCGTGAGATATGCCGTCTGTGGTTAAGCACAGATGCCCAGTGCTGTTGTGCCTGTGGGTAGGGTGCACGGGGCCAGTGAAGACCAGCAAGAGCTTTCAGGGCTGGCCCCTTCCTTGTGGGAGAAGGAGCCGGACGTTTGCCTTTTCGGAAAGAGGCTCTGCCGAGAACGAGCGCCGTGAGATGCTGAGTCTCTGGGAAAGCACAGATGCCCAGTGCTGTTGATCTTGCGGATAGGGTGCACGGGGACAGTGAAGACCAGCAAGAGCTTTCAGGGCTGGCCCCTTCCTTGTGGGAGAAGGAGCCGGACGTTTGCCTTTTCGGAAAGAGGCTCTGCTGAGAGCGAACGCAGTGAGATGCTGAGTCTCTGGGAAAGCACAGATGCTAAGTGCTGTTGTGCCTGTGGATAGGGTGCATGGGGCCAGTGAAGACCAGCAAGAGCTTTCAGGGCTGGCCCCTTCCTTGTGGGAGAAGGAGCCGGACGTTTGCCTTTTCGGAAAGAGGCTCTGCCGAGAACGAGCGCCGTGAGATATGCCGTCTGTGGTTAAGCACAGATGCCCAGTGCTGTTGTGCCTGTGGGTAGGGTGCACAGGGACAGTGAAGACCAGCAAGAGCTTTCAGGGCTGGCCCCTTCCTTGTGGGAGAAGGAGCCGGACGTTTGCCTTTTCGGAAAGAGGCTCTGCTGAGAAAGAGCGCCGTGAGATGCTGAGTCTCTGGGAAAGCACAGATGCCCAGTGCTGTTGTGCCTGTGGGTAGGGTGCACGGGGACAGTGAAGACCAGCAAGAGTTTTCAGGGCTGGCCCCTTCCTTGTGGGAGAAGGAGCCGGACGTTTGCCTTTTCGGAAAGAGGCTCTGCCGAGAACGAGCGCCGTGAGATATGCCATCTGTGGTTAAGCACAGATGCCCATTGCTGTTGTGCCTGTGGGTAGGGTGCACGGGGACAGTGAAGACCAGCAAGAGCTTTCAGGGCTGGCCCCTTCCTTGTGGGAGAAGGAGCCGGACGTTTGCCTTTTCGGAAAGAGGCTCTGCCGAGAACGAGCGCTGTGAGATGCTGAGTCTCTGGGAAAGCAAAGATGTCCACTGCTGTTGTGCCTATGCATAGGGTGCACGGGGTCAGTGAAGACCAGCAAGAGCTTTCAGGGCTGGCCCCTTCCTTGTGGGAGAAGGAGCCGGACGTTTGCCTTTTCGGAAAGAGGCTCTGCCGAGAACGAGCGCCGTGAGATATGCCGTCTGTGGTTAAGCACAGATGCCCAGTGCTGTTGTGCCTGTGGTTAGGGTGCACAGGGACAGTGAAGACCAGCAAGAGCTTTCAGGGCTGGCCCCTTCCTTGTGGGAGAAGGAGCCGGACGTTTGCCTTTTCGGAAAGAGGCTCTGCCGAGAACGAGCGCCGTGAGATGCTGAGTCTCTGGGAAAGCACAGATGCCCAGTGCTGTTGTGCCTGTGGGTAGGGTGCACGGGGACAGTGAAGACCAGCAAGAGCTTTCAGGGCTGGCCCCTTCCTTGTGGGAGAAGGAGCCGGACGTTTGCCTTTTCGGAAAGAGGCTCTGCCGAGAACGAGCGCCGTGAGATATGCCGTCTGTGGTTAAGCACAGATGCCCAGTGCTGTTGTGCCTGTGGATAGGGTGCACGGGGCCAGTGAAGACCAGCAAGAGCTTTCAGGGCTGGCCCCTTCCTTGTGGGAGAAGGAGCCGGACGTTTGCCTTTTCGGAAAGAGGCTCTGCCGAGAACGAGCGCCGTGAGATATGCCGTCTGTGGTTAAGCACAGATGCCCAGTGCTGTTGTGCCTGTGGGTAGGGTGCACGGGGACAGTGAAGACCAGCAAGAGCTTTCAGGGCTGGCCCCTTCCTTGTGGGAGAAGGAGCCGGACGTTTGCCTTTTCGGAAAGAGGCTCTGCTGAGAGCGAACGCAGTGAGATGCTGAGTCTCTGGGAAAGCACAGATGCTAAGTGCTGTTGTGCCTGTGGATAGGGTGCATGGGGCCAGTGAAGACCAGCAAGAGCTTTCAGGGCTGGCCCCTTCCTTGTGGGAGAAGGAGCTGGACGTTTGCCTTTTCGGAAAGAGGCTCTGCCGAGAACGAGCGCCGTGAGATATGCCGTCTGTGGTTAAGCACAGATGCCCAGTGCTGTTGTGCCTGTGGGTAGGGTGCACAGGGACAGTGAAGACCAGCAAGAGCTTTCAGGGCTGGCCCCTTCCTTGTGGGAGAAGGAGCCGGACGTTTGCCTTTTCGGAAAGAGGCTCTGCCGAGAACGAGCGCCGTGAGATGCTGAGTCTCTGGGAAAGCACAGATGCCCAGTGCTGTTGTGCCTGTGGGTAGGGTGCACGGGGACAGTGAAGACCAGCAAGAGCTTTCAGGGCTGGCCCCTTCCTTGTGGGAGAAGGAGCCGGACGTTTGCCTTTTCGGAAAGAGGCTCTGCTGAGAGCGAACGCAGTGAGATGCTGAGTCTCTGGGAAAGCACAGATGCTAAGTGCTGTTGTGCCTGTGGATAGGGTGCATGGGGCCAGTGAAGACCAGCAAGAGCTTTCAGGGCTGGCCCCTTCCTTGTGGGAGAAGGAGCCGGACGTTTGCCTTTTCGGAAAGAGGCTCTGCCGAGAACGAGCGCCGTGAGATATGCCGTCTGTGGTTAAGCACAGATGCCCAGTGCTGTTGTGCCTGTGGGTAGGGTGCACAGGGACAGTGAAGACCAGCAAGAGCTTTCAGGGCTGGCCCCTTCCTTGTGGGAGAAGGAGCCGGACGTTTGCCTTTTCGGAAAGAGGCTCTGCTGAGAAAGAGCGCCGTGAGATGCTGAGTCTCTGGGAAAGCACAGATGCCCAGTGCTGTTGTGCCTGTGGGTAGGGTGCACGGGGACAGTGAAGACCAGCAAGAGTTTTCAGGGCTGGCCCCTTCCTTGTGGGAGAAGGAGCCGGACGTTTGCCTTTTCGGAAAGAGGCTCTGCCGAGAACGAGCGCCGTGAGATATGCCATCTGTGGTTAAGCACAGATGCCCATTGCTGTTGTGCCTGTGGGTAGGGTGCACGGGGACAGTGAAGACCAGCAAGAGCTTTCAGGGCTGGCCCCTTCCTTGTGGGAGAAGGAGCCGGACGTTTGCCTTTTCGGAAAGAGGCTCTGCCGAGAACGAGCGCTGTGAGATGCTGAGTCTCTGGGAAAGCAAAGATGTCCACTGCTGTTGTGCCTATGCATAGGGTGCACGGGGACAGTGAAGACCAGCAAGAGCTTTCAGGGCTGGCCCCTTCCTTGTGGGAGAAGGAGCCGGACGTTTGCCTTTTCGGAAAGAGGCTCTGCCGAGAACGAGCGCCGTGAGATATGCCGTCTGTGGTTAAGCACAGATGCCCAGTGCTGTTGTGCCTGTGGTTAGGGTGCACAGGGACAGTGAAGACCAGCAAGAGCTTTCAGGGCTGGCCCCTTCCTTGTGGGAGAAGGAGCCGGACGTTTGCCTTTTCGGAAAGAGGCTCTGCCGAGAACGAGCGCCGTGAGATGCTGAGTCTCTGGGAAAGCACAGATGCCCAGTGCTGTTGTGCCTGTGGGTAGGGTGCACGGGGACAGTGAAGACCAGCAAGAGCTTTCAGGGCTGGCCCCTTCCTTGTGGGAGAAGGAGCCGGACGTTTGCCTTTTCGGAAAGAGGCTCTGCCGAGAACGAGCGCCGTGAGATATGCCGTCTGTGGTTAAGCACAGATGCCCAGTGCTGTTGTGCCTGTGGGTAGGGTGCACGGGGACAGTGAAGACCAGCAAGAGCTTTCAGGGCTGGCCCCTTCCTTGTGGGAGAAGGAGCTGGACGTTTGCCTTTTCGGAAAGAGGCTCTGCTGAGAAAGAGCGCCATGAGATGCTGAGTCTCTGGGAAAGCACAGATGCCCATTGCTGTTGATCCTGTGGATAGGGTGCACAGGGACAGTGAAGACCAGCAAGAGCTTTCAGGGCTGGCCCCTTCCTTGTGGGAGAAGGAGCCGGACGTTTGCCTTTTCGGAAAGAGGCTCTGCTGAGAGCGAACGCAGTGATATGCTGAGTCTCTGGGAAAGCACAGATGCTAAGTGCTGTTGTGCCTGTGGATAGGGTGCATGGGGCCAGTGAAGACCAGCAAGAGCTTTCAGGGCTGGCCCCTTCCTTGTGGGAGAAGGAGCCGGACGTTTGCCTTTTCGGAAAGAGGCTCTGCCGAGAACGAGCGCCGTGAGATATGCCGTCTGTGGTTAAGCACAGATGCCCAGTGCTGTTGTGCCTGTGGGTAGGGTGCACGGGGACAGTGAAGACCAGCAAGAGCTTTCAGGGCTGGCCCCTTCCTTGTGGGAGAAGGAGCCGGACGTTTGCCTTTTCGGAAAGAGGCTCTGCTGAGAAAGAGCGCCGTGAGATGCTGAGTCTCTGGGAAAGCACAGATGCCCAGTGCTGTTGTGCCTGTGGGTAGGGTGCACGGGGACAGTGAAGACCAGCAAGATCTTTCAGGGCTGGCCCCTTCCTTGTGGGAGAAGGAGCTGGACGTTTGCCTTTTCGGAAACAGGCTCTGCCGAGAACGAGCGCACTGAGATGCTGAGTCTCTGGGAAAGCAAAGATGCCCAGTGCTGTTGTGCCTGTGGGTAGGGTGCACGGGGACAGTGAAGACCAGCAAGAGCTTTCAGGGCTGGCCCCTTCCTTGTGGGAGAAGGAGCCGGACGTTTGCCTTTTCGGAAAGAGGCTCTGCTGAGAGCGAACGCAGTGAGATGCTGAGTCTCTGGGAAAGCACAGATGCTAAGTGCTGTTGTGCCTGTGGATAGGGTGCATGGGGCCAGTGAAGACCAGCAAGAGCTTTCAGGGCTGGCCCCTTCCTTGTGGGAGAAGGAGCCAGACGTTTGCCTTTTCGGAAAGAGGCTCTGCCGAGAACGAGCGCCGTGAGATATGCCGTCTGTGGTTAAGCACAGATGCCCAGTGCTGTTGTGCCTGTGGGTAGGGTGCACAGGGACAGTGAAGACCAGCAAGAGCTTTCAGGGCTGGCCCCTTCCTTGTGGGAGAAGGAGCCGGACGTTTGCCTTTTCGGAAAGAGGCTCTGCTGAGAAAGAGCGCCGTGAGATGCTGAGTCTCTGGGAAAGCACAGATGCCCAGTGCTGTTGTGCCTGTGGGTAGGGTGCACGGGGACAGTGAAGACCAGCAAGAGTTTTCAGGGCTGGCCCCTTCCTTGTGGGAGAAGGAGCCGGACGTTTGCCTTTTCGGAAAGAGGCTCTGCCGAGAACGAGCGCCGTGAGATATGCCATCTGTGGTTAAGCACAGATGCCCATTGCTGTTTTGCCTGTGGGTAGGGTGCACGGGGCCAGTGAAGACCAGCAAGAGCTTTCATGGCTGGCCCCTTCCTTGTGGGAGAAGGAGCCGGACGTTTGCCTTTTCGGAAAGAGGCTCTGCCGAGAACGAGCGCCATGAGATGCTGAGTCTCTGGGAAAGCACAGATGCCCATTGCTGTTGATCCTGTGGATAGGGTGCACAGGGACAGTGAAGACCAGCAAGAGCTTTCAGGGCTGGCCCCTTCCTTGTGGGAGAAGGAGCCGGACGTTTGCCTTTTCGGAAAGAGGCTCTGCCGAGAACGAGCGCCGTGAGATGCTGAGTCTCTGGGAAAGCACAGATGCCCAGTGCTGTTGTGCCTGTGGGTAGGGTGCACGGGGACAGTGAAGACCAGCAAGAGATTTCAGGGCTGGCCCCTTCCATGTGGCAGAAGGAGCCGGACGTTTGCCTTTTCGGAAAGAGGCTCTGCCGAGAACGAGCGCCGTGAGATATGCTGTCTGTGGTTAAGCACAGATGCCCAGTGCTGTTGTGCCTGTGGGTAGGGTGCACGGGGCCAGTGAAGACCAGCAAGAGCTTTGAGGGCTGGCCCCTTCCTTGTGGGAGAAGGAGCCGGACGTTTGCCTTTTCGGAAAGAGGCTCTGCCGAGAACGAGCGCCGTGAGATATGCCGTCTGTGGTTAAGCACAGATGCCCAGTGCAGTTGTGCCTGTGGATAGGGTGCACGGGGCCAGTGAAGACCAGCAAGAGCTTTCAGGGCTGGCCCCTTCCTTGTGGGAGAAGGAGCCGGACGTTTGCCTTTTCGGAAAGAGGCTCTGCCGAGAACGAGCGCCGTGAGATATGCCGTCTGTGGTTAAGCACAGATGCCCAGTGCTGTTGTGCCTGTGGATAGGGTGCACGGGGCCAGTGAAGACCAGCAAGAGCTTTCAGGGCTGGCCCCTTCCTTGTGGGAGAAGGAGCCGGACGTTTGCCTTTTCGGAAAGAGGCTCTGCCGAGAACGAGCGCCGTGAGATGCTGAGTCTCTGAAAAAGGCACAGATGCCCAGTGCTGTTGATCCTGTGGATAGGGTGCACGGGGACAGTGAAGACCAGCAAGAGCTTTCAGGGCTGGCCCCTTCCTTGTGGGAGAAGGAGCCGGACGTTTGCCTTTTCGGAAAGAGGCTCTGCCGAGAACGAGCGCCGTGAGATGCTGAGTCTCTGGGAAAGCACAGATGCCCAGTGCTGTTGTGCCTGTGGGTAGGGTGCACGGGGACAGTGAAGACCAGCAAGAGCTTTCAGGGCTGGCCCCTTCCTTGTGGGAGAAGGAGCCGGACGTTTGCCTTTTCGGAAAGAGGCTCTGCCGAGAACGAGCGCTGTGAGATGCTGAGTCTCTGGGAAAGCACAGATGTCCACTGCTGTTGTGCCTATGCATAGGGTGCACGGGGACAGTGAAGACCAGCAAGAGCTTTCAGGGCTGGCCCCTTCCTTGTGGGAGAAGGAGCCGGACGTTTGCCTTTTCGGAAAGAGGCTCTGCCGAGAACGAGCGCCGTGAGATATGCCGTCTGTGGTTAAGCACAGATGCCCAGTGCTGTTGTGCCTGTGGTTAGGGTGCACAGGGACAGTGAAGACCAGCAAGAGCTTTCAGGGCTGGCCCCTTCCTTGTGGGAGAAGGAGCCGGACGTTTGCCTTTTCGGAAAGAGGCTCTGCCGAGAGCGAACGCCGTGAGATGCTGAGTCTCTGGTTAAGCACAGATGCCCAGTGCTGTTGTGCCTGTGGGTAGGGTGCACGGGGCCAGTGAAGACCAGCAAGAGCTTTCAGGGCTGGCCCCTTCCTTGTGGGAGAAGGAGCCGGACGTTTGCCTTTCCGGAAAGAGGCTCTGCCGAGAACGAGCGCCGTGAGATATGCCGTCTGTGGTTAAGCACAGATGCCCAGTGCTGTTGTGCCTGTGGATAGGGTGCACGGGGCCAGTGAAGACCATCAAGAGCTTTCAGGGCTGGCCCCTTCCTTGTGGGAGAAGGAGCCGGACGTTTGCCTTTTCGGAAAGAGGCTCTGCCGAGAACGAGCGCCGTGAGATATGCCGTCTGTGGTTAAGCACAGATGCCCAGTGCTGTTGTGCCTGTGGGTAGGGTGCACGGGGACAGTGAAGACCAGCAAGAGCTTTCAGGGCTGGCCCCTTCCTTGTGGGAGAAGGAGCTGGACGTTTGCCTTTTCGGAAAGAGGCTCTGCTGAGAAAGAGCGCCATGAGATGCTGAGTCTCTGGGAAAGCACAGATGCCCATTGCTGTTGATCCTGTGGATAGGGTGCACAGGGACAGTGAAGACCAGCAAGAGCTTTCAGGGCTGGCCCCTTCCTTGTGGGAGAAGGAGCCGGACGTTTGCCTTTTCGGAAAGAGGCTCTGCCGAGAACGAGCGCCGTGAGATGCTGAGTCTCTGGGAAAGCACAGATGCTAAGTGCTGTTGTGCCTGTGGATAGGGTGCATGGGGCCAGTGAAGACCAGCAAGAGCTTTCAGGGCTGGCCCCTTCCTTGTGGGAGAAGGAGCCGGACGTTTGCCTTTTCGGAAAGAGGCTCTGCCGAGATCGAGCGCCGTGAGATATGCCGTCTGTGGTTAAGCACAGATGCCCATTGCTGTTGTGCCTGTGGGTAGGGTGCACGGGGACAGTGAAGACCAGCAAGAGCTTTGAGGGCTGGCCCCTTCCTTGTGGGAGAAGGAGCCGGACGTTTGCCTTTTCGGAAAGAGGCTCTGCCGAGAACGAGCGCCGTGAGATGCTGAGTCTCTGGGAAAGCACAGATGCCCATTGCTGTTGATCCTGTGGATAGGGTGCACGGGGACAGTGAAGACCAGCAAGAGCTTTCAGGGCTGGCCCCTTCCTTGTGGGAGAAGGAGCCGGACGTTTGCCTTTTCGGAAAGAGGCTCTGCCGAGAACGAGCGCCGTGAGATGCTGAGTCTCTGGGAAAGCACAGATGCCCAGTGCTGTTGTGCCTGTGGGTAGGGTGCACGGGGACAGTGAAGACCAGCAAGAGATTTCAGGGCTGGCCCCTTCCATGTGGCAGAAGGAGCCGGACGTTTCCCTTTTCGGAAAGAGGCTCTGCCGAGAACGAGCGCCGTGAGATATGCTGTCTGTGGTTAAGCACAGATGCCCAGTGCTGTTGTGCCTGTGGGTAGGGTGCACGGGGCCAGTGAAGACCAGCAAGAGCTTTCAGGGCTGGCCCCTTCCTTGTGGGAGAAGGAGCCGGACGTTTGCCTTTTCGGAAAGAGGCTCTGCCGAGAACGAGCGCCGTGAGATATGCCGTCTGTGGTTAAGCACAGATGCCCAGTGCTGTTGTGCCTGTGCATAGGGTGCACGGGGCCAGTGAAGGCCATCAAGAGCTTTCAGGGCTGGCCCCTTCCTTGTGGGAGAAGGAGCCGGACGTTTGCCTTTTCGGAAAGAGGCTCTGCCGAGAACGAGCGCCGTGAGATGCTGAGTCTCTGAAAAAGGCACAGATGCCCAGTGCTGTTGATCCTGTGGATAGGGTGCACGGGGACAGTGAAGACCAGCAAGAGATTTCAGGGCTGGCCCCTTCCTTGTGGGAGAAGGAGCCGGACGTTTTCCTTTTCGGAAAGAGGCTCTGCCGAGAACGAGCGCCGTGAGATGCTGAGTCTCTGGGAAGGCACAGATGCCCATTGCTGTTGTGCCTGTGGGTAGGGTGCACGGGGCCAGTGAAGACCAGCAAGAGCTTTCAGGGCTGGCCCCTTCCTTGTGGGAGAAGGAGCCGGACGTTTGCCTTTTCGGAAAGAGGCTCTGCCGAGAACAAGCGCTGTGAGATGATGAGTCTCTGGGAAAGCACAGATGCCCAGTGCTGTTGTGCCTATGCATAGGGTGCACGGGGACAGTGAAGACCAGCAAGAGCTTTCAGGGCTGGCCCCTTCCTTGTGGGAGAATGAGCCGGACGTTTGCCTTTTCGGAAAGAGGCTCTGCCGAGAACGGGCGCCGTGAGATATGCCGTCTGTGGTTAAGCACAGATGCCCAGTGCTGTTGTGCCTGTGGATAGGGTGCACGGGGACAGTGAAGACCAGCAAGAGCTTTCAGGGCTGGCCCCTTCCTTGTGGGAGAAGGAGCCGGACGTTTGCCTTTTCGGAAAGAGGCTCTGCTGAGAAAGAGCGCCATGAGATGCTGAGTCTCTGGGAAAGCACAGATGCCCATTGCTGTTGATCCTGTGGATAGGGTGCACAGGGACAGTGAAGACCAGCAAGAGCTTTCAGGGCTGGCCCCTTCCTTGTGGGAGAAGGAGCCGGACGTTTGCCTTTTCGGAAAGAGGCTCTGCCGAGAACGAGCGCCGTGAGATATGCCGTCAGTGATTAAGCACAGATGCCCAGTGCTGTTGTGCCTGTGGGTAGGGTGCACGGGGACAGTGAAGACCAGCAAGAGCTTTCAGGGCTGGCCCCTTCCTTGTGGGAGAAGGAGCCGGACGTTTGCCTTTTCGGAAAGAGACTCTGCCGAGAACGAGCGCCGTGAGATATGCTGTCTGTGGTTAAGCACAGATGCCCAGTGCTGTTGTGCCTGTGGGTAGGGTGCACGGGGACAGTGAAGACCAGCAAGAGCTTTCAGGGCTGGCCCCTTCCTTGTGGGAGAAGGAGCCGGACGTTTGCCTTTTCGGAAAGAGGCTCTGCCGAGAACGAGCGCCGTGAGGTATGCCGTCAGTGATTAAGCACAGATGCCCAGTGCTGTTGTGCCTGTGGATAGGGTGCACGGGGCCAGTGAAGACCAGCAAGAGCTTTCAGGGCTGGCCCCTTCCTTGTGGGAGAAGGAGCCGGACGTTTGCCTTTTCGGAAAGAGACTCTGCCGAGAACGAGCGCCGTGAGATATGCCGTCTGTGGTTAAGCACAGATGCCCAGTGCTGTTGTGCCTGTGGATAGGGTGCACGGGGACAGTGAAGACCAGCAAGAGCTTTCAGGGCTGGCCCCTTCCTTGTGGGAGAAGGAGCCGGACGTTTGCCTTTTCGGAAAGAGGCTCTGCCGAGAACGAGCGCCGTGAGATATGCCGTCTGTGGTTAAGCACAGATGCCCATTGCTGTTGTGCCTGTGGGTAGGGTGCACGGGGCCAGTGAAGACCAGCAAGAGCTTTCAGGGCTGGCCCCTTCCTTGTGGGAGAAGGAGCCGGACGTTTGCCTTTTCGGAAAGAGGCTCTGCCGATAGCGAACGCCGTGAGATATGCCGTCTGTGGTTAAGCACAGATGCCCAGTGCTGTTGTGCCTGTGGATAGGGTGTTTGGGGACGGTTAAGACCAGCAAGAGCTTTCAGGGCTGGCCCCTTCCTTGTGGGAGAAGGAGCCGGACGTTTGCCTTTTCGGAAAGAGGCTCTGCCGAGAACGAGCGCCGTGAGATGCTGAGCCTCTGAAAAAGGCACAGATGCCCAGTGCTGTTGATCCTGTGGATAGGGTGCACGGGGATATTGAAGACCAGCAAGAGCTTTCAGGGCTGGCCCCTTCCTTGTGGGAGAAGGAGCCGGACGTTTGCCTTTTCGGAAAGAGGCTCTGCCGAGAACGAGCGCTGTGAGATGCTGAGTCTCTGGGAAAGCACAGATGCCCAGTGCTGTTGTGCCTGTGGGTAGGGTGCACGGGGCCAGTGAAGACCAGCAAGAGCTTTCAGGGCTGGCCCCTTCCTTGTGGGAGAAGGAGCCGGACGTTTGCCTTTTCGGAAAGAGACTCTGCCGAGAACGAGCGCCGTGAGATGCTGAGTCTCTGGGAAAGCACAGATGCCCAGTGCTGTTGTGCCTGTGGGTAGGGTGCACGGGGACAGTGAAGACCAGCAAGAGCTTTCAGGGCTGGCCCCTTCCTTGTGGGAGAAGGAGCCGGACGTTTGCCTTTTCGGAAAGAGGCTCTGCCGAGAACGAGCGCCGTGAGATATGCCGTCTGTGGTTAAGCACAGATGCCCAGTGCTGTTGTGCCTGTGGATAGGGTGCACGGGGCCAGTGAAGACCAGCAAGAGCTTTCAGGGCTGGCCCCTTCCTTGTGGGAGAAGGAGCCGGACGTGTGCCTTTTCGGAAAGAGGCTCTGCCGAGAACGAGCGCCGTGAGATGCTGAGTCTCTGGGAAAGCACAGATGTCCACTGCTGTTGTGCCTATGCATAGGGTGCACGGGGACAGTGAAGACCAGAAAGAGCTTTCAGGGCTGGCCCCTTCCTTGTGGGAGAAGGAGCCGGACGTTTGCCTTTTCGGAAAGAGGCTCTGCCGAGAACGGGCGCCGTGAGATATGCCGTCTGTGGTTAAGCACAGATGCCCAGTGCTGTTGTGCCTGTGGATAGGGTGCACGGGGACAGTGAAGACCAGCAAGAGCTTTCAGGGCTGGCCCCTTCCTTGTGGGAGAAGGAGCTGGACGTTTGCCTTTTCGGAAAGAGGCTCTGCTGAGAAAGAGCGCCATGAGATGCTGAGTCTCTGGGAAAGCACAGATGCCCATTGCTGTTGATCCTGTGGATAGGGTGCACAGGGACAGTGAAGACCAGCAAGAGCTTTCAGGGCTGGCCCCTTCCTTGTGGGAGAAGGAGCCGGACGTTTGCCTTTTCAGAAAGAGGCTCTGCCGAGAACGAGCGCCGTGAGATATGCCGTCTGTGGTTAAGCACAGATGCCCATTGCTGTTGTGCCTGTGGGTAGGGTGCACGGGGCCAGTGAAGACCAGCAAGAGCTTTCAGGGCTGGCCCCTTCCTTGTGGGAGAAGGAGCCGGACGTTTGCCTTTTCGGAAAGAGGCTCTGCCGATAGCGAACGCCGTGAGATATGCCGTCTGTGGTTAAGCACAGATGCCCAGTGCTGTTGTGCCTGTGGATAGGGTGTTTGGGGATGGTTAAGACCAGCAAGAGCTTTCAGGGCTGGCCCCTTCCTTGTGGGAGAAGGAGCCGGACGTTTGCCTTTTCGGAAAGAGGCTCTGCCGAGAACGAGCGCCGTGAGATGCTGAGCCTCTGAAAAAGGCACAGATGCCCAGTGCTGTTGATCCTGTGGATAGGGTGCACGGGGACAGTGAAGACCAGCAAGAGCTTTCAGGGCTGGCCCCTTCCTTGTGGGAGAAGGAGCCGGACGTTTGCCTTTTCGGAAAGAGGCTCTGCCGAGAACGAGCGCCGTGAGATGCTGAGTCTCTGGGAAAGCACAGATGCCCAGTGCTGTTGTGCCTGTGGGTAGGGTGCACGGGGCCAGTGAAGACCAGCAAGAGCTTTCAGGGCTGGCCCCTTCCTTGTGGGAGAAGGAGCCGGACGTTTGCCTTTTCGGAAAGAGGCTCTGCCGAGAACGAGCGCCGTGAGATATGCCGTCTGTGGTTAAGCACAGATGCCCATTGCTGTTGTGCCTGTGGGCAGGGTGCACGGGGCCAGTGAAGACCAGCAAGAGCTTTCAGGGCTGGCCCCTTCCTTGTGGGAGAAGGAGCCGGACGTTTGCCTTTTCGGAAAGAGGCTCTGCCGAGAACGAGCGCCGTGAGATATGCCGTCTGTGGTTAAGCACAGATGCCCAGTGCTGTTGTGCCTGTGGGTAGGGTGCACGGGGCCAGTGAAGACCAGCAAGAGCTTTCAGGGCTGGCCCCTTCCTTGTGGGAGAAGGAGCCGGACGTTTGCCTTTTCGGAAAGAGGCTCTGCCGAGAACGAGCGCCGTGAGATATGCCGTCTGTGGTTAAGCACAGATGCCCAGTGCTGTTGTGCCTGTGGGTAGGGTGCACGGGGCCAGTGAAGACCAGCAAGAGCTTTCAGGGCTGGCCCCTTCCTTGTGGGAGAAGGAGCCGGACGTTTGACTTTTCGGAAAGAGGCTCTGCCGAGAACGAGCGCCGTCAGATGCTGATTCTCTGGGAAAGCACAGATGCCCAGTGCTGTTGTGCCTGTGGATAGGGTGCACGGGGCCAGTGAAGACCAGCAAGAGCTTTCAGGGCTGGCCCCTTCCTTGTGGGAGAAGGAGCCGGACGTTTGCCTTTTCGGAAAGAGGCTCTGCCGAGAACGAGCGCCGTGAGATATGCCGTCTGTGGTTAAGCACAGATGCCCATTGCTGTTGTGCCTGTGGGTAGGGTGCACGGGGACAGTGAAGACCAGCAAGAGCTTTCAGGGCTGGCCCCTTCCTTGTGGGAGAAGGAGCCGGACGTTTGCCTTTCCGGAAAGAGGCTCTGCCGATAGCGAACGCCGTGAGATATGCCGTCTGTGGTTAAGCACAGATGCCCAGTGCTGTTGTGCCTGTGGGTAGGGTGCACGGGGCCAGTGAAGACCAGCAAGAGCTTTCAGGGCTGGCCCCTTCCTTGTGGGAGAAGGAGCCGGACGTTTGCCTTTTCGGAAAGAGGCTCTGCCGAGAACGAGCGCCGTGAGATATGCTGTCTGTGGTTAAGCACAGATGCCCAGTGCTGTTGTGCCTGTGCATAGGGTGCACGGGGCCAGTGAAGACCAGCAAGAGCTTTCAGGGCTGGCCCCTTCCTTGTGGGAGAAGGAGCCGGACGTTTGCCTTTTCGGAAAGAGGCTCTGCCGAGAACGAGCGCCGTGAGATGCTGAGTCTCTGAAAAAGGCACAGATGCCCAGTGCTGTTGTGCCTGTGGATAGGGTGCACGGGGACAGTGAAGACCAGCAAGAGATTTCAGGGCTGGCCCCTTCATGTAGCAGAAGGAGCCGGACGTTTGCCTTTTCGGAAAGAGGCTCTGCCGAGAACGAGCGCCGTGAGATGCTGAGTCTCTGGGAAAGCACAGATGCCCAGTGCTGTTGTGCCTGTGGGTAGGGTGCACGGGGACAGTGAAGACCAGCAAGAGCTTTCAGGGCTGGCCCCTTCCTTGTGGGAGAAGGAGCCGGACGTTTGCCTTTTCGGAAAGAGGCTCTGCCGAGAACAAGCGCTGTGAGATGCTGAGTCTCTGGGAAAGCACAGATGTCCACTGCTGTTGTGCCTATGCATAGGGTGCACGGGGACAGTGAAGACCAGCAAGAGCTTTCAGGGCTGGCCCCTTCCTTGTGGGAGAAGGAGCCGGACGTTTGCCTTTTCGGAAAGAGGCTCTGCCGAGAACAAGCGCCGTGAGATGCTGAGTCTCTGGGAAAGCACAGATGCCCAGTGCTGTTGTGCCTGTGGGTAGGGTGCACGGGGCCAGTGAAGACCAGCAAGAGCTTTCAGGGCTGGCCCCTTCCTTGTGGGAGAAGGAGCCGGACGTTTGCCTTTTCGGAAAGAGGCTCTGCCGAGAACGAGCGCCGTGAGATATGCCGTCTGTGGTTAAGCACAGATGCCCAGTGCTGTTGTGCCTGTGGATAGGGTGCACGGGGACAGTGAAGACCAGCAAGAGCTTTCAGGGCTGGCCCCTTCCTTGTGGGAGAAGGAGCTGGACGTTTGCCTTTTCGGAAAGAGGCTCTGTGAGAAAGAGCGCCATGAGATGCTGAGTCTCTGGGAAAGCACAGATGCCCATTGCTGTTGATCCTGTGGATAGGGTGCACAGGGACAGTGAAGACCAGCAAGAGCTTTCAGGGCTGGCCCCTTCCTTGTGGGAGAAGGAGCCGGACGTTTGCCTTTTCGGAAAGAGGCTCTGCCGAGAACGAGCGCCGTGAGATGATGAGCCTCTGAAAAAGGCACAGATGCCCAGTGCTGTTGATCCTGTGGATAGGGTGCACGGGGCCAGTGAAGACCAGCAAGAGCTTTCAGGGCTGGCCCCTTCCTTGTGGGAGAAGGAGCCGGACGTTTGCCTTTTCGGAAAGAGGCTCTGCCGAGAACAAGCGCTGTGAGATGCTGAGTCTCTGGGAAAGCACAGATGCCCATTGCTGTTGTGCCTGTGGGTAGGGTGCACGGGGCCAGTGAAGACCAGCAAGAGCTTTCAGGGCTGGCCCCTTCCTTGTGGGAGAAGGAGCCGGACGTTTGCCTTTTCGGAAAGAGGCTCTGCCGAGAACGAGCGCCGTGAGATGCTGAGTCTCTGGGAAAGCACAGATGCCCAGTGCTGTTGTGCCTGTGGGTAGGGTGCACGGGGCCAGTGAAGACCAGCAAGAGCTTTCAGGGCTGGCCCCTTCCTTGTGGGAGAAGGAGCCGGACGTTTGCCTTTTCGGAAAGAGGCTCTGCCGAGAACGAGCGCCGTGAGATATGCCGTCTGTGGTTAAGCACAGATGCCCAGTGCTGTTGTGCCTGTGGATAGGGTGCACGGGGCCAGTGAAGACCAGCAAGAGCTTTCAGGGCTGGCCCCTTCCTTGTGGGAGAAGGAGCCGGACGTTTGCCTTTTCGGAAAGAGGCTCTGCCGAGAACGAGCGCCGTGAGATATGCCGTCTGTGGTTAAGCACAGATGCCCATTGCTGTTGTGCCTGTGGGTAGGGTGCACGGGGCCAGTGAAGACCAGCAAGAGCTTTCAGGGCTGGCCCCTTCCTTGTGGGAGAAGGAGCCGGACGTTTGCCTTTTCGGAAAGAGGCTCTGCCGAGAACGAGCGCTGTGAGATGCTGAGTCTCTGGGAAAGCACAGATGCCCAGTGCTGTTGTGCCTGTGGGTAGGGTGCACGGGGCCAGTGAAGACCAGCAAGAGCTTTCAGGGCTGGCCCCTTCCTTGTGGGAGAAGGAGCCGGACGTTTGCCTTTTCGGAAAGAGGCTCTGCCGAGAACGAGCGCCGTGAGATATGCCGTCTGTGGTTAAGCACAGATGCCCAGTGCTGTTGTGCCTGTGGGTAGGGTGCACGGGGACAGTGAAGACCAGCAAGAGCTTTCAGGGCTGGCCCCTTCCTTGTGGGAGAAGGAGCCGGACGTTTGCCTTTTCGGAAAGAGGCTCTGCCGAGAACGAGCGCCGTGAGATATGCCGTCTGTGGTTAAGCACAGATGCCCATTGCTGTTGTGCCTGTGGGTAGGGTGCACGGGGCCAGTGAAGACCAGCAAGAGCTTTCAGGGCTGGCCCCTTCCTTGTGGGAGAAGGAGCCGGACGTTTGCCTTTTCGGAAAGAGGCTCTGCCGAGAACGAGCGCCGTGAGATGCTGATTCTCTGGGAAAGCACAGATGCCCAGTGCTGTTGTGCCTGTGGATAGGGTGCACGGGGACAGTGAAGACCAGCAAGAGCTTTCAGGGCTGGCCCCTTCCTTGTGGGAGAAGGAGCCGGACGTTTGCCTTTTCGGAAAGAGGCTCTGCCGATAGCGAACGCCGTGAGATATGCCGTCTGTGGTTAAGCACAGATGCCCAGTGCTGTTGTGCCTGTGGGTAGGGTGCACGGGGCCAGTGAAGACCAGCAAGAGCTTTCAGGGCTGGCCCCTTCCTTGTGGGAGAAGGAGCCGGACGTTTGCCTTTTCGGAAAGAGGCTCTGCCGAGAACGAGCGCCGTGAGATATGCCGTCTGTGGTTAAGCACAGATGCCCAGTGCTGTTGTGCCTGTGCATAGGGTGCACGGGGCCAGTGAAGACCAGCAAGAGCTTTCAGGGCTGGCCCCTTCCTTGTGGGAGAAGGAGCCGGACGTTTGCCTTTTCGGAAAGAGGCTCTGCCGAGAACGAGCGCCGTGAGATGCTGAGTCTCTGAAAAAGGCACAGATGCCCAGTGCTGTTGTGCCTGTGGATAGGGTGCACGGGGACAGTGAAGACCAGCAAGAGATTTCAGGGCTGGCCCCTTCATGTAGCAGAAGGAGCCGGACGTTTGCCTTTTCGGAAAGAGGCTCTGCCGAGAACGAGCGCCGTGAGATGCTGAGTCTCTGGGAAAGCACAGATGCCCAGTGCTGTTGTGCCTGTGGGTAGGGTGCACGGGGACAGTGAAGACCAGCAAGAGCTTTCAGGGCTGGCCCCTTCCTTGTGGGAGAAGGAGCCGGACGTTTGCCTTTTCGGAAAGAGGCTCTGCCGAGAACAAGCGCTGTGAGATGCTGAGTCTCTGGGAAAGCACAGATGTCCACTGCTGTTGTGCCTATGCATAGGGTGCACGGGGCCAGTGAAGACCAGCAAGAGCTTTCAGGGCTGGCCCCTTCCTTGTGGGAGAAGGAGCCGGACGTTTGCCTTTTCGGAAAGAGGCTCTGCCGAGAACGAGCGCCGTGAGATGCTGAGTCTCTGGGAAAGCACAGATGCCCAGTGCTGTTGTGCCTGTGGGTAGGGTGCACGGGGCCAGTGAAGACCAGCAAGAGCTTTCAGGGCTGGCCCCTTCCTTGTGGGAGAAGGAGCCGGACGTTTGCCTTTTCGGAAAGAGGCTCTGCCGAGAACGAGCGCCGTGAGATATGCCGTCTGTGGTTAAGCACAGATGCCCAGTGCTGTTGTGCCTGTGGATAGGGTGCACGGGGACAGTGAAGACCAGCAAGAGCTTTCAGGGCTGGCCCCTTCCTTGTGGGAGAAGGAGCCGGACGTTTGCCTTTTCGGAAAGAGGCTCTGCCGAGAACGAGCGCCGTGAGATATGCCGTCTGTGGTTAAGCACAGATGCCCAGTGCTGTTGTGCCTGTGGATAGGGTGCACGGGGACAGTGAAGACCAGCAAGAGCTTTCAGGGCTGGCCCCTTCCTTGTGGGAGAAGGAGCTGGACGTTTGCCTTTTCGGAAAGAGGCTCTGTGAGAAAGAGCGCCATGAGATGCTGAGTCTCTGGGAAAGCACAGATGCCCATTGCTGTTGATCCTGTGGATAGGGTGCACAGGGACAGTGAAGACCATCAAGAGCTTTCAGGGCTGGCCCCTTCCTTGTGGGAGAAGGAGCCGGACGTTTGCCTTTTCGGAAAGAGGCTCTGCCGAGAACGAGCGCCGTGAGATATGCCGTCAGTGATTAAGCACAGATGCCCAGTGCTGTTGTGCCTGTGGGTAGGGTGCACGGGGACAGTGAAGACCAGCAAGAGCTTTCAGGGCTGGCCCCTTCCTTGTGGGAGAAGGAGCCGGACGTTTGCCTTTTCGGAAAGAGGCTCTGCCGAGAACGAGCGCCGTGAGATATGCCGTCTGTGGTTAAGCACAGATGCCCAGTGCTGTTGTGCCTGTGGGTAGGGTGCACGGGGCCAGTGAAGACCAGCAAGAGCTTTCAGGGCTGGCCCCTTCCTTGTGGGAGAAGGAGCCGGACGTTTGCCTTTTCGGAAAGAGGCTCTGCCGAGAACGAGCGCCGTGAGATATGCCGTCAGTGATTAAGCACAGATGCCCAGTGCTGTTGTGCCTGTGGGTAGGGTGCACGGGGACAGTGAAGACCAGCAAGAGCTTTCAGGGCTGGCCCCTTCCTTGTGGGAGAAGGAGCCGGACGTTTGCCTTTTCGGAAAGAGGCTCTGCCGAGAACGAGCGCCGTGAGATATGCCGTCTGTGGTTAAGCACAGATGCCCAGTGCTGTTGTGCCTGTGGGTAGGGTGCACGGGGCCAGTGAAGACCAGCAAGAGCTTTCAGGGCTGGCCCCTTCCTTGTGGGAGAAGGAGCCGGACGTTTGCCTTTTCGGAAAGAGGCTCTGCCGAGAACGAGCGCCGTGAGATATGCCGTCTGTGGTTAAGCACAGATGCCCAGTGCTGTTGTGCCTGTGCATAGGGTGCACGGGGCCAGTGAAGACCAGCAAGAGCTTTCAGGGCTGGCCCCTTCCTTGTGGGAGAAGGAGCCGGACGTTTGCCTTTTCGGAAAGAGGCTCTGCCGAGAACGAGCGCCGTGAGATGCTGAGTCTCTGAAAAAGGCACAGATGCCCAGTGCTGTTGTGCCTGTGGATAGGGTGCACGGGGACAGTGAAGACCAGCAAGAGATTTCAGGGCTGGCCCCTTCATGTAGCAGAAGGAGCCGGACGTTTGCCTTTTCGGAAAGAGGCTCTGCCGAGAACGAGCGCCGTGAGATGCTGAGTCTCTGGGAAAGCACAGATGCCCAGTGCTGTTGTGCCTGTGGGTAGGGTGCACGGGGACAGTGAAGACCAGCAAGAGCTTTCAGGGCTGGCCCCTTCCTTGTGGGAGAAGGAGCCGGACGTTTGCCTTTTCGGAAAGAGGCTCTGCCGAGAACAAGCGCTGTGAGATGCTGAGTCTCTGGGAAAGCACAGATGTCCACTGCTGTTGTGCCTATGCATAGGGTGCACGGGGCCAGTGAAGACCAGCAAGAGCTTTCAGGGCTGGCCCCTTCCTTGTGGGAGAAGGAGCCGGACGTTTGCCTTTTCGGAAAGAGGCTCTGCCGAGAACGAGCGCCGTGAGATGCTGAGTCTCTGGGAAAGCACAGATGCCCAGTGCTGTTGTGCCTGTGGGTAGGGTGCACGGGGCCAGTGAAGACCAGCAAGAGCTTTCAGGGCTGGCCCCTTCCTTGTGGGAGAAGGAGCCGGACGTTTGCCTTTTCGGAAAGAGGCTCTGCCGAGAACGAGCGCCGTGAGATATGCCGTCTGTGGTTAAGCACAGATGCCCAGTGCTGTTGTGCCTGTGGGTAGGGTGCACGGGGCCAGTGAAGACCAGCAAGAGCTTTCAGGGCTGGCCCCTTCCTTGTGGGAGAAGGAGCCGGACGTTTGCCTTTTCGGAAAGAGGCTCTGCCGAGAACGAGCGCCGTGAGATATGCCGTCTGTGGTTAAGCACAGATGCCCAGTGCTGTTGTGCCTGTGCATAGGGTGCACGGGGCCAGTGAAGACCAGCAAGAGCTTTCAGGGCTGGCCCCTTCCTTGTGGGAGAAGGAGCCGGACGTTTGCCTTTTCGGAAAGAGGCTCTGCCGAGAACGAGCGCCGTGAGATGCTGAGTCTCTGAAAAAGGCACAGATGCCCAGTGCTGTTGATCCTGTGGATAGGGTGCACGGGGACAGTGAAGACCAGCAAGAGCTTTCAGGGCTGGCCCCTTCCTTGTGGGAGAAGGAGCCGGACGTTTGCCTTTTCGGAAAGAGGCTCTGCCGAGAACGAGCGCCGTGAGATGCTGAGTCTCTGGGAAAGCACAGATGCCCAGTGCTGTTGTGCCTGTGGGTAGGGTGCACGGGGACAGTGAAGACCAGCAAGAGCTTTCAGGGCTGGCCCCTTCCTTGTGGGAGAAGGAGCCGGACGTTTGCCTTTTCGGAAAGAGGCTCTGCCGAGAACGAGCGCTGTGAGATGCTGAGTCTCTGGGAAAGCACAGATGTCCACTGCTGTTGTGCCTATGCATAGGGTGCACGGGGACAGTGAAGACCAGCAAGAGCTTTCAGGGCTGGCCCCTTCCTTGTGGGAGAAGGAGCCGGACGTTTGCCTTTTCGGAAAGAGGCTCTGCCGAGAACGAGCGCCGTGAGATATGCCGTCTGTGGTTAAGCACAGATGCCCAGTGCTGTTGTGCCTGTGGTTAGGGTGCACAGGGACAGTGAAGACCAGCAAGAGCTTTCAGGGCTGGCCCCTTCCTTGTGGGAGAAGGAGCCGGACGTTTGCCTTTTCGGAAAGAGGCTCTGCCGAGAGCGAACGCCGTGAGATGCTGAGTCTCTGGTTAAGCACAGATGCCCAGTGCTGTTGTGCCTGTGGGTAGGGTGCACGGGGCCAGTGAAGACCAGCAAGAGCTTTCAGGGCTGGCCCCTTCCTTGTGGGAGAAGGAGCCGGACGTTTGCCTTTCCGGAAAGAGGCTCTGCCGAGAACGAGCGCCGTGAGATATGCCGTCTGTGGTTAAGCACAGATGCCCAGTGCTGTTGTGCCTGTGGATAGGGTGCACGGGGCCAGTGAAGACCATCAAGAGCTTTCAGGGCTGGCCCCTTCCTTGTGGGAGAAGGAGCCGGACGTTTGCCTTTTCGGAAAGAGGCTCTGCCGAGAACGAGCGCCGTGAGATATGCCGTCTGTGGTTAAGCACAGATGCCCAGTGCTGTTGTGCCTGTGGGTAGGGTGCACGGGGACAGTGAAGACCAGCAAGAGCTTTCAGGGCTGGCCCCTTCCTTGTGGGAGAAGGAGCTGGACGTTTGCCTTTTCGGAAAGAGGCTCTGCTGAGAAAGAGCGCCATGAGATGCTGAGTCTCTGGGAAAGCACAGATGCCCATTGCTGTTGATCCTGTGGATAGGGTGCACAGGGACAGTGAAGACCAGCAAGAGCTTTCAGGGCTGGCCCCTTCCTTGTGGGAGAAGGAGCCGGACGTTTGCCTTTTCGGAAAGAGGCTCTGCCGAGAACGAGCGCCGTGAGATGCTGAGTCTCTGGGAAAGCACAGATGCTAAGTGCTGTTGTGCCTGTGGATAGGGTGCATGGGGCCAGTGAAGACCAGCAAGAGCTTTCAGGGCTGGCCCCTTCCTTGTGGGAGAAGGAGCCGGACGTTTGCCTTTTCGGAAAGAGGCTCTGCCGAGATCGAGCGCCGTGAGATATGCCGTCTGTGGTTAAGCACAGATGCCCATTGCTGTTGTGCCTGTGGGTAGGGTGCACGGGGACAGTGAAGACCAGCAAGAGCTTTGAGGGCTGGCCCCTTCCTTGTGGGAGAAGGAGCCGGACGTTTGCCTTTTCGGAAAGAGGCTCTGCCGAGAACGAGCGCCGTGAGATGCTGAGTCTCTGGGAAAGCACAGATGCCCAGTGCTGTTGTGCCTGTGGATAGGGTGCACGGGGACAGTGAAGACCAGCAAGAGCTTTCAGGGCTGGCCCCTTCCTTGTGGGAGAAGGAGCCGGACGTTTGCCTTTTCGGAAAGAGGCTCTGCCGAGAACGAGCGCCGTGAGATGCTGAGTCTCTGGGAAAGCACAGATGCCCAGTGCTGTTGTGCCTGTGGGTAGGGTGCACGGGGACAGTGAAGACCAGCAAGAGATTTCAGGGCTGGCCCCTTCCATGTGGCAGAAGGAGCCGGACGTTTCCCTTTTCGGAAAGAGGCTCTGCCGAGAACGAGCGCCGTGAGATATGCTGTCTGTGGTTAAGCACAGATGCCCAGTGCTGTTGTGCCTGTGGGTAGGGTGCACGGGGCCAGTGAAGACCAGCAAGAGCTTTCAGGGCTGGCCCCTTCCTTGTGGGAGAAGGAGCCGGACGTTTGCCTTTTCGGAAAGAGGCTCTGCCGAGAACGAGCGCCGTGAGATATGCCGTCTGTGGTTAAGCACAGATGCCCAGTGCTGTTGTGCCTGTGCATAGGGTGCACAGGGCCAGTGAAGGCCATCAAGAGCTTTCAGGGCTGGCCCCTTCCTTGTGGGAGAAGGAGCCGGACGTTTGCCTTTTCGGAAAGAGGCTCTGCCGAGAACGAGCGCCGTGAGATGCTGAGTCTCTGAAAAAGGCACAGATGCCCAGTGCTGTTGATCCTGTGGATAGGGTGCACGGGGAGAGTGAAGACCAGCAAGAGATTTCAGGGCTGGCCCCTTCCTTGTGGGAGAAGGAGCCGGACGTTTTCCTTTTCGGAAAGAGGCTCTGCCGAGAACGAGCGCCGTGAGATGCTGAGTCTCTGGGAAGGCACAGATGCCCATTGCTGTTGTGCCTGTGGGTAGGGTGCACGGGGCCAGTGAAGACCAGCAAGAGCTTTCAGGGCTGGCCCCTTCCTTGTGGGAGAAGGAGCCGGACGTTTGCCTTTTCGGAAAGAGGCTCTGCCGAGAACAAGCGCTGTGAGATGATGAGTCTCTGGGAAAGCACAGATGCCCAGTGCTGTTGTGCCTATGCATAGGGTGCACGGGGACAGTGAAGACCAGCAAGAGCTTTCAGGGCTGGCCCCTTCCTTGTGGGAGAATGAGCCGGACGTTTGCCTTTTCGGAAAGAGGCTCTGCCGAGAACGGGCGCCGTGAGATATGCCGTCTGTGGTTAAGCACAGATGCCCAGTGCTGTTGTGCCTGTGGATAGGGTGCACGGGGACAGTGAAGACCAGCAAGAGCTTTCAGGGCTGGCCCCTTCCTTGTGGGAGAAGGAGCCGGACGTTTGCCTTTTCGGAAAGAGGCTCTGCTGAGAAAGAGCGCCATGAGATGCTGAGTCTCTGGGAAAGCACAGATGCCCATTGCTGTTGATCCTGTGGATAGGGTGCACAGGGACAGTGAAGACCAGCAAGAGCTTTCAGGGCTGGCCCCTTCCTTGTGGGAGAAGGAGCCGGACGTTTGCCTTTTCGGAAAGAGGCTCTGCCGAGAACGAGCGCCGTGAGATATGCCGTCAGTGATTAAGCACAGATGCCCAGTGCTGTTGTGCCTGTGGGTAGGGTGCACGGGGACAGTGAAGACCAGCAAGAGCTTTCAGGGCTGGCCCCTTCCTTGTGGGAGAAGGAGCCGGACGTTTGCCTTTTCGGAAAGAGACTCTGCCGAGAACGAGCGCCGTGAGATATGCTGTCTGTGGTTAAGCACAGATGCCCAGTGCTGTTGTGCCTGTGGGTAGGGTGCACGGGGACAGTGAAGACCAGCAAGAGCTTTCAGGGCTGGCCCCTTCCTTGTGGGAGAAGGAGCCGGACGTTTGCCTTTTCGGAAAGAGGCTCTGCCGAGAACGAGCGCCGTGAGGTATGCCGTCAGTGATTAAGCACAGATGCCCAGTGCTGTTGTGCCTGTGGATAGGGTGCACGGGGCCAGTGAAGACCAGCAAGAGCTTTCAGGGCTGGCCCCTTCCTTGTGGGAGAAGGAGCCGGACGTTTGCCTTTTCGGAAAGAGACTCTGCCGAGAACGAGCGCCGTGAGATATGCCGTCTGTGGTTAAGCACAGATGCCCAGTGCTGTTGTGCCTGTGGATAGGGTGCACGGGGCCAGTGAAGACCAGCAAGAGCTTTCAGGGCTGGCCCCTTCCTTGTGGGAGAAGGAGCCGGACGTTTGCCTTTTCGGAAAGAGGCTCTGCCGAGAACGAGCGCCGTGAGATATGCCGTCTGTGGTTAAGCACAGATGCCCATTGCTGTTGTGCCTGTGGGTAGGGTGCACGGGGCCAGTGAAGACCAGCAAGAGCTTTCAGGGCTGGCCCCTTCCTTGTGGGAGAAGGAGCCGGACGTTTGCCTTTTCGGAAAGAGGCTCTGCCGATAGCGAACGCCGTGAGATATGCCGTCTGTGGTTAAGCACAGATGCCCAGTGCTGTTGTGCCTGTGGATAGGGTGTTTGGGGACGGTTAAGACCAGCAAGAGCTTTCAGGGCTGGCCCCTTCCTTGTGGGAGAAGGAGCCGGACGTTTGCCTTTTCGGAAAGAGGCTCTGCCGAGAACGAGCGCCGTGAGATGCTGAGCCTCTGAAAAAGGCACAGATGCCCAGTGCTGTTGATCCTGTGGATAGGGTGCACGGGGATAGTGAAGACCAGCAAGAGCTTTCAGGGCTGGCCCCTTCCTTGTGGGAGAAGGAGCCGGACGTTTGCCTTTTCGGAAAGAGGCTCTGCCGAGAACGAGCGCTGTGAGATGCTGAGTCTCTGGGAAAGCACAGATGCCCAGTGCTGTTGTGCCTGTGGGTAGGGTGCACGGGGCCAGTGAAGACCAGCAAGAGCTTTCAGGGCTGGCCCCTTCCTTGTGGGAGAAGGAGCCGGACGTTTGCCTTTTCGGAAAGAGGCTCTGCCGAGAACGAGCGCCGTGAGATATGCCGTCTGTGGTTAAGCACAGATGCCCATTGCTGTTGTGCCTGTGGGTAGGGTGCACGGGGCCAGTGAAGACCAGCAAGAGCTTTCAGGGCTGGCCCCTTCCTTGTGGGAGAAGGAGCCGGACGTTTGCCTTTTCGGAAAGAGACTCTGCCGAGAACGAGCGCCGTGAGATGCTGAGTCTCTGGGAAAGCACAGATGCCCAGTGCTGTTGTGCCTGTGGGTAGGGTGCACGGGGCCAGTGAAGACCAGCAAGAGCTTTCAGGGCTGGCCCCTTCCTTGTGGGAGAAGGAGCCGGACGTTTGCCTTTTCGGAAAGAGGCTCTGCCGAGAACGAGCGCCGTGAGATATGCCGTCTGTGGTTAAGCACAGATGCCCATTGCTGTTGTGCCTGTGGGTAGGGTGCACGGGGCCAGTGAAGACCAGCAAGAGCTTTCAGGGCTGGCCCCTTCCTTGTGGGAGAAGGAGCCGGACGTTTGCCTTTTCGGAAAGAGGCTCTGCCGAGAACGAGCGCCGTGAGATGCTGAGTCTCTGGGAAAGCACAGATGCCCAGTGCTGTTGTGCCTGTGGGTAGGGTGCACGGGGACAGTGAAGACCAGCAAGAGCTTTCAGGGCTGGCCCCTTCCTTGTGGGAGAAGGAGCCGGACGTTTGCCTTTTCGGAAAGAGGCTCTGCCGAGAACGAGCGCCGTGAGATATGCCGTCTGTGGTTAAGCACAGATGCCCAGTGCTGTTGTGCCTGTGGGTAGGGTGCACGGGGCCAGTGAAGACCAGCAAGAGCTTTCAGGGCTGGCCCCTTCCTTGTGGGAGAAGGAGCCGGACGTGTGCCTTTTCGGAAAGAGGCTCTGCCGAGAACGAGCGCCGTGAGATGCTGAGTCTCTGGGAAAGCACAGATGTCCACTGCTGTTGTGCCTATGCATAGGGTGCACGGGGACAGTGAAGACCAGCAAGAGCTTTCAGGGCTGGCCCCTTCCTTGTGGGAGAAGGAGCCGGACGTTTGCCTTTTCGGAAAGAGGCTCTGCCGAGAACGGGCGCCGTGAGATATGCCGTCTGTGGTTAAGCACAGATGCCCAGTGCTGTTGTGCCTGTGGATAGGGTGCACGGGGACAGTGAAGACCAGCAAGAGCTTTCAGGGCTGGCCCCTTCCTTGTGGGAGAAGGAGCTGGACGTTTGCCTTTTCGGAAAGAGGCTCTGCTGAGAAAGAGCGCCATGAGATGCTGAGTCTCTGGGAAAGTACAGATGCCCATTGCTGTTGATCCTGTGGATAGGGTGCACAGGGACAGTGAAGACCAGCAAGAGCTTTCAGGGCTGGCCCCTTCCTTGTGGGAGAAGGAGCCGGACGTTTGCCTTTTCAGAAAGAGGCTCTGCCGAGAACGAGCGCCGTGAGATATGCCGTCTGTGGTTAAGCACAGATGCCCATTGCTGTTGTGCCTGTGGGTAGGGTGCACGGGGCCAGTGAAGACCAGCAAGAGCTTTCAGGGCTGGCCCCTTCCTTGTGGGAGAAGGAGCCGGACGTTTGCCTTTTCGGAAAGAGGCTCTGCCGAGAGCGAACGCCGTGAGATATGCCGTCTGTGGTTAAGCACAGATGCCCAGTGCTGTTGTGCCTGTGGATAGGGTGTTTGGGGATGGTTAAGACCAGCAAGAGCTTTCAGGGCTGGCCCCTTCCTTGTGGGAGAAGGAGCCGGACGTTTGCCTTTTCGGAAAGAGGCTCTGCCGAGAACGAGCGCCGTGAGATGCTGAGCCTCTGAAAAAGGCACAGATGCCCAGTGCTGTTGATCCTGTGGATAGGGTGCACGGGGCCAGTGAAGACCAGCAAGAGCTTTCAGGGCTGGCCCCTTCCTTGTGGGAGAAGGAGCCGGACGTTTGCCTTTTCGGAAAGAGGCTCTGCCGAGAACGAGCGCCGTGAGATGCTGAGTCTCTGGGAAAGCACAGATGCCCAGTGCTGTTGTGCCTGTGGGTAGGGTGCACGGGGCCAGTGAAGACCAGCAAGAGCTTTCAGGGCTGGCCCCTTCCTTGTGGGAGAAGGAGCCGGACGTTTGCCTTTTCGGAAAGAGGCTCTGCCGAGAACGAGCGCCGTGAGATATGCCGTCTGTGGTTAAGCACAGATGCCCAGTGCTGTTGTGCCTGTGGGCAGGGTGCACGGGGCCAGTGAAGACCAGCAAGAGCTTTCAGGGCTGGCCCCTTCCTTGTGGGAGAAGGAGCCGGACGTTTGCCTTTTCGGAAAGAGGCTCTGCCGAGAACGAGCGCCGTGAGATGCTGATTCTCTGGGAAAGCACAGATGCCCAGTGCTGTTGTGCCTGTGGGTAGGGTGCACGGGGACAGTGAAGACCAGCAAGAGCTTTCAGGGCTGGCCCCTTCCTTGTGGGAGAAGGAGCCGGACGTTTGCCTTTTCGGAAAGAGGCTCTGCCGAGAACGAGCGCCGTGAGATATGCCGTCTGTGGTTAAGCACAGATGCCCAGTGCTGTTGTGCCTATGCATAGGGTGCACGGGGCCAGTGAAGACCAGCAAGAGCTTTCAGGGCTGGCCCCTTCCTTGTGGGAGAAGGAGCCGGACGTTTGCCTTTTCGGAAAGAGGCTCTGCCGAGAACGAGCGCCGTGAGATATGCCGTCTGTGGTTAAGCACAGATGCCCAGTGCTGTTGTGCCTGTGGGTAGGGTGCACGGGGCCAGTGAAGACCAGCAAGAGCTTTCAGGGCTGGCCCCTTCCTTGTGGGAGAAGGAGCCGGACGTTTGACTTTTCGGAAAGAGGCTCTGCCGAGAACGAGCGCCGTCAGATGCTGATTCTCTGGGAAAGCACAGATGCCCAGTGCTGTTGTGCCTGTGGGTAGGGTGCACGGGGCCAGTGAAGACCAGCAAGAGCTTTCAGGGCTGGCCCCTTCCTTGTGGGAGAAGGAGCCGGACGTTTGCCTTTTCGGAAAGAGGCTCTGCCGAGAACGAGCGCCGTGAGATATGCCGTCTGTGGTTAAGCACAGATGCCCATTGCTGTTGTGCCTGTGGGTAGGGTGCACGGGGACAGTGAAGACCAGCAAGAGCTTTCAGGGCTGGCCCCTTCCTTGTGGGAGAAGGAGCCGGACGTTTGCCTTTCCGGAAAGAGGCTCTGCCGATAGCGAACGCCGTGAGATATGCCGTCTGTGGTTAAGCACAGATGCCCAGTGCTGTTGTGCCTGTGGGTAGGGTGCACGGGGCCAGTGAAGACCAGCAAGAGCTTTCAGGGCTGGCCCCTTCCTTGTGGGAGAAGGAGCCGGACGTTTGCCTTTTCGGAAAGAGGCTCTGCCGAGAACGAGCGCCGTGAGATATGCTGTCTGTGGTTAAGCACAGATGCCCAGTGCTGTTGTGCCTGTGCATAGGGTGCACGGGGCCAGTGAAGACCAGCAAGAGCTTTCAGGGCTGGCCCCTTCCTTGTGGGAGAAGGAGCCGGACGTTTGCCTTTTCGGAAAGAGGCTCTGCCGAGAACGAGCGCCGTGAGATGCTGAGTCTCTGAAAAAGGCACAGATGCCCAGTGCTGTTGTGCCTGTGGATAGGGTGCACGGGGACAGTGAAGACCAGCAAGAGATTTCAGGGCTGGCCCCTTCATGTAGCAGAAGGAGCCGGACGTTTGCCTTTTCGGAAAGAGGCTCTGCCGAGAACGAGCGCCGTGAGATGCTGAGTCTCTGGGAAAGCACAGATGCCCAGTGCTGTTGTGCCTGTGGGTAGGGTGCACGGGGACAGTGAAGACCAGCAAGAGCTTTCAGGGCTGGCCCCTTCCTTGTGGGAGAAGGAGCCGGACGTTTGCCTTTTCGGAAAGAGGCTCTGCCGAGAACAAGCGCTGTGAGATGCTGAGTCTCTGGGAAAGCACAGATGTCCACTGCTGTTGTGCCTATGCATAGGGTGCACGGGGACAGTGAAGACCAGCAAGAGCTTTCAGGGCTGGCCCCTTCCTTGTGGGAGAAGGAGCCGGACGTTTGCCTTTTCGGAAAGAGGCTCTGCCGAGAACAAGCGCCGTGAGATGCTGAGTCTCTGGGAAAGCACAGATGCCCAGTGCTGTTGTGCCTTTGGGTAGGGTGCACGGGGCCAGTGAAGACCAGCAAGAGCTTTCAGGGCTGGCCCCTTCCTTGTGGGAGAAGGAGCCGGACGTTTGCCTTTTCGGAAAGAGGCTCTGCCGAGAACGAGCGCCGTGAGATATGCCGTCTGTGGTTAAGCACAGATGCCCAGTGCTGTTGTGCCTGTGGATAGGGTGCACGGGGACAGTGAAGACCAGCAAGAGCTTTCAGGGCTGGCCCCTTCCTTGTGGGAGAAGGAGCTGGACGTTTGCCTTTTCGGAAAGAGGCTCTGTGAGAAAGAGCGCCATGAGATGCTGAGTCTCTGGGAAAGCACAGATGCCCATTGCTGTTGATCCTGTGGATAGGGTGCACAGGGACAGTGAAGACCAGCAAGAGCTTTCAGGGCTGGCCCCTTCCTTGTGGGAGAAGGAGCCGGACGTTTGCCTTTTCGGAAAGAGGCTCTGCCGAGAACGAGCGCCGTGAGATGATGAGCCTCTGAAAAAGGCACAGATGCCCAGTGCTGTTGTGCCTGTGGGTAGGGTGCACGGGGACAGTGAAGACCAGCAAGAGCTTTCAGGGCTGGCCCCTTCCTTGTGGGAGAAGGAGCCGGACGTTTGCCTTTTCGGAAAGAGGCTCTGCCGAGAACGAGCGCTGTGAGATGCTGAGTCTCTGGGAAAGCACAGATGTCCACTGCTGTTGTGCCTATGCATAGGGTGCACGGGGCCAGTGAAGACCAGCAAGAGCTTTCAGGGCTGGCCCCTTCCTTGTGGGAGAAGGAGCCGGACGTTTGCCTTTTCGGAAAGAGGCTCTGCCGAGAACAAGCGCCGTGAGATGCTGAGTCTCTGGGAAAGCACAGATGCCCAGTGCTGTTGTGCCTGTGGGTAGGGTGCACGGGGCCAGTGAAGACCAGCAAGAGCTTTCAGGGCTGGCCCCTTCCTTGTGGGAGAAGGAGCCGGACGTTTGCCTTTTCGGAAAGAGGCTCTGCCGAGAACGAGCGCCGTGAGATATGCCGTCTGTGGTTAAGCACAGATGCCCAGTGCTGTTGTGCCTGTGGATAGGGTGCACGGGGCCAGTGAAGACCAGCAAGAGCTTTCAGGGCTGGCCCCTTCCTTGTGGGAGAAGGAGCCGGACGTTTGCCTTTTCGGAAAGAGGCTCTGCCGAGAACGAGCGCCGTGAGATATGCCGTCTGTGGTTAAGCACAGATGCCCATTGCTGTTGTGCCTGTGGGTAGGGTGCACGGGGCCAGTGAAGACCAGCAAGAGCTTTCAGGGCTGGCCCCTTCCTTGTGGGAGAAGGAGCCGGACGTTTGCCTTTTCGGAAAGAGGCTCTGCCGAGAACGAGCGCTGTGAGATGCTGAGTCTCTGGGAAAGCACAGATGCCCAGTGCTGTTGTGCCTGTGGGTAGGGTGCACGGGGCCAGTGAAGACCAGCAAGAGCTTTCAGGGCTGGCCCCTTCCTTGTGGGAGAAGGAGCCGGACGTTTGCCTTTTCGGAAAGAGGCTCTGCCGAGAACGAGCGCCGTGAGATATGCCGTCTGTGGTTAAGCACAGATGCCCAGTGCTGTTGTGCCTGTGGGTAGGGTGCACGGGGACAGTGAAGACCAGCAAGAGCTTTCAGGGCTGGCCCCTTCCTTGTGGGAGAAGGAGCCGGACGTTTGCCTTTTCGGAAAGAGGCTCTGCCGAGAACGAGCGCCGTGAGATATGCCGTCTGTGGTTAAGCACAGATGCCCATTGCTGTTGTGCCTGTGGGTAGGGTGCACGGGGCCAGTGAAGACCAGCAAGAGCTTTCAGGGCTGGCCCCTTCCTTGTGGGAGAAGGAGCCGGACGTTTGCCTTTTCGGAAAGAGGCTCTGCCGAGAACGAGCGCCGTGAGATGCTGATTCTCTGGGAAAGCACAGATGCCCAGTGCTGTTGTGCCTGTGGATAGGGTGCACGGGGACAGTGAAGACCAGCAAGAGCTTTCAGGGCTGGCCCCTTCCTTGTGGGAGAAGGAGCCGGACGTTTGCCTTTTCGGAAAGAGGCTCTGCCGATAGCGAACGCCGTGAGATATGCCGTCTGTGGTTAAGCACAGATGCCCAGTGCTGTTGTGCCTGTGGGTAGGGTGCACGGGGCCAGTGAAGACCAGCAAGAGCTTTCAGGGCTGGCCCCTTCCTTGTGGGAGAAGGAGCCGGACGTTTGCCTTTTCGGAAAGAGGCTCTGCCGAGAACGAGCGCCGTGAGATATGCCGTCTGTGGTTAAGCACAGATGCCCAGTGCTGTTGTGCCTGTGGGTAGGGTGCACGGGGCCAGTGAAGACCAGCAAGAGCTTTCAGGGCTGGCCCCTTCCTTGTGGGAGAAGGAGCCGGACGTTTGCCTTTTCGGAAAGAGGCTCTGCCGAGAACGAGCGCCGTGAGATGCTGAGTCTCTGAAAAAGGCACAGATGCCCAGTGCTGTTGTGCCTGTGGATAGGGTGCACGGGGACAGTGAAGACCAGCAAGAGATTTCAGGGCTGGCCCCTTCATGTAGCAGAAGGAGCCGGACGTTTGCCTTTTCGGAAAGAGGCTCTGCCGAGAACGAGCGCCGTGAGATGCTGAGTCTCTGGGAAAGCACAGATGCCCAGTGCTGTTGTGCCTGTGGGTAGGGTGCACGGGGACAGTGAAGACCAGCAAGAGCTTTCAGGGCTGGCCCCTTCCTTGTGGGAGAAGGAGCCGGACGTTTGCCTTTTCGGAAAGAGGCTCTGCCGAGAACAAGCGCTGTGAGATGCTGAGTCTCTGGGAAAGCACAGATGTCCACTGCTGTTGTGCCTATGCATAGGGTGCACGGGGCCAGTGAAGACCAGCAAGAGCTTTCAGGGCTGGCCCCTTCCTTGTGGGAGAAGGAGCCGGACGTTTGCCTTTTCGGAAAGAGGCTCTGCCGAGAACGAGCGCCGTGAGATGCTGAGTCTCTGGGAAAGCACAGATGCCCAGTGCTGTTGTGCCTGTGGGTAGGGTGCACGGGGCCAGTGAAGACCAGCAAGAGCTTTCAGGGCTGGCCCCTTCCTTGTGGGAGAAGGAGCCGGACGTTTGCCTTTTCGGAAAGAGGCTCTGCCGAGAACGAGCGCCGTGAGATATGCCGTCAGTGATTAAGCACAGATGCCCAGTGCTGTTGTGCCTGTGGGTAGGGTGCACGGGGACAGTGAAGACCAGCAAGAGCTTTCAGGGCTGGCCCCTTCCTTGTGGGAGAAGGAGCCGGACGTTTGCCTTTTCGGAAAGAGGCTCTGCCGAGAACGAGCGCCGTGAGATATGCCGTCTGTGGTTAAGCACAGATGCCCAGTGCTGTTGTGCCTGTGGGTAGGGTGCACGGGGCCAGTGAAGACCAGCAAGAGCTTTCAGGGCTGGCCCCTTCCTTGTGGGAGAAGGAGCCGGACGTTTGCCTTTTCGGAAAGAGGCTCTGCCGAGAACGAGCGCCGTGAGATATGCCGTCTGTGGTTAAGCACAGATGCCCAGTGCTGTTGTGCCTGTGGATAGGGTGCACGGGGACAGTGAAGACCAGCAAGAGATTTCAGGGCTGGCCCCTTCATGTAGCAGAAGGAGCCGGACGTTTGCCTTTTCGGAAAGAGGCTCTGCCGAGAACGAGCGCCGTGAGATGCTGAGTCTCTGGGAAAGCACAGATGCCCAGTGCTGTTGTGCCTGTGGGTAGGGTGCACGGGGACAGTGAAGACCAGCAAGAGCTTTCAGGGCTGGCCCCTTCCTTGTGGGAGAAGGAGCCGGACGTTTGCCTTTTCGGAAAGAGGCTCTGCCGAGAACAAGCGCTGTGAGATGCTGAGTCTCTGGGAAAGCACAGATGCCCAGTGCTGTTGTGCCTGTGGGTAGGGTGCACGGGGCCAGTGAAGACCAGCAAGAGCTTTCAGGGCTGGCCCCTTCCTTGTGGGAGAAGGAGCCGGACGTTTGCCTTTTCGGAAAGAGGCTCTGCCGAGAACGAGCGCCGTGAGATGCTGAGTCTCTGGGAAAGCACAGATGCCCAGTGCTGTTGTGCCTGTGGGTAGGGTGCACGGGGCCAGTGAAGACCAGCAAGAGCTTTCAGGGCTGGCCCCTTCCTTGTGGGAGAAGGAGCCGGACGTTTGCCTTTTCGGAAAGAGGCTCTGCCGAGAACGAGCGCCGTGAGATATGCCGTCTGTGGTTAAGCACAGATGCCCAGTGCTGTTGTGCCTGTGGATAGGGTGCACGGGGACAGTGAAGACCAGCAAGAGCTTTCAGGGCTGGCCCCTTCCTTGTGGGAGAAGGAGCCGGACGTTTGCCTTTTCGGAAAGAGGCTCTGCCGAGAACGAGCGCCGTGAGATATGCCGTCTGTGGTTAAGCACAGATGCCCAGTGCTGTTGTGCCTGTGGATAGGGTGCACGGGGACAGTGAAGACCAGCAAGAGCTTTCAGGGCTGGCCCCTTCCTTGTGGGAGAAGGAGCTGGACGTTTGCCTTTTCGGAAAGAGGCTCTGTGAGAAAGAGCGCCATGAGATGCTGAGTCTCTGGGAAAGCACAGATGCCCATTGCTGTTGATCCTGTGGATAGGGTGCACAGGGACAGTGAAGACCAGCAAGAGCTTTCAGGGCTGGCCCCTTCCTTGTGGGAGAAGGAGCCGGACGTTTGCCTTTTCGGAAAGAGGCTCTGCCGAGAACGAGCGCCGTGAGATATGCCGTCAGTGATTAAGCACAGATGCCCAGTGCTGTTGTGCCTGTGGGTAGGGTGCACGGGGACAGTGAAGACCAGCAAGAGCTTTCAGGGCTGGCCCCTTCCTTGTGGGAGAAGGAGCCGGACGTTTGTCTTTTCGGAAAGAGACTCTGCCGAGAACGAGCGCCGTGAGATATGCTGTCTGTGGTTAAGCACAGATGCCCAGTGCTGTTGTGCCTGTGGGTAGGGTGCACGGGGCCAGTGAAGACCAGCAAGAGCTTTCAGGGCTGGCCCCTTCCTTGTGGGAGAAGGAGCCGGACGTTTGCCTTTTCGGAAAGAGGCTCTGCCGAGAACGAGCGCCGTGAGATATGCCGTCAGTGATTAAGCACAGATGCCCAGTGCTGTTGTGCCTGTGGGTAGGGTGCACGGGGACAGTGAAGACCAGCAAGAGCTTTCAGGGCTGGCCCCTTCCTTGTGGGAGAAGGAGCCGGACGTTTGCCTTTTCGGAAAGAGGCTCTGCCGAGAACGAGCGCCGTGAGATATGCCGTCTGTGGTTAAGCACAGATGCCCAGTGCTGTTGTGCCTGTGGATAGGGTGCACGGGGACAGTGAAGACCAGCAAGAGCTTTCAGGGCTGGCCCCTTCCTTGTGGGAGAAGGAGCCGGACGTTTGCCTTTTCGGAAAGAGGCTCTGCCGAGAACGAGCGCCGTGAGATATGCCGTCTGTGGTTAAGCACAGATGCCCAGTGCTGTTGTGCCTGTGGGTAGGGTGCACGGGGCCAGTGAAGACCAGCAAGAGCTTTCAGGGCTGGCCCCTTCCTTGTGGGAGAAGGAGCCGGACGTTTGCCTTTTCGGAAAGAGGCTCTGCCGATAGCGAACGCCGTGAGATATGCCGTCTGTGGTTAAGCACAGATGCCCAGTGCTGTTGTGCCTGTGGATAGGGTGTTTGGGGACGGTTAAGACCAGCAAGAGCTTTCAGGGCTGGCCCCTTCCTTGTGGGAGAAGGAGCCGGACGTTTGCCATTTCGGAAAGAGGCTCTGCCGAGAACGAGCGCCGTGAGATGCTGAGTCTCTGGGAAAGCACAGATGCCCAGTGCTGTTGTGCCTGTGCATAGGGTGCACGGGGCCAGTGAAGACCAGCAAGAGCTTTCAGGGCTGGCCCCTTCCTTGTGGGAGAAGGAGCCGGACGTTTGCCTTTTCGGAAAGAGGCTCTGTGAGAAAGAGCGCCATGAGATGCTGAGTCTCTGGGAAAGCACAGATGCCCAGTGCTGTTGTGCCTGTGGATAGGGTGCACGGGGACAGTGAAGACCAGCAAGAGCTTTCAGGGCTGGCCCCTTCCTTGTGGGAGAAGCAGCCGGACGTTTGCCTTTTCGGAAAGAGGCTCTGCCGAGAACGAGCGCCGTGAGATGCTGAGTCTCTGGGAAAGCACAGATGCCCAGTGCTGTTGTGCCTGTGGGTAGGGTGCACGGGGCCAGTGAAGACCAGCAAGAGCTTTCAGGGCTGGCCCCTTCCTTGTGGGAGAAGGAGCCGGACATTTGCCTTTTCGGAAAGAGGCTCTGCTGAGAAAGAGCGCCATGAGATGCTGAGTCTCTGGGAAAGCAAAGATGCCCAGTGCTGTTGTGCCTGTGGGTAGGGTGCACGGGGACAGTGAAGACCAGCAAGGGCTTTCAGGGCTGGCCCCTTCCTTGTGGGAGAAGGAGCCGGACGTTTGCCTTTTCGGAAAGAGGCTCTGCCGAGAACGAGCGCCGTGAGATGCTGAGTCTCTGGGAAAGCACAGATGCCCAGTGCTGTTGTGCCTGTGGGTAGGGTGCACGGGGACAGTGAAGACCAGCAAGAGATTTCAGGGCTGGCCCCTTCCTTGTGGGAGAAGGAGCCGGACGTTTGCCTTTTCGGAAAGAGGCTCTGCCGAGAACGAGCGCCGTGAGATATGCCGTCTGTGGTTAAGCACAGATGCCCAGTGCTGTTGTGCCTGTGGGTAGGGTGCACGGGGCCAGTGAAGACCAGCAAGAGCTTTCAGGGCTGGCCCCTTCCTTGTGGGAGAAGGAGCCGGACGTTTGCCTTTTCGGAAAGAGGCTCTGCCGAGAACGAGCGCCGTGAGATGCTGAGTCTCTGAAAAAGGCACAGATGCCCATTGCTGTTGTGCCTGTGGATAGGGTGCACGGGGACAGTGAAGACCAGCAAGAGCTTTCAGGGCTGGCCCCTTCCTTGTGGGAGAAGGAGCCGGACGTTTGCCTTTTCGGAAAGAGGCTCTGCCGAGAACGAGCGCCGTGAGATATGCCGTCTGTGGTTAAGCACAGATGCCCAGTGCTGTTGTGCCTGTGGGTAGGGTGCACGGGGCCAGTGAAGACCAGCAAGAGCTTTCAGGGCTGGCCCCTTCCTTGTGGGAGAAGGAGCCGGACGTTTGCCTTTTCGGAAAGAGGCTCTGCCGAGAACGAGCGCCGTGAGATATGCCGTCTGTGGTTAAGCACAGATGCCCAGTGCTGTTGTGCCTGTGGATAGGGTGCACGGGGACAGTGAAGACCAGCAAGAGCTTTCAGGGCTGGCCCCTTCCTTGTGGGAGAAGGAGCTGGACGTTTGCCTTTTCGGAAAGAGGCTCTGCTGAGAAAGAGCGCCATGAGATGCTGAGTCTCTGGGAAAGCACAGATGCCCATTGCTGTTGATCCTGTGGATAGGGTGCACAGGGACAGTGAAGACCAGCAAGAGCTTTCAGGGCTGGCCCCTTCCTTGTGGGAGAAGGAGCCGGACGTTTGCCTTTTCGGAAAGAGGCTCTGCCGAGAACGAGCGCCGTGAGATATGCCGTCAGTGGTTAAGCACAGATGCCCAGTGCTGTTGTGCCTGTGGATAGGGTGCACGGGGCCAGTGAAGACCAGCAAGAGCTTTCAGGGCTGGCCCCTTCCTTGTGGGAGAAGGAGCCGGACGTTTGCCTTTTCGGAAAGAGGCTCTGCCGAGAACGAGCGCCGTGAGATGCTGAGTCTCTGAAAAAGGCACAGATGCCCAGTGCTGTTGTGCCTGTGGATAGGGTGCACGGGGACAGTGAAGACCAGCAAGAGATTTCAGGGCTGGCCCCTTCATGTAGCAGAAGGAGCCGGACGTTTGCCTTTTCGGAAAGAGGCTCTGCCGAGAACGAGCGCCGTGAGATGCTGAGTCTCTGGGAAAGCACAGATGCCCAGTGCTGTTGTGCCTGTGGGTAGGGTGCACGGGGACAGTGAAGACCAGCAAGAGCTTTCAGGGCTGGCCCCTTCCTTGTGGGAGAAGGAGCCGGACGTTTGCCTTTTCGGAAAGAGGCTCTGCCGAGAACAAGCGCTGTGAGATGCTGAGTCTCTGGGAAAGCACAGATGCCCAGTGCTGTTGTGCCTGTGGGTAGGGTGCACGGGGCCAGTGAAGACCAGCAAGAGCTTTCAGGGCTGGCCCCTTCCTTGTGGGAGAAGGAGCCGGACGTTTGCCTTTTCGGAAAGAGGCTCTGCCGAGAACGAGCGCCGTGAGATATGCCGTCTGTGGTTAAGCACAGATGCCCAGTGCTGTTGTGCCTGTGGATAGGGTGCACGGGGACAGTGAAGACCAGCAAGAGCTTTCAGGGCTGGCCCCTTCCTTGTGGGAGAAGGAGCCGGACGTTTGCCTTTTCGGAAAGAGGCTCTGCCGAGAACGAGCGCCGTGAGATATGCCGTCTGTGGTTAAGCACAGATGCCCAGTGCTGTTGTGCCTGTGGATAGGGTGCACGGGGACAGTGAAGACCAGCAAGAGCTTTCAGGGCTGGCCCCTTCCTTGTGGGAGAAGGAGCTGGACGTTTGCCTTTTCGGAAAGAGGCTCTGTGAGAAAGAGCGCCATGAGATGCTGAGTCTCTGGGAAAGCACAGATGCCCATTGCTGTTGATCCTGTGGATAGGGTGCACAGGGACAGTGAAGACCAGCAAGAGCTTTCAGGGCTGGCCCCTTCCTTGTGGGAGAAGGAGCCGGACGTTTGCCTTTTCGGAAAGAGGCTCTGCCGAGAACGAGCGCCGTGAGATATGCCGTCAGTGATTAAGCACAGATGCCCAGTGCTGTTGTGCCTGTGGGTAGGGTGCACGGGGACAGTGAAGACCAGCAAGAGCTTTCAGGGCTGGCCCCTTCCTTGTGGGAGAAGGAGCCGGACGTTTGTCTTTTCGGAAAGAGACTCTGCCGAGAACGAGCGCCGTGAGATATGCTGTCTGTGGTTAAGCACAGATGCCCAGTGCTGTTGTGCCTGTGGGTAGGGTGCACGGGGCCAGTGAAGACCAGCAAGAGCTTTCAGGGCTGGCCCCTTCCTTGTGGGAGAAGGAGCCGGACGTTTGCCTTTTCGGAAAGAGGCTCTGCCGAGAACGAGCGCCGTGAGATATGCCGTCAGTGATTAAGCACAGATGCCCAGTGCTGTTGTGCCTGTGGGTAGGGTGCACGGGGACAGTGAAGACCAGCAAGAGCTTTCAGGGCTGGCCCCTTCCTTGTGGGAGAAGGAGCCGGACGTTTGCCTTTTCGGAAAGAGGCTCTGCCGAGAACGAGCGCCGTGAGATATGCCGTCTGTGGTTAAGCACAGATGCCCAGTGCTGTTGTGCCTGTGGATAGGGTGCACGGGGACAGTGAAGACCAGCAAGAGCTTTCAGGGCTGGCCCCTTCCTTGTGGGAGAAGGAGCCGGACGTTTGCCTTTTCGGAAAGAGGCTCTGCCGAGAACGAGCGCCGTGAGATATGCCGTCTGTGGTTAAGCACAGATGCCCAGTGCTGTTGTGCCTGTGGGTAGGGTGCACGGGGCCAGTGAAGACCAGCAAGAGCTTTCAGGGCTGGCCCCTTCCTTGTGGGAGAAGGAGCCGGACGTTTGCCTTTTCGGAAAGAGGCTCTGCCGATAGCGAACGCCGTGAGATATGCCGTCTGTGGTTAAGCACAGATGCCCAGTGCTGTTGTGCCTGTGGATAGGGTGTTTGGGGACGGTTAAGACCAGCAAGAGCTTTCAGGGCTGGCCCCTTCCTTGTGGGAGAAGGAGCCGGACGTTTGCCATTTCGGAAAGAGGCTCTGCCGAGAACGAGCGCCGTGAGATGCTGAGTCTCTGGGAAAGCACAGATGCCCAGTGCTGTTGTGCCTGTGCATAGGGTGCACGGGGCCAGTGAAGACCAGCAAGAGCTTTCAGGGCTGGCCCCTTCCTTGTGGGAGAAGGAGCCGGACGTTTGCCTTTTCGGAAAGAGGCTCTGTGAGAAAGAGCGCCATGAGATGCTGAGTCTCTGGGAAAGCACAGATGCCCAGTGCTGTTGTGCCTGTGGATAGGGTGCACGGGGACAGTGAAGACCAGCAAGAGCTTTCAGGGCTGGCCCCTTCCTTGTGGGAGAAGCAGCCGGACGTTTGCCTTTTCGGAAAGAGGCTCTGCCGAGAACGAGCGCCGTGAGATGCTGAGTCTCTGGGAAAGCACAGATGCCCAGTGCTGTTGTGCCTGTGGGTAGGGTGCACGGGGCCAGTGAAGACCAGCAAGAGCTTTCAGGGCTGGCCCCTTCCTTGTGGGAGAAGGAGCCGGACATTTGCCTTTTCGGAAAGAGGCTCTGCTGAGAAAGAGCGCCATGAGATGCTGAGTCTCTGGGAAAGCAAAGATGCCCAGTGCTGTTGTGCCTGTGGGTAGGGTGCACGGGGACAGTGAAGACCAGCAAGGGCTTTCAGGGCTGGCCCCTTCCTTGTGGGAGAAGGAGCCGGACGTTTGCCTTTTCGGAAAGAGGCTCTGCCGAGAACGAGCGCCGTGAGATGCTGAGTCTCTGGGAAAGCACAGATGCCCAGTGCTGTTGTGCCTGTGGGTAGGGTGCACGGGGACAGTGAAGACCAGCAAGAGATTTCAGGGCTGGCCCCTTCCTTGTGGGAGAAGGAGCCGGACGTTTGCCTTTTCGGAAAGAGGCTCTGCCGAGAACGAGCGCCGTGAGATATGCCGTCTGTGGTTAAGCACAGATGCCCAGTGCTGTTGTGCCTGTGGGTAGGGTGCACGGGGCCAGTGAAGACCAGCAAGAGCTTTCAGGGCTGGCCCCTTCCTTGTGGGAGAAGGAGCCGGACGTTTGCCTTTTCGGAAAGAGGCTCTGCCGAGAACGAGCGCCGTGAGATGCTGAGTCTCTGAAAAAGGCACAGATGCCCATTGCTGTTGTGCCTGTGGATAGGGTGCACGGGGACAGTGAAGACCAGCAAGAGCTTTCAGGGCTGGCCCCTTCCTTGTGGGAGAAGGAGCCGGACGTTTGCCTTTTCGGAAAGAGGCTCTGCCGAGAACGAGCGCCGTGAGATATGCCGTCTGTGGTTAAGCACAGATGCCCAGTGCTGTTGTGCCTGTGGGTAGGGTGCACGGGGCCAGTGAAGACCAGCAAGAGCTTTCAGGGCTGGCCCCTTCCTTGTGGGAGAAGGAGCCGGACGTTTGCCTTTTCGGAAAGAGGCTCTGCCGAGAACGAGCGCCGTGAGATATGCCGTCTGTGGTTAAGCACAGATGCCCAGTGCTGTTGTGCCTGTGGATAGGGTGCACGGGGACAGTGAAGACCAGCAAGAGATTTCAGGGCTGGCCCCTTCCTTGTGGGAGAAGGAGCTGGACGTTTGCCTTTTCGGAAAGAGGCTCTGCTGAGAAAGAGCGCCATGAGATGCTGAGTCTCTGGGAAAGCACAGATGCCCATTGCTGTTGATCCTGTGGATAGGGTGCACAGGGACAGTGAAGACCAGCAAGAGCTTTCAGGGCTGGCCCCTTCCTTGTGGGAGAAGGAGCCGGACGTTTGCCTTTTCGGAAAGAGGCTCTGCCGAGAACGAGCGCCGTGAGATATGCCGTCAGTGATTAAGCACAGATGCCCAGTGCTGTTGTGCCTGTGGGTAGGGTGCACGGGGCCAGTGAAGACCAGCAAGAGCTTTCAGGGCTGGCCCCTTCCTTGTGGGAGAAGGAGCCGGACGTTTGCCTTTTCGGAAAGAGACTCTGCCGAGAACGAGCGCCGTGAGATATGCCGTCTGTGGTTAAGCACAGATGCCCAGTGCTGTTGTGCCTGTGGGTAGGGTGCACGGGGCCAGTGAAGACCAGCAAGAGCTTTCAGGGCTGGCCCCTTCCTTGTGGGAGAAGGAGCCGGACGTTTGCCTTTTCGGAAGGAGGCTCTGCCGAGAACGAGCGCCGTGAGATATGCCGTCAGTGATTAAGCACAGATGCCCAGTGCTGTTGTGCCTGTGGGTAGGGTGCACGGGGCCAGTGAAGACCAGCAAGAGCTTTCAGGGCTGGCCCCTTCCTTGTGGGAGAAGGAGCCGGACGTTTGCCTTTTCGGAAAGAGGCTCTGCCGAGAACGACCGCCGTGAGATATGCCGTCTGTGGGTAAGCACAGATGCCCAGTGCTGTTGTGCCTGTGGATAGGGTGCACGGGGACAGTGAAGACCAGCAAGAGCTTTCAGGGCTGGCCCCTTCCTTGTGGGAGAAGGAGCCGGACGTTTGCCTTTTCGGAAAGAGGCTCTGCCGAGAACGAGCGCCGTGAGATATGCCGTCTGTGGTTAAGCACAGATGCCCATTGCTGTTGTGCCTGTGGGTAGGGTGCACGGGGACAGTGAAGACCAGCAAGAGCTTTCAGGGCTGGCCCCTTCCTTGTGGGAGAAGGAGCCGGACGTTTGCCTTTTCGGAAAGAGGCTCTGCCGATAGCGAACGCCGTGAGATATGCCGTCTGTGGTTAAGCACAGATGCCCAGTGCTGTTGTGCCTGTGGATAGGGTGTTTGGGGACGGTTAAGACCAGCAAGAGCTTTCAGGGCTGGCCCCTTCCTTGTGGGAGAAGGAGCCGGACATTTGCCATTTTGGAAAGAGGCTCTGCCGAGAACGAGCGCCGTGAGATGCTGAGTCTCTGGGAAAGCACAGATGCCCAGTGCTGTTGTGCCTGTGGATAGGGTGTTTGGGGACAGTGAAGACCAGCAAGAGCTTTCAGGGCTGGCCCCTTCCTTGTGGGAGAAGGAGCCGGACGTTTGACTTTTCGGAAAGAGGCTCTGCCAAGAACGAGCGCCGTGAGATGCTGAGTCTCTGGGAAAGCACAGATGCCCAGTGCTGTTGTGCCTGTGGGTAGGGTGCACGGGGACAGTGAAGACCAGCAAGAGCTTTCAGGGCTGGCCCCTTCCTTGTGGGAGAAGGAGCCGGACGTTTGCCTTTTCGGAAAGAGGCTCTGCTGAGAAAGAGCGCCATGAGATGCTGAGTCTCTGGGAAAGAAAAGATGCCCAGTGCTGTTGTGCCTGTGGGTAGGGTGCACGGGGACAGTGAAGACCAGCAAGAGCTTTCAGGGCTGGCCCCTTCCTTGTGGGAGAAGGAGCCGGACGTTTGCCTTTTCGGAAAGAGGCTCTGCCGAGAACGAGCGCCGTGAGATGCTGAGTCTCTGGGAAAGCACAGATGCCCAGTGCTGTTGTGCCTGTGGGTAGGGTGCACGGGGACAGTGAAGACCAGCAAGAGATTTCAGGGCTGGCCCCTTCCTTGTGGCAGAAGGAGCCGGACGTTTGCCTTTTCGGAAAGAGGCTCTGCCGAGAACGAGCGCCGTGAGATATGCTGTCTGTGGTTAAGCACAGATGCCCATTGCTGTTGTGCCTGTGGGTAGGGTGCACGGGGCCAGTGAAGACCAGCAAGAGCTTTCAGGGCTGGCCCCTTCCTTGTGGGAGAAGGAGCCGGACGTTTGCCTTTTCGGAAAGAGGCTCTGCCGAGAACGAGCGCCGTGAGATATGCCGTCTGTGGTTAAGCACAGATGCCCAGTGCTGTTGTGCCTGTGGGTAGGGTGCACGGGGCCAGTGAAGACCAGCAAGAGCTTTCAGGGCTGGCCCCTTCCTTGTGGGAGAAGGAGCCGGACGTTTGCCTTTTCGGAAAGAGGCTCTGCCGAGAACGACCGCCGTGAGATATGCCGTCTGTGGTTAAGCACAGATGCCCAGTGCTGTTGTGCCTGTGGGTAGGGTGCACGGGGCCAGTGAAGACCAGCAAGAGCTTTCAGGGCTGGCCCCTTCCTTGTGGGAGAAGGAGCCGGACGTTTGCCTTTTCGGAAAGAGGCTCTGCCGAGAACGAGCGCCGTGAGATGCTGAGTCTCTGAAAAAGGCACAGATGCCCAGTGCTGTTGTGCCTGTGGATAGGGTGCACGGGGACAGTGAAGACCAGCAAGAGCTTTCAGGGCTGGCCCCTTCCTTGTGGGAGAAGGAGCCGGACGTTTGCCTTTTCGGAAAGAGGCTCTGCCGAGAACGAGCGCCGTGAGATATGCCGTCTGTGGTTAAGCACAGATGCCCAGTGCTGTTGTGCCTGTGGGTAGGGTGCACGGGGCCAGTGAAGACCAGCAAGAGCTTTCAGGGCTGGCCCCTTCCTTGTGGGAGAAGGAGCCGGACGTTTGCCTTTTCGGAAAGAGGCTCTGCCGAGAACGAGCGCCGTGAGATATGCCGTCTGTGGTTAAGCACAGATGCCCAGTGCTGTTGTGCCTGTGGATAGGGTGCACGGGGACAGTGAAGACCAGCAAGAGCTTTCAGGGCTGGCCCCTTCCTTGTGGGAGAAGGAGCCGGACGTTTGCCTTTTCGGAAAGAGGCTCTGCCGAGAACGAGCGCCGTGAGATATGCCGTCTGTGGTTAAGCACAGATGCCCATTGCTGTTGTGCCTGTGGGTAGGGTGCACGGGGACAGTGAAGACCAGCAAGAGCTTTCAGGGCTGGCCCCTTCCTTGTGGGAGAAGGAGCCGGACGTTTGCCTTTTCGGAAAGAGGCTCTGCCGATAGCGAACGCCGTGAGATATGCCGTCTGTGGTTAAGCACAGATGCCCAGTGCTGTTGTGCCTGTGGATAGGGTGTTTGGGGACGGTTAAGACCAGCAAGAGCTTTCAGGGCTGGCCCCTTCCTTGTGGGAGAAGGAGCCGGACATTTGCCATTTCGGAAAGAGGCTCTGCCGAGAACGAGCGCCGTGAGATGCTGAGTCTCTGGGAAAGCACAGATGCCCAGTGCTGTTGTGCCTGTGGGTAGGGTGCACGGGGCCAGTGAAGACCAGCAAGAGCTTTCAGGGCTGGCCCCTTCCTTGTGGGAGAAGGAGCCGGACGTTTGCCTTTTCGGAAAGAGGCTCCGTGAGAAAGAGCGCCATGAGATGCTGATTCTCTGGGAAAGCACAGATGCCCAGTTCTGTTGTGCCTGTGGATAGGGTGCACGGGGACAGTGAAGACCAGCAAGAGCTTTCAGGGCTGGCCCCTTCCTTGTGGGAGAAGGAGCCGGACGTTTGCCTTTTCGGAAAGAGGCTCTGCCGAGAACGAGCGCCGTGAGATGCTGAGTCTCTGGGAAAGCACAGATGCCCAGTGCTGTTGTGCCTGTGGGTAGGGTGCACGGGGCCAGTGAAGACCAGCAAGAGCTTTCAGGGCTGGCCCCTTCCTTGTGGGAGAAGGAGCCGGACGTTTGCCTTTTCGGAAAGAGGCTCTGCTGAGAAAGAGCGCCATGAGATGCTGAGTCTCTGGGAAAGCACAGATGCCCAGTGCTGTTGTGCCTGTGGGTAGGGTGCACGGGGCCAGTGAAGACCAGCAAGAGCTTTCAGGGCTGGCCCCTTCCTTGTGGGAGAAGGAGCCGGACGTTTGCCTTTTCGGAAAGAGGCTCTGCCGAGAACGAGGGCCGTGAGATGCTGAGTCTCTGGGAAAGCACAGATGCCCAGTGCTGTTGTGCCTGTGGGTAGGGTGCACGGGGACAGTGAAGACCAGCAAGAGATTTCAGGGCTGGCCCCTTCCATGTGGCAGAAGGAGCCGGACGTTTGCCTTTTCGGAAAGAGGCTCTGCCGAGAACGAGCGCCGTGAGATATGCTGTCTGTGGTTAAGCACAGATGCCCATTGCTGTTGTGCCTGTGGGTAGGGTGCACGGGGACAGTGAAGACCAGCAAGAGATTTCAGGGCTGGCCCCTTCCTTGTGGGAGAAGGAGCCGGACGTTTGCCTTTTCGGAAAGAGGCTCTGCCGAGAACGAGCGCCGTGAGATATGCCGTCTGTGGTTAAGCACAGATGCCCAGTGCTGTTGTGCCTGTGGGTAGGGTGCACGGGGCCAGTGAAGACCAGCAAGAGCTTTCAGGGCTGGACCCTTCCTTGTGGGAGAAGGAGCCGGACGTTTGCCTTTTCGGAAAGAGGCTCTGCCGAGAACGACCGCCGTGAGATATGCCGTCTGTGGTTAAGCACAGATGCCCAGTGCTGTTGTGCCTGTGGGTAGGGTGCACGGGGACAGTGAAGACCAGCAAGAGCTTTCAGGGCTGGCCCCTTCCTTGTGGGAGAAGGAGCCGGACGTTTGCCTTTTCGGAAAGAGGCTCTGCCGAGAACGAGCGCCGTGAGATGCTGAGTCTCTGAAAAAGGCACAGATGCCCAGTGCTGTTGTGCCTGTGGATAGGGTGCACGGGGCCAGTGAAGACCAGCAAGAGCTTTCAGGGCTGGCCCCTTCCTTGTGGGAGAAGGAGCCGGACGTTTGCCTTTTCGGAAAGAGGCTCTGCCGAGAACGAGCGCCGTGAGATATGCCGTCTGTGGTTAAGCACAGATGCCCAGTGCTGTTGTGCCTGTGGATAGGGTGCACGGGGACAGTGAAGACCAGCAAGAGCTGTCAGGGCTGGCCCCTTCCTTGTGGGAGAAGGAGCCGGACGTTTGCCTTTTCGGAAAGAGGCTCTGCCGAGAACGAGCGCCGTGAGATATGCCGTCTGTGGTTAAGCACAGATGCCCAGTGCTGTTGTGCCTGTGGGTAGGGTGCACGGGGCCAGTGAAGACCAGCAAGAGCTTTCAGGGCTGGCCCCTTCCTTGTGGGAGAAGGAGCCGGACGTTTGCCTTTTCGGAAAGAGGCTCTGCCGAGAACGAGCGCCGTGAGATATGCCGTCTGTGGTTAAGCACAGATGCCCAGTGCTGTTTTGCCTGTGGGTAGGGTGCACGGGGACAGTGAAGACCAGCAAGAGATTTCAGGGCTGGCCCCTTCCTTGTGGCAGAAGGAGCCGGACGTTTGCCTTTTCGGAAAGAGGCTCTGCCGAGAACGAGCGCCGTGAGATATGCCGTCTGTGGTTAAGCACAGATGCCCAGTGCTGTTGTGCCTGTGGGTAGGGTGCACGGGGCCAGTGAAGACCAGCAAGAGCTTTCAGGGCTGGCCCCTTCCTTGTGGGAGAAGGAGCCGGACGTTTGCCTTTTCGGAAAGAGGCTCTGCCGAGAACGAGCGCCGTGAGATATGCCGTCTGTGGTTAAGCACAGATGCCCAGTGCTGTTGTGCCTGTGCATAGGGTGCACGGGGCCAGTGAAGACCAGCAAGAGCTTTCAGGGCTGGCCCCTTCCTTGTGGGAGAAGGAGCCGGACGTTTGCCTTTTCGGAAAGAGGCTCTGCCGATAGCGAACGCCGTGAGATATGCCGTCTGTGGTTAAGCACAGATGCCCATTGCTGTTGTGCCTGTGGATAGGGTGTTTGGGGACGGTTAAGACCAGCAAGAGCTTTCAGGGCTGGCCCCTTCCTTGTGGGAGAAGGAGCCGGACGTTTGCCTTTTCGGAAAGAGGCTCTGCCGAGAACGAGCGCCGTGAGATATGCCGTCTGTGGTTAAGCACAGATGCCCATTGCTGTTGTGCCTGTGGGTAGGGTGCACGGGGCCAGTGAAGACCAGCAAGAGCTTTCAGGGCTGGCCCCTTCCTTGTGGGAGAAGGAGCCGGACATTTGCCTTTTCGGAAAGAGGCTCTGCCGATAGCGAACGCCGTGAGATATGCCGTCTGTGGTTAAGCACAGATGCCCAGTGCTGTTGTGCCTGTGGATAGGGTGTTTGGGGACGGTTAAGACCAGCAAGAGCTTTCAGGGCTGGCCCCTTCCTTGTGGGAGAAGGAGCCGGACGTTTGCCTTTTCGGAAAGAGGCTCTGCCGAGAACGAGCGCCGTGAGATGCTGAGTCTCTGGGAAAGCACAGATGCCCAGTGCTGTTGTGCCTGTGGGTAGGGTGCACGGGGCCAGTGAAGACCAGCAAGAGCTTTCAGGGCTGGCCCCTTCCTTGTGGGAGAAGGAGCCGGACGTTTGCCTTTTCGGAAAGAGGCTCTGTGAGAAAGAGCGCCATGAGATGCTGATTCTCTGGGAAAGCACAGATGCCCAGTTCTGTTGTGCCTGTGGATAGGGTGCACGGGGACAGTGAAGACCAGCAAGAGCTTTCAGGGCTGGCCCCTTCCTTGTGGGAGAAGGAGCCGGACGTTTGCCTTTTCGAAAAGAGACTCTGCCGAGAACGAGCGCCGTGAGATGCTGAGTCTCTGGGAAAGCACAGATGCCCAGTGCTGTTGTGCCTGTGGGTAGGGTGCACGGGGCCAGTGAAGACCAGCAAGAGCTTTCAGGGCTGGCCCCTTCCTTGTGGGAGAAGGAGCCGGACGTTTGCCTTTTCGGAAAGAGACTCTGCCGAGAACGAGCGCCGTGAGATGCTGAGTCTCTGGGAAAGCACAGATGCCCAGTGCTGTTGTGCCTGTGGGTAGGGTGCACGGGGACAGTGAAGACCAGCAAGAGATTTCAGGGCTGGCCCCTTCCATGTGGCAGAAGGAGCTGGACGTTTGCCTTTTCGGAAAGAGGCTCTGCCGAGAACGAGCGCCGTGAGATATGCTGTCTGTCGTTAAGCACAGATGCCCAGTGCTGTTGTGCCTGTGGGTAGGGTGCACGGGGCCAGTGAAGACCAGCAAGAGCTTTCAGGGCTGGCCCCTTCCTTGTGGGAGAAGGAGCCGGACGTTTGCCTTTTCGGAAAGAGGCTCTGTGAGAAAGAGCGCCATGAGATGCTGAGTCTCTGGGAAAGCACAGATGCCCATTGCTGTTGTGCCTGTGGGTAGGGTGCACGGGGACAGTGAAGACCAGCAAGAGCTTTCAGGGCTGGCCCCTTCCTTGTGGGAGAAGGAGCCGGACGTTTGCCTTTTCGGAAAGAGACTCTGCCGAGAACGAGCGCCGTGAGATATGCCGTCTCTGGTTAAGCACAGATGCCCAGTGCTGTTGTGCCTGTGGATAGGGTGCACGGGGCCAGTGAAGACCAGCAAGAGCTTTCAGGGCTGGCCCCTTCCTTGTGGGAGAAAGAGCCGGACGTTTGCCTTTTCGGAAAGAGGCTCTGCCGAGAACGAGCGCCGTGAGATATACCGTCTGTGGTTAAGCACAGATGCCCAGTGCTGTTGTGCCTGTGGGTAGGGTGCACGGGGACAGTGAAGACCAGCAAGAGCTTTCAGGGCTGGCCCCTTCCTTGTGGGAGAAGGAACCGGACGTTTGCCTTTTCGGAAAGAGGCTCTGCCGAGAACGAGCGCCGTGAGATATGCCGTCTGAGGTTAAGCACAGATGCCCAGTGCTGTTGTGCCTGTGGGTAGGGTGCACGGGGACAGTGAAGACCAGCAAGAGCTTTCAGGGCTGGCCCCTTCCTTGTGGGAGAAGGAGCCGGACGTTTGCCTTTTCGGAAAGAGGCTCTGCCGAGAACGAGCACCGTGAGATATGCCGTCAGTGGTTAAGCACAGATGCCCAGTGCTGTTGTGCCTGTGGGTAGGGTGCACGGGGACAGTGAAGACCAGCAAGAGCTTTCAGGGCTGGCCCCTTCCTTGTGGGAGAAGGAGCCGGACGTTTGCCTTTTCGGAAAGAGGCTCTGCCGAGAACGAGCGCCGTGAGATGCTGAGTCTCTGGGAAAGCACAGATGCCCACTGCTGTTGTGCCTGTGGGTAGGGTGCACGGGGACAGTGAAGACCAGCAAGAGCTTTCAGGGCTGGCCCCTTCCTTGTGGGAGAAGGAGCCGGACGTTTGCCTTTTCGGAAAGAGGCTCTGCTGAGAAAGAGCGCCGTGAGATGCTGAGTCTCTGGGAAAGCACAGATGCCCAGTGCTGTTGTGCCTGTGGGTAGGGTGCACGGGGACAGTGAAGACCAGCAAGAGCTTTCAGGGCTGGCCCCTTCCTTGTGGGAGAAGGAGCCGGACGTTTGCCTTTTCGGAAAGAGGCTCTGCCGAGAACAAGCGCTGTGAGATGCTGAGTCTCTGGGAAAGCACAGATGTCCACTGCTGTTGTGCCTATGCATAGGGTGCACGGGGCCAGTGAAGACCAGCAAGAGCTTTCAGGGCTGGCCCCTTCCTTGTGGGAGAAGGAGCCGGACGTTTGCCTTTTCGGAAAGAGGCTCTGCCGAGAACGAGCGCCGTGAGATATGCCGTCTGTGGTTAAGCACAGATGCCCAGTGCTGTTGTGCCTGTGGGTAGGGTGCACGGGGACAGTGAAGACCAGCAAGAGCTTTCAGGGCTGGCCCCTTCCTTGTGGGAGAAGGAGCCGGACGTTTGCCTTTTCGGAAGGAGGCTCTGCCGAGAACGAGCGCCGTGAGATATGCCGTCTGTGGTTAAGCACAGATGCCCATTGCTGTTGTGCCTGTGGGTAGGGTGCACGGGGCCAGTGAAGACCAGCAAGAGCTTTCAGGGCTGGCCCCTTCCTTGTGGGAGAAGGAGCCGGACGTTTGCCTTTTCGGAAAGAGGCTCTGCCGAGAACGAGCGCCGTGAGATGCTGAGTCTCTGGGAAAGCACAGATGCCCAGTGCTGTTGTGCCTGTGGGTAGGGTGCACGGGGACAGTGAAGACCAGCAAGAGCTTTCAGGGCTGGCCCCTTCCTTGTGGGAGAAGGAGCCGGACGTTTGCCTTTTCGGAAAGAGGCTCTGCCGAGAACGAGCGCCGTGAGATATGCCGTCAGTGGTTAAGCACAGATGCCCAGTGCTGTTGTGCCTGTGGGTAGGGTGCACGGGGCCAGTGAAGACCAGCAAGAGCTTTCAGGGCTGGCCCCTTCCTTGTGGGAGAAGGAGCCGGACGTTTGCCTTTTCGGAAAGAGGCTCTGCCGAGAAAGAGCGCCATGAGATGCTGAGTCTCTGGGAAAGCACAGATGCCCATTGCTGTTGATCCTGTGGATAGGGTGCACGGGGACAGTGAAGACCAGCAAGAGCTTTCAGGGCTGGCCCCTTCCTTGTGGGAGAAGGAGCCGGACGTTTGCCTTTTCGGAAAGAGGCTCTGCCGAGAACGAGCGCCGTGAGATATGCCGTCTGTGGTTAAGCACAGATGCCCAGTGCTGTTGTGCCTGTGGGTAGGCTGCACGGGGCCAGTGAAGACCAGCAAGAGCTTTCAGGGCTGGCCCCTTCCTTGTGGGAGAAGGAGCCGGACGTTTGCCTTTTCGGAAAGAGGCTCTGCCGAGAGCGAACGCCGTGAGATATGCCGTCTGTGGTTAAGCACAGATGCCCAGTGCTGTTGTGCCTGTGGGTAGGGTGCACGGGGCCAGTGAAGACCAGCAAGAGCTTTCAGGGCTGGCCCCTTCCTTGTGGGAGAAGGAGCCGGACGTTTTCCTTTTCGGAAAGAGGCTCTGCCGAGAACGAGCGCCGTGAGATGCTGAGTCTCTGGGAAAGCACAGATGCCCAGTGCTGTTGTGCCTGTGGGTAGGGTGCACGGGGCCAGTGAAGACCAGCAAGAGCTTTCAGGGCTGGCCCCTTCCTTGTGGGAGAAGGAGCCGGACGTTTGCCTTTTCGGAAAGAGGCTCTGCCGAGAACGAGCGCCGTGAGATGCTGAGTCTCTGGGAAAGCACAGATGCCCAGTGCTGTTGTGCCTGTGGGTAGGGTGCACGGGGCCAGTGAAGACCAGCAAGAGCTTTCAGGGCTGGCCCCTTCCTTGTGGGAGAAGGAGCCGGACATTTGCCTTTTCGGAAAGAGGCTCTGCTGAGAAAGAGCGCCATGAGATGCTGAGTCTCTGGGAAAGCACAGATGCCCATTGCTGTTGATCCTGTGGATAGGGTGCACGGGGACAGTGAAGACCAGCAAGAGCTTTCAGGGCTGGCCCCTTCCTTGTGGGAGAAGGAGCCGGACGTTTGCCTTTTCGGAAAGAGGCTCTGCCGAGAACGAGCGCCGTGAGATATGCCGTCTGTGGTTAAGCACAGATGCCCAGTGCTGTTGTGCCTGTGGGTAGGCTGCACGGGGCCAGTGAAGACCAGCAAGAGCTTTCAGGGCTGGCCCCTTCCTTGTGGGAGAAGGAGCCGGACATTTGCCTTTTCGGAAAGAGGCTCTGCTGAGAAAGAGCGCCATGAGATGCTGAGTCTCTGGGAAAGCACAGATGCCCATTGCTGTTGATCCTGTGGATAGGGTGCACGGGGACAGTGAAGACCAGCAAGAGCTTTCAGGGCTGGCCCCTTCCTTGTGGGAGAAGGAGCCGGACGTTTGCCTTTTCGGAAAGAGGCTCTGCCGAGAACGAGCGCCGTGAGATGCTGAATCTCTGGGAAAGCACAGATGCCCAGTGCTGTTGTGCCTGTGGGTAGGGTGCACGGGGCCAGTGAAGACCAGCAAGAGCTTTCAGGGCTGGCCCCTTCCTTGTGGGAGAAGGAGCCGGACGTTTGCCTTTTCGGAAAGAGGCTCTGCCGAGAACGAGCACCATGAGATATGCCGTCTGTGGTTAAGCACAGAAGCCCAGTGCTGTTGTGCCTGTGCGAAGGGTGCACGGGGACAGTGAAGACCAGCAAGAGCTTTCAGGGCTGGCCCCTTCCTTGTGGGAGAAGGAGCCGGACGTTTGCCTTTTCGGAAAGAGGCTCAGCCGAGAACGAGCGCCGTGAGATATGCCGTCAGTGGTTAAGGCACAGATGCCCAGTGCTGTTGTGCCTGTGGGTATGGTGCACGGGGCCAGTGAAGACCAGCAAGAGCTTTCAGGGCTGGCCCCTTCCTTGTGGGAGAAGGAGCCGGACGTTTGCCTTTTCGGAAAGAGGCTCTGCCGAGAACGAGCGCCGTGAGATATGCCGTCAGTGGTTAAGCACAGATGCCCAGTGCTGTTGTGCCTGTGGATAGGGTGCACGGGGCCAGTGAAGACCAGCAAGAGCTTTCAGGGCTGGCCCCTTCCTTGTGGGAGAAGGAGCCGGACGTTTGCCTTTTCGGAAAGAGGCTCTGCCGAGAACGAGCGCCGTGAGATATGCCGTCTGTGGTTAAGCACAGATGCCCAGTGCTGTTGTGCCTGTGGGTAGGGTGCACGGGGCCAGTGAAGACCAGCAAGAGCTTTCAGGGCTGGCCCCTTCCTTGTGGGAGAAGGAGCCGGACGTTTGCCTTTTCGGAAAGAGGCTCTGCCGAGAACGAGCGCCGTGAGATATGCCGTCTGTGGTTAAGCACAGATGCCCAGTGCTGTTGTGCCTGTGGATAGGGTGCACGGGGACAGTGAAGACCAGCAAGAGCTTTCAGGGCTGGCCCCTTCCTTGTGGGAGAAGGAGCCGGACGTTTGCCTTTTCGGAAAGAGGCTCTGCCGAGAACGAGCACCGTGAGATGCTGAGCCTATGAAAAAGGCACAGATGCCCATTGCTGTTGATCCTGTGGATAGGGTGCACGGGGAGAGTGAAGACCAGCAAGAGCTTTCAGGGCTGGCCCCTTCCTTGTGGGAGAAGGAGCCGGACGTTTGCCTTTTCGGAAAGAGGCTCTGCCGAGAACAAGCGCTGTGAGATGCTGAGTCTCTGGGAAAGCACAGATGTCCACTGCTGTTGTGCCTATGCATAGGGTGCACGGGGACAGTGAAGACCAGCAAGAGCTTTCAGGGCTGGCCCCTTCCTTGTGGGAGAAGGAGCCGGACGTTTGCCTTTTCGGAAAGAGGCTCTGCCGAGAACGAGCGCCGTGAGATGCTGAGTCTCTGGGAAAGCACAGATGCCCAGTGCTGTTGTGCCTGTGGGTAGGGTGCACGGGGACAGTGAAGACCAGCAAGAGCTTTCAGGGCTGGCCCCTTCCTTGTGGGAGAAGGAGCCGGACGTTTGCCTTTTCGGAAAGAGGCTCTGCCGAGAACGAGCGCCGTGAGATATGCCGTCTGTGGTTAAGCACAGATGCCCAGTGCTGTTGTGCCTGTGGGTAGGGTGCACGGGGCCAGTGAAGACCAGCAAGAGCTTTCAGGGCTGGCCCCTTCCTTGTGGGAGAAGGAGCCGGACGTTTGCCTTTTCGGAAAGAGGCTCTGCCGAGAACGAGCGCCGTGAGATGCTGAGTCTCTGGGAAAGCACAGATGCCCAGTGCTGTTGTGCCTGTGGATAGGGTGCACGGGGACAGTGAAGACCAGCAAGAGCTTTCAGGGCTGGCCCCTTCCTTGTGGGAGAAGGAGCCGGACGTTTGCCTTTTCGGAAAGAGGCTCTGCCGAGAACGAGCGCCGTGAGATATGCTGTCTGTGGTTAAGCACAGATGCCCAGTGCTGTTGTGCCTGTGGGTAGGGTGCACGGGGCCAGTGAAGACCAGCAAGAGCTTTCAGGGCTGGCCCCTTCCTTGTGGGAGAAGGAGCCGGACGTTTGCCTTTTCGGAAAGAGGCTCTGCTGAGAAAGAGCGCCATGAGATGCTGAGTCTCTGGGAAAGCACAGATGCCCATTGCTGTTGTGCCTGTGGGTAGGGTGCACGGGGCCAGTGAAGACCAGCAAGAGCTTTCAGGGCTGGCCCCTTCCTTGTGGGAGAAGGAGCCGGACGTTTGCCTTTTCGGAAAGAGGCTCTGCCGAGAACGAGCGCCGTGAGATGCTGAGCCTCTGAAAAAGGCACAGATGCCCAGTGCTGTTGTGCCTGTGGGTAGGGTGCACGGGGCCAGTGAAGACCAGCAAGAGCTTTCAGGGCTGGCCCCTTCCTTGTGGGAGAAGGAGCCGGACGTTTGCCTTTTCGGAAAGAGGCTCTGCCGAGAACAAGCGCTGTGAGATGCTGAGTCTCTAGGAAAGCACAGATGCCCATTGCTGTTGATCCTGTGGATAGGGTGCACGGGGCCAGTGAAGACCAGCAAGAGCTTTCAGGGCTGGCCCCTTCCTTGTGGGAGAAGGAGCCGGACGTTTGCCTTTTCGGAAAGAGGCTCTGCTGAGAAAGAGCGCCGTGAGATGCTGAGTCTCTGGGAAAGCACAGATGCCTAGTGCTGTTGTGCCTGTGGGTAGGGTGCACGGGGCCAGTGAAGACCAGCAAGAGCTTTCAGGGCTGGCCCCTTCCTTGTGGGAGAAGGAGCCGGACGTTTGCCTTTTCGGAAAGAGGCTCTGCCGAGAACGAGCGCCGTGAGATGCTGAGTCTCTGGGAAAGCACAGATGCCCAGTGCTGTTGTGCCTGTGGGTAGGGTGCACGGGGCCAGTGAAGACCAGCAAGAGCTTTCAGGGCTGGCCCCTTCCTTGTGGGAGAAGGAGCCGGACGTTTGCCTTTTCGGAAAGAGGCTCTGCCGAGAACGAGCGCCGTGAGATGCTGAGTCTCTGGGAAAGCACAGATGCCCAGTGCTGTTGTGCCTGTGGGTAGGGTGCACGGGGCCAGTGAAGACCAGCAAGAGCTTTCAGGGCTGGCCCCTTCCTTGTGGGAGAAGGAGCCGGACGTTTGCCTTTTCGGAAAGAGGCTCTGCTGAGAAAGAGCGCCATGAGATGCTGAGTCTCTAGGAAAGCACAGATGCCCATTGCTGTTGATCCTGTGGATAGGGTGCACGGGGCCAGTGAAGACCAGCAAGAGCTTTCAGGGCTGGCCCCTTCCTTGTGGGAGAAGGAGCCGGACGTTTGCCTTTTCGGAAGGAGGCTCTGCCGAGAACGAGCGCCGTGAGATATGCTGTCTGTGGTTAAGCACAGATGCCCAGTGCTGTTGTGCCTGTGGGTAGGGTGCACGGGGCCAGTGAAGACCAGCAAGAGCTTTCAGGGCTGGCCCCTTCCTTGTGGGAGAAGGAGCCGGACGTTTGCCTTTTCGGAAAGAGGCTCTGCTGAGAAAGAGCGCCGTGAGATGCTGAGTCTCTGGGAAAGCACAGATGCCCATTGCTGTTGATCTTGTGGATAGGGTGCACGGGGCCAGTGAAGACCAGCAAGAGCTTTCAGGGCTGGCCCCTTCCTTGTGGGAGAAGGAGCCGGACGTTTGCCTTTTCGGAAAGAGGCTCTGCCGAGAACGAGCGCCGTGAGATGCTGAGTCTCTGGGAAAGCACAGATGCCCAGTGCTGTTGATCCTGTGGGTAGGGTGCACGGGGCCAGTGAAGACCAGCAAGAGCTTTCAGGGCTGGCCCCTTCCTTGTGGGAGAAGGAGCCGGACGTTTGCCTTTTCGGAAAGAGGCTCTGCTGAGAAAGAGCGCCATGAGATGCTGAGTCTCTGGGAAAGCACAGATGCCCAGTGCTGTTGTGCCTGTGGGTAGGGTGCACGGGGACAGTGAAGACCAGCAAGAGCTTTCAGGGCTGGCCCCTTCCTTGTGGGAGAAGGAGCCGGACGTTTGCCTTTTCGGAAAGAGGCTCTGCCGAGAACGAGCGCCGTGAGATGCTGAGTCTCTGGGAAAGCACAGATGCCCAGTGCTGTTGTGCCTGTGGGTAGGGTGCACGGGGCCAGTGAAGACCAGCAAGAGCTTTCAGGGCTGGCCCCTTCCTTGTGGGAGAAGGAGCCGGACGTTTGCCTTTTCGGAAAGAGGCTCTGCCGAGAACGAGCGCCGTGAGATGCTGAGTCTCTGGGAAAGCACAGATGCCCAGTGCTGTTGTGCCTGTGGGTAGGGTGCACGGGGCCAGTGAAGACCAGCAAGAGCTTTCAGGGCTGGCCCCTTCCTTGTGGGAGAAGGAGCCGGACGTTTGCCTTTTCGGAAAGAGGCTCTGCCGAGAACAAGCGCTGTGAGATGCTGAGTCTCTGGGAAAGCACAGATGCCCAGTGCTGTTGTGCCTATGCATAGGGTGCACGGGGCCAGTGAAGACCAGCAAGAGCTTTCAGGTCTGGCCCCTTCATTGTGGGAGAAGGAGCTGGACGTTTGCCTTTTCGGAAAGAGGCTCTGCCGAGAACGAGCGCCGTGAGATATGCCGTCTGTGGTTAAGCACAGATGCCCAGTGCTGTTGTGCCTGTGGGTAGGGTGCACGGGGCCAGTGAAGACCAGCAAGAGCTTTCAGGGCTGGCCCCTTCCTTGTGGGAGAAGGAGCCGGACGTTTGCCTTTTCGGAAGGAGGCTCTGCCGAGAACGAGCGCCGTGAGATATGCCGTCTGTGGTTAAGCACAGATGCCCATTGCTGTTGTGCCTGTGGGTAGGGTGCACGGGGCCAGTGAAGACCAGCAAGAGCTTTCAGGGCTGGCCCCTTCCTTGTGGGAGAAGGAGCCGGACGTTTGCCTTTTCGGAAAGAGGCTCTGCCGAGAACGAGCGCCGTGAGATGCTGAGTCTCTGGGAAAGCACAGATGCCCAGTGCTGTTGTGCCTGTGGGTAGGGTGCACGGGGCCAGTGAAGACCAGCAAGAGCTTTCAGGGCTGGCCCCTTCCTTGTGGGAGAAGGAGCCGGACGTTTGCCTTTTCGGAAAGAGGCTCTGCCGAGAACGAGCGCCGTGAGATGCTGAGTCTCTGGGAAAGCACAGATGCCCAGTGCTGTTGTGCCTGTGGGTAGGGTGCACGGGGCCAGTGAAGACCAGCAAGAGCTTTCAGGGCTGGCCCCTTCCTTGTGGGAGAAGGAGCCGGACATTTGCCTTTTCGGAAAGAGGCTCTGCTGAGAACGAGCGCCGTGAGATGCTGAGTCTCTGGGAAAGCACAGATGCCCATTGCTGTTGATCTTGTGGATAGGGTGCACGGGGACAGTGAAGACCAGCAAGAGCTTTCAGGGCTGGCCCCTTCCTTGTGGGAGAAGGAGCCGGACGTTTGCCTTTTCGGAAAGAGGCTCTGCCGAGAACGAGCGCCGTGAGATGCTGAGTCTCTGGGAAAGCACAGATGCCTAGTGCTGTTGTGCCTGTGGGTAGGGTGCACGGGGCCAGTGAAGACCAGCAAGAGCTTTCAGGGCTGGCCCCTTCCTTGTGGGAGAAGGAGCCGGACGTTTGCCTTTTCGGAAAGAGGCTCTGCTGAGAAAGAGCGCCATGAGATGCTGAGTCTCTGGGAAAGCACAGATGCCCAGTGCTGTTGTGCCTGTGGGTAGGGTGCACGGGGCCAGTGAAGACCAGCAAGAGCTTTCAGGGCTGGCCCCTTCCTTGTGGGAGAAGGAGCCGGACGTTTGCCTTTTCGGAAAGAGGCTCTGCCGAGAACGAGCGCACTGAGATGCTGAGTCTCTGGGAAAGCACAGATGCCCAGTGCTGTTGTGCCTGTGGATAGGGTGCACGGGGACAGTGAAGACCAGCAAGAGCTTTCAGGGCTGGCCCCTTCCTTGTGGGAGAAGGAGCCGGACGTTTGCCTTTTCGGAAAGAGGCTCTGCCGAGAACGAGCGCCGTGAGATGCTGAGTCTCTGGGAAAGCACAGATGCCTAGTGCTGTTGTGCCTGTGGGTAGGGTGCACGGGGCCAGTGAAGACCAGCAAGAGCTTTCAGGGCTGGCCCCTTCCTTGTGGGAGAAGGAGCCGGACATTTGCCTTTTCGGAAAGAGGCTCTGCTGAGAAAGAGAGCCATGAGATGCTGAGTCTCTGGGAAAGCACAGATGCCCATTGCTGTTGATCTTGTGGATAGGGTGCACGGGGACAGTGAAGACCAGCAAGAGCTTTCAGGGCTGGCCCCTTCCTTGTGGGAGAAGGAGCCGGACGTTTGCCTTTTCGGAAAGAGGCTCTGCCGAGAACGAGCGCCGTGAGATGCTGATTCTCTGGGAAAGCACAGATGCCCAGTGCTGTTGTGCCTGTGGGTAGGGTGCACGGGGCCAGTGAAGACCAGCAAGAGCTTTCAGGGCTGGCCCCTTCCTTGTGGGAGAAGGAGCCGGACGTTTGCCTTTTCGGAAAGAGGCTCTGCCGAGAACGAGCGCCGTGAGATGCTGAGTCTCTGGGAAAGCACAGATGCCCAGTGCTGTTGTGCCTGTGGGTAGGGTGCACGGGGCCAGTGAAGACCAGCAAGAGCTTTCAGGGCTGGCCCCTTCCTTGTGGGAGAAGGAGCCGGACATTTGCCTTTTCGGAAAGAGGCTCTGCTGAGAAAGAGCGCCATGAGATGCTGAGTCTCTGGGAAAGCACAGATGCCCATTGCTGTTGATCTTGTGGATAGGGTGCACGGGGACAGTGAAGACCAGCAAGAGCTTTCAGGGCTGGCCCCTTCCTTGTGGGAGAAGGAGCCGGACGTTTGCCTTTTCGGAAAGAGGCTCTGCCGAGAACGAGCGCCGTGAGATGCTGAGATTCTGGGAAAGCACAGATGCCTAGTGCTGTTGTGCCTGTGGGTAGGGTGCACGGGGCCAGTGAAGATCAGCAAGAGCTTTCAGGGCTGGCCCCTTCCTTGTGGGAGAAGGAGCCGGACGTTTGCCTTTTCGGAAAGAGGCTCTGCTGAGAAAGAGCGCCATGAGATGCTGAGTCTCTGGGAAAGCACAGATGCCCAGTGCTGTTGTGCCTGTGGGTAGGGTGCACGGGGCCAGTGAAGACCAGCAAGAGCTTTCAGGGCTGGCCCCTTCCTTGTGGGAGAAGGAGCCGGACGTTTGCCTTTTCGGAAAGAGGCTCTGCCGAGAACGAGCGCCGTGAGATATGCCGTCTGTGGTTAAGCACAGATGCCCATTGCTGTTGTGCCTGTGGGTAGGGTGCACGGGGCCAGTGAAGACCAGCAAGAGCTTTCAGGGCTGGCCCCTTCCTTGTGGGAGAAGGAGCCGGACGTTTGCCTTTTCGGAAAGAGGCTCTGCCGAGAACGAGCGCCGTGAGATGCTGAGTCTCTGGGAAAGCACAGATGCCCAGTGCTGTTGTGCCTGTGGGTAGGGTGCACGGGGCCAGTGAAGACCAGCAAGAGCTTTCAGGGCTGGCCCCTTCCTTGTGGGAGAAGGAGCCGGACGTTTGCCTTTTCGGAAAGAGGCTCTGCCGAGAACGAGCGCCGTGAGATGCTGAGTCTCTGGGAAAGCACAGATGCCCAGTGCTGTTGTGCCTGTGGGTAGGGTGCACGGGGCCAGTGAAGACCAGCAAGAGCTTTCAGGGCTGGCCCCTTCCTTGTGGGAGAAGGAGCCGGACATTTGCCTTTTCGGAAAGAGGCTCTGCTGAGAAAGAGCGCCATGAGATGCTGAGTCTCTGGGAAAGCACAGATGCCCATTGCTGTTGATCTTGTGGATAGGGTGCACGGGGACAGTGAAGACCAGCAAGAGCTTTCAGGGCTGGCCCCTTCCTTGTGGGAGAAGGAGCCGGACGTTTGCCTTTTCGGAAAGAGGCTCTGCCGAGAACGAGCGCCGTGAGATGCTGAGTCTCTGGGAAAGCACAGATGCCTAGTGCTGTTGTGCCTGTGGGTAGGGTGCACGGGGCCAGTGAAGACCAGCAAGAGCTTTCAGGGCTGGCCCCTTCCTTGTGGGAGAAGGAGCCGGACGTTTGCCTTTTCGGAAAGAGGCTCTGCTGAGAAAGAGCGCCATGAGATGCTGAGTCTCTGGGAAAGCACAGATGCCCAGTGCTGTTGTGCCTGTGGGTAGGGTGCACGGGGCCAGTGAAGACCAGCAAGAGCTTTCAGGGCTGGCCCCTTCCTTGTGGGAGAAGGAGCCGGACGTTTGCCTTTTCGGAAAGAGGCTCTGCCGAGAACGAGCGCCGTGAGATGCTGAGTCTCTGGGAAAGCACAGATGCCCAGTGCTGTTGTGCCTGTGGATAGGGTGCACGGGGACAGTGAAGACCAGCAAGAGCTTTCAGGGCTGGCCCCTTCCTTGTGGGAGAAGGAGCCGGACGTTTGCCTTTTCGGAAAGAGGCTCTGCTGAGAAAGAGCGCCATGAGATGCTGAGTCTCTGGGAAAGCACAGATGCCCAGTGCTGTTGATCCTGTGGATAGGGTGCACGGGGCCAGTGAAGACCAGCAAGAGCTTTCAGGGCTGGCCCATTCCTTGTGGGAGAAGGAGCCGGACGTTTGCCTTTTCGGAAAGAGGCTCTGCCGAGAACGAGCGCCGTGAGATATGCCGTCTGTGGTTAAGCACAGATGCCCAGTGCTGTTGTGCCTGTGGGAAGGGTGCACGGGGACAGTGAAGACCAGCAAGAGCTTTCAGGGCTGGCCCCTTCCTTGTGGGAGAAGGAGCCGGACGTTTGCCTTTTCGGAAAGAGGCTCAGCCGAGAACGAGCGCCGTGAGATATGCCGTCAGTGGTTAAGGCACAGATGCCCAGTGCTGTTGTGCCTGTGGGTAGGGTGCACGGGGCCAGTGAAGACCAGCAAGAGCTTTCAGGGCTGGCCCCTTCCTTGTGGGAGAAGGAGCCGGACCTTTGCCTTTTCGGAAAGAGGCTCTGCCGAGAACGAGCGCCGTGAGATATGCCGTCAGTGGTTAAGCACAGATGCCCAGTGCTGTTGTGCCTGTGGATAGGGTGCACGGGGACAGTGAAGACCAGCAAGAGCTTTCAGGGCTGGCCCCTTCCTTGTGGGAGAAGGAGCCGGACGTTTGCCTTTTCGGAAAGAGGCTCTGCCGAGAACGAGCGCCGAGAGATATGCCGTCTGTGGTTAAGCACAGATGCCCAGTGCTGTTGTGCCTGTGGGTAGGGTGCACGGGGCCAGTGAAGACCAGCAAGAGCTTTCAGGGCTGGCCCCTTCCTTGTGGGAGAAGGAGCCGGACGTTTGCCTTTTCGGAAAGAGGCTCTGCCGAGAACGAGCGCCGTGAGATGCTGAGTCTCTGGGAAAGCACAGATGCCCAGTGCTGTTGTGCCTGTGGGTAGGGTGCACGGGGCCAGTGAAGACCAGCAAGAGCTTTCAGGGCTGGCCCCTTCCTTGTGGGAGAAGGAGCCGGACGTTTGCCTTTTCGGAAAGAGGCTCTGCCGAGAACGAGCGCCGTGAGATGCTGAGTCTCTGGGAAAGCACAGATGCCCAGTGCTGTTGTGCCTGTGGGTAGGGTGCACGGGGCCAGTGAAGACCAGCAAGAGCTTTCAGGGCTGGCCCCTTCCTTGTGGGAGAAGGAGCCGGACGTTTGCCTTTTCGGAAAGAGGCTCTGCTGAGAAAGAGCGCCATGAGATGCTGAGTCTCTAGGAAAGCACAGATGCCCATTGCTGTTGATCCTGTGGATAGGGTGCACGGGGCCAGTGAAGACCAGCAAGAGCTTTCAGGGCTGGCCCCTTCCTTGTGGGAGAAGGAGCCGGACGTCTGCCTTTTCGGAAAGAGGCTCTGCCGAGAACGAGCGCCGTGAGATATGCTGTCTGTGGTTAAGCACAGATGCCCAGTGCTGTTGTGCCTGTGGGTAGGGTGCACGGGGCCAGTGAAGACCAGCAAGAGCTTTCAGGGCTGGCCCCTTCCTTGTGGGAGAAGGAGCCGGACATTTGCCTTTTCGGAAAGAGGCTCTGCTGAGAAAGAGCGCCGTGAGATGCTGAGTCTCTGGGAAAGCACAGATGCCCATTGCTGTTGATCTTGTGGATAGGGTGCACGGGGCCAGTGAAGACCAGCAAGAGCTTTCAGGGCTGGCCCCTTCCTTGTGGGAGAAGGAGCCGGACGTTTGCCTTTTCGGAAAGAGGCTCTGCCGAGAACGAGCGCCGTGAGATGCTGAGTCTCTGGGAAAGCACAGATGCCCAGTGCTGTTGTGCCTGTGGGTAGGGTGCACGGGGCCAGTGAAGACCAGCAAGAGCTTTCAGGGCTGGCCCCTTCCTTGTGGGAGAAGGAGCCGGACGTTTGCCTTTTCGGAAAGAGGCTCTGCTGAGAAAGAGCGCCATGAGATGCTGAGTCTCTGGGAAAGCACAGATGCCCAGTGCTGTTGTGCCTGTGGGTAGGGTGCACGGGGCCAGTGAAGACCAGCAAGAGCTTTCAGGGCTGGCCCCTTCCTTGTGGGAGAAGGAGCCGGACGTTTGCCTTTTCGGAAAGAGGCTCTGCCGAGAACGAGCGCCGTGAGATGCTGAGTCTCTGGGAAAGCACAGATGCCCAGTGCTGTTGTGCCTGTGGATAGGGTGCACGGGGCCAGTGAAGACCAGCAAGAGCTTTCAGGGCTGGCCCCTTCCTTGTGGGAGAAGGAGCCGGACGTTTGCCTTTTCGGAAAGAGGCTCTGCCGAGAACGAGCGCCGTGAGATGCTGAGTCTCTGGGAAAGCACAGATGCCCAGTGCTGTTGTGCCTGTGGGTAGGGTGCACGGGGACAGTGAAGACCAGCAAGAGCTTTCAGGGCTGGCCCCTTCCTTGTGGGAGAAGGAGCCGGACATTTGCCTTTTCGGAAAGAGGCTCTGCTGAGAAAGAGCGCCATGAGATGCTGAGTCTCTGGGAAAGCACAGATGCCCATTGTTGTTGATCTTGTGGATAGGGTGCACGGGGACAGTGAAGACCAGCAAGAGCTTTCAGGGCTGGCCCCTTCCTTGTGGGAGAAGGAGCCGGACGTTTGCCTTTTCGGAAAGAGGCTCTGCCGAGAACGAGCGCCGTGAGATGCTGAGTCTCTGGGAAAGCACAGATGCCTAGTGCTGTTGTGCCTGTGGGTAGGGTGCACGGGGCCAGTGAAGACCAGCAAGAGCTTTCAGGGCTGGCCCCTTCCTTGTGGGAGAAGGAGCCGGACGTTTGCCTTTTCGGAAAGAGGCTCTGCCGAGAACGAGCGCCGTGAGATGCTGAGTCTCTGGGAAAGCACAGATGCCCATTGCTGTTGATCCTGTGTATAGGGTGCACGGGGCCAGTGAAGACCAGCAAGAGCTTTCAGGGCTGGCCCCTTCCTTGTGGGAGAAGGAGCCGGACGTTTGCCTTTTCGGAAAGAGGCTCTGCCGAGAACGAGCGCCGTGAGATATGCCGTCTGTGGTTAAGCACAGATGCCCAGTGCTGTTGTGCCTGTGGGAAGGGTGCACGGGGACAGTGAAGACCAGCAAGAGATTTCAGGGCTGGCCCCTTCCTTGTGGGAGAAGGAGCTGGACGTTTGCCTTTTCGGAAAGAGGCTCTGCTGAGAAAGAGCGCCATGAGATGCTGAGTCTCTGGGAAAGCACAGATGCCCATTGCTGTTGATCTTGTGGATAGGGTGCACGGGGACAGTGAAGACCAGCAAGAGCTTTCAGGGCTGGCCCCTTCCTTGTGGGAGAAGGAGCCGGACGTTTGCCTTTTCGGAAAGAGGCTCTGCCGAGAACGAGCGCCGTGAGATGCTGAGTCTCTGGGAAAGCACAGATGCCCAGTGCTGTTGTGCCTGTGGGTAGGGTGCACGGGGCCAGTGAAGACCAGCAAGAGCTTTCAGGGCTGGCCCCTTCCTTGTGGGAGAAGGAGCCGGACGTTTGCCTTTTCGGAAAGAGGCTCTGCCGAGAACGAGCGCCGTGAGATATGCTGTCTGTGGTTAAGCACAGATGCCCAGTGCTGTTGTGCCTGTGGGTAGGGTGCACGGGGCCAGTGAAGACCAGCAAGAGCTTTCAGGGCTGGCCCCTTCCTTGTGGGAGAAGGAGCCGGACGTTTGCCTTTTCGGAAAGAGGCTCTGCCGAGAACGAGCGCCGTGAGATGCTGAGTCTCTGGGAAAGCACAGATGCCCAGTGCTGTTGTGCCTGTGGATAGGGTGCACGGGGCCAGTGAAGACCAGCAAGAGCTTTCAGGGCTGGCCCCTTCCTTGTGGGAGAAGGAGCCGGACGTTTGCCTTTTCGGAAAGAGGCTCTGCTGAGAAAGAGCGCCATGAGATGCTGAGTCTCTGGGAAAGCACAGATGCCCAGTGCTGTTGATCCTGTGGGTAGGGTGCACGGGGCCAGTGAAGACCAGCAAGAGCTTTCAGGGCTGGCCCATTCCTTGTGGGAGAAGGAGCCGGACGTTTGCCTTTTCGGAAAGAGGCTCTGCCGAGAACGAGCGCCGTGAGATATGCCGTCTGTGGTTAAGCACAGATGCCCAGTGCTGTTGTGCCTGTGGGAAGGGTGCACGGGGACAGTGAAGACCAGCAAGAGATTTCAGGGCTGGCCCCTTCCTTGTGGGAGAAGGAGCCGGACGTTTGCCTTTTCGGAAAGAGGCTCAGCCGAGAACGAGCGCCGTGAGATATGCCGTCAGTGGTTAAGGCACAGATGCCCAGTGCTGTTGTGCCTGTGGGTAGGGTGCACGGGGCCAGTGAAGACCAGCAAGAGCTTTCAGGGCTGGCCCCTTCCTTGTGGGAGAAGGAGCCGGACGTTTGCCTTTTCGGAAAGAGGCTCTGCCGAGAACGAGCGCCGTGAGATATGCCGTCAGTGGTTAAGCACAGATGCCCAGTGCTGTTGTGCCTGTGGATAGGGTGCACGGGGACAGTGAAGACCAGCAAGAGCTTTCAGGGCTGGCCCCTTCCTTGTGGGAGAAGGAGCCGGACGTTTGCCTTTTCGGAAAGAGGCTCTGCCGAGAACGAGCGCCGTGAGATGCTGTGTCTCTGGGAAAGCACAGATGCCCAGTGCTGTTGTGCCTGTGGATAGGGTGCACGGGGACAGTGAAGACCAGCAAGAGCTTTCAGGGCTGGCCCCTTCCTTGTGGGAGAAGGAGCCGGACGTTTGCCTTTTCGGAAAGAGGCTCTGCCGAGAACGAGCGCCGTGAGATATGCTGTCTGTGGTTAAGCACAGATGCCCAGTGCTGTTGTGCCTGTGGGTAGGGTGCACGGGGCCAGTGAAGACCAGCAAGAGCTTTCAGGGCTGGCCCCTTCCTTGTGGGAGAAGGAGCCGGACGTTTGCCTTTTCGGAAAGAGGCTCTGCTGAGAAAGAGCGCCATGAGATGCTGAGTCTCTGGGAAAGCACAGATGCCCATTGCTGTTGATCCTGTGGATAGGGTGCACGGGGCCAGTGAAGACCAGCAAGAGCTTTCAGGGCTGGCCCCTTCCTTGTGGGAGAAGGAGCCGGACGTTTGCCTTTTCGGAAAGAGGCTCTGCCGAGAACGAGCGCCGTGAGATGCTGAGTCTCTGGGAAAGCACAGATGCCCAGTGCTGTTGTGCCTGTGGGTAGGGTGCACGGGGCCAGTGAAGACCAGCAAGAGCTTTCAGGGCTGGCCCCTTCCTTGTGGGAGAAGGAGCCGGACGTTTGCCTTTTCGGAAAGAGGCTCTGCCGAGAACGAGCGCCGTGAGATATGCCGTCTGTGGTTAAGCACAGATGCCCAGTGCTGTTGTGCCTGTGGGTAGGGTGCACGGGGACAGTGAAGACCAGCAAGAGCTTTCAGGGCTGGCCCCTTCCTTGTGGGAGAAGGAGCCGGACGTTTGCCTTTTCGGAAAGAGGCTCTGCCGAGAGCGAACGCCGTGAGATATGCCGTCTGTGGTTAAGCACAGATGCCCAGTGCTGTTGTGCCTGTGGATAGGGTGTTTGGGGACGGTTAAGACCAGTAAGAGCTTTCAGGGCTGGCCCCTTCCTTGTGGGAGAAGGAGCCGGACGTTTGCCTTTTCGGAAAGAGGCTCTGCCGAGAACGAGCGCCGTGAGATGCTGAGTCTCTGGGAAAGCACAGATGCCCAGTGCTGTTGTGCCTGTGGGTAGGGTGCACGGGGACAGTGAAGACCAGCAAGAGCTTTCAGGGCTGGCCCCTTCCTTGTGGGAGAAGGAGCCGGACGTTTGCCTTTTCGGAAAGAGGCTCTGCCGAGAACGAGCGCCGTGAGATGCTGAGTCTCTGGGAAAGCACAGATGCCAAGTGCTGTTGATCCTGTGGGTAGGGTGCACGGGGCCAGTGAAGACCAGCAAGAGCTTTCAGGGCTGGCCCATTCCTTGTGGGAGAAGGAGCCGGACGTTTGCCTTTTCGGAAAGAGGCTCTGCCGAGAACGAGCGCAGTGAGATATGCCGTCTGTGGTTAAGCACAGATGCCCAGTGCTGTTGTGCCTGTGGGAAGGGTGCACGGGGACAGTGAAGACCAGCAAGAGATTTCAGGGCTGGCCCCTTCCTTGTGGGAGAAGGAGCCGGACGTTTGCCTTTTCGGAAAGAGGCTCAGCCGAGAACGAGCGCCGTGAGATATGCCGTCAGTGGTTAAGGCACAGATGCCCAGTGCTGTTGTGCCTGTGGGTAGGGTGCACGGGGCCAGTGAAGACCAGCAAGAGCTTTCAGGGCTGGCCCCTTCCTTGTGGGAGAAGGAGCCGGACGTTTGCCTTTTCGGAAAGAGGCTCTGCCGAGAACGAGCGCCGTGAGATATGCCGGCTGTGGTTAAGCACAGATGCCCAGTGCTGTTGTGCCTGTGGGAAGGGTGCACGGGGACAGTGAAGACCAGCAAGAGCTTTCAGGGCTGGCCCCTTCCTTGTGGGAGAAGGAGCCGGACGTTTGCCTTTTCGGAAAGAGGCTCTGCCGAGAACGAGCGCCGTGAGATGCTGAGTCTCTGGGAAAGCACAGATGCCCAGTGCTGTTGTGCCTGTGGATAGGGTGCACGGGGACAGTGAAGACCAGCAAGAGCTTTCAGGGCTGGCCCCTTCCTTGTGGGAGAAGGAGCCGGACGTTTGCCTTTTCGGAAAGAGGCTCTGCCGAGAACGAGCGCCGTGAGATATGCTGTCTGTGGTTAAGCACAGATGCCCAGTGCTGTTGTGCCTGTGGGTAGGGTGCACGGGGCCAGTGAAGACCAGCAAGAGCTTTCAGGGCTGGCCCCTTCCTTGTGGGAGAAGGAGCCGGACGTTTGCCTTTTCGGAAAGAGGCTCTGCTGAGAAAGAGCGCCATGAGATGCTGAGTCTCTGGGAAAGCACAGATGCCCATTGCTGTTGATCCTGTGGATAGGGTGCACGGGGACAGTGAAGACCAGCAAGAGCTTTCAGGGCTGGCCCCTTCCTTGTGGGAGAAGGAGCCGGACGTTTGCCTTTTCGGAAAGAGGCTCTGCCGAGAACGAGCGCCGTGAGATGCTGAGTCTCTGGGAAAGCACAGATGCCCAGTGCTGTTGTGCCTGTGGGTAGGGTGCACGGGGCCAGTGAAGACCAGCAAGAGCTTTCAGGGCTGGCCCCTTCCTTGTGGGAGAAGGAGCCGGACGTTTGCCTTTTCGGAAAGAGGCTCTGCCGAGAACGAGCGCCGTGAGATATGCCGTCTGTGGTTAAGCACAGATGCCCAGTGCTGTTGTGCCTGTGGGTAGGCTGCACGGGGCCAGTGAAGACCAGCAAGAGCTTTCAGGGCTGGCCCCTTCCTTGTGGGAGAAGGAGCCGGACGTTTGCCTTTTCGGAAAGAGGCTCTGCCGAGAGCGAACGCCGTGAGATATGCCGTCTGTGGTTAAGCACAGATGCCCAGTGCTGTTGTGCCTGTGGATAGGGTGTTTGGGGACGGTTAAGACCAGCAAGAGCTTTCAGGGCTGGCCCCTTCCTTGTGGGAGAAGGAGCCGGACGTTTGCCTTTTCGGAAAGAGGCTCTGCCGAGAACGAGCGCCGTGAGATGCTGAGTCTCTGGGAAAGCACAGATGCCCAGTGCTGTTGTGCCTGTGGGTAGGGTGCACGGGGACAGTGAAGACCAGCAAGAGCTTTCAGGGCTGGCCCCTTCCTTGTGGGAGAAGGAGCCGGACGTTTGCCTTTTCGGAAAGAGGCTCTGCCGAGAACGAGCGCCGTGAGATGCTGAGTCTCTGGGAAAGCACAGATGCCCAGTGCTGTTGTGCCTGTGGGTAGGGTGCACGGGGACAGTGAAGACCAGCAAGAGCTTTCAGGGCTGGCCCCTTCCTTGTGGGAGAAGGAGCCGGACGTTTGCCTTTTCGGAAAGAGGCACTGCCGAGAACGAGCGCTGTGAGATATGCCGTCTGCGGTTAAGCACAGATGCCCAGTGCTGTTGTGCCTGTGGATAGGGTGCACGGGGACAGTGAAGACCAGCAAGAGCTTTCAGGGCTGGCCCCTTCCTTGTGGGAGAAGGAGCCGGACGTTTGCCTTTTCGGAAAGAGGCTCTGCCGAGAACGAGCGCCGTGAGATATGCTGTCTGTGGTTAAGCACAGATGCCCAGTGCTGTTGTGCCTGTGGGTAGGGTGCACGGGGCCAGTGAAGACCAGCAAGAGCTTTCAGGGCTGGCCCCTTCCTTGTGGGAGAAGGAGCCGGACGTTTGCCTTTTCGGAAAGAGGCTCTGCTGAGAAAGAGCGCCATGAGATGCTGAGTCTCTGGGAAAGCACAGATGCCCATTGCTGTTGATCCTGTGGATAGGGTGCACGGGGCCAGTGAAGACCAGCAAGAGCTTTCAGGGCTGGCCCCTTCCTTGTGGGAGAAGGAGCCGGACGTTTGCCTTTTCGGAAAGAGGCTCTGCCGAGAACGAGCGCCGTGAGATGCTGAGTCTCTGGGAAAGCACAGATGCCCAGTGCTGTTGTGCCTGTGGGTAGGGTGCACGGGGCCAGTGAAGACCAGCAAGAGCTTTCAGGGCTGGCCCCTTCCTTGTGGGAGAAGGAGCCGGACGTTTGCCTTTTCGGAAAGAGGCTCTGCCGAGAACGAGCGCCGTGAGATATGCCGTCTGTGGTTAAGCACAGATGCCCAGTGCTGTTGTGCCTGTGGGTAGGCTGCACGGGGCCAGTGAAGACCAGCAAGAGCTTTCAGGGCTGGCCCCTTCCTTGTGGGAGAAGGAGCCGGACGTTTGCCTTTTCGGAAAGAGGCTCTGCCGAGAGCGAACGCCGTGAGATATGCCGTCTGTGGTTAAGCACAGATGCCCAGTGCTGTTGTGCCTGTGGGTAGGCTGCACGGGGCCAGTGAAGACCAGCAAGAGCTTTCAGGGCTGGCCCCTTCCTTGTGGGAGAAGGAGCCGGACGTTTGCCTTTTCGGAAAGAGGCTCTGCCGAGAGCGAACGCCGTGAGATATGCCGTCTGTGGTTAAGCACAGATGCCCAGTGCTGTTGTGCCTGTGGATAGGGTGTTTGGGGACGGTTAAGACCAGCAAGAGCTTTCAGGGCTGGCCCCTTCCTTGTGGGAGAAGGAGCCGGACGTTTGCCTTTTCGGAAAGAGGCTCTGCCGAGAACGAGCGCCGTGAGATGCTGAGTCTCTGGGAAAGCACAGATGCCCAGTGCTGTTGTGCCTGTGGGTAGGGTGCACGGGGACAGTGAAGACCAGCAAGAGCTTTCAGGGCTGGCCCCTTCCTTGTGGGAGAAGGAGCCGGACGTTTGCCTTTTCGGAAAGAGGCTCTGCCGAGAACAAGCGCCGTGAGATGCTGAGTCTCTGGGAAAGCACAGATGCCCAGTGCTGTTGTGCCTGTGGGTAGGGTGCACGGGGCCAGTGAAGACCAGCAAGAGCTTTCAGGGCTGGCCCCTTCCTTGTGGGAGAAGGAGCCGGACGTTTGCCTTTTCGGAAAGAGGCTCTGCTGAGAAAGAGCGCCATGAGATGCTGAGTCTCTGGGAAAGCACAGATGCCCATTGCTGTTGATCTTGTGGATAGGGTGCACGGGGACAGTGAAGACCAGCAAGAGCTTTCAGGGCTGGCCCCTTCCTTGTGGGAGAAGGAGCCGGACGTTTGCCTTTTCGGAAAGAGGCTCTGCCGAGAACGAGCGCCGTGAGATGCTGAGTCTCTGGGAAAGCACAAATGCCCAGTGCTGTTGTGCCTGTGGGTAGGGTGCACGGGGCCAGTGAAGACCAGCAAGAGCTTTCAGGGCTGGCCCCTTCCTTGTGGGAGAAGGAGCCGGACGTTTGCCTTTTCGGAAAGAGGCTCTGTGAGAAAGAGCGCCATGAGATGCTGAGTCTCTGGGAAAGCACAGATGCCCAGTGCTGTTGATCCTGTGGGTAGGGTGCACGGGGCAGTGAAAACCAGCAAGAGCTTTCAGGGCTGGCCCCTTCCTTGTGGGAGAAGGAGCCGGATGTTTGCCTTTTCGGAAAGAGGCTCTGCCGAGAACGAGCGCCGAGAGATATGCCGGCTGTGGTTAAGCACAGATGCCCAGTGCTGTTGTGCCTGTGGGAAGGGTGCACGGGGACAGTGAAGACCAGCAAGAGCTTTCAGGGCTGGCCCCTTCCTTGTGGGAGAAGGAGCCGGACGTTTGCCTTTTCGGAAAGAGGCTCTGCCGAGAACGAGCGCCGTGAGATGCTGAGTCTCTGGGAAAGCACAGATGCCCAGTGCTGTTGTGCCTGTGGGTAGGGTGCACGGGGCCAGTGAAGACCAGCAAGAGCTTTCAGGGCTGGCCCCTTCCTTGTGGGAGAAGGAGCCGGACGTTTGCCTTTTCGGAAAGAGGCTCTGCCGAGAACGAGCGCCGTGAGATATGCCGTCTGTGGTTAAGCACAGATGCCCAGTGCTGTTGTGCCTGTGGGTAGGGTGCACGGGGCCAGTGAAGACCAGCAAGAGCTTTCAGGGCTGGCCCCTTCCTTGTGGGAGAAGGAGCCGGACGTTTGCCTTTTCGGAAAGAGGCTCTGCCGAGAGCGAACGCCGTGAGATATGCCGTCTGTGGTTAAGCACAGATGCCCAGTGCTGTTGTGCCTGTGGATAGGGTGTTTGGGGACGGTTAAGACCAGCAAGAGCTTTCAGGGCTGGCCCCTTCCTTGTGGGAGAAGGAGCCGGACGTTTGCCTTTTCGGAAAGAGGCTCTGCCGAGAACGAGCGCCGTGAGATGCTGAGTCTCTGGGAAAGCACAGATGCCCAGTGCTGTTGTGCCTGTGGGTAGGGTGCACGGGGCCAGTGAAGACCAGCAAGAGCTTTCAGGGCTGGCCCCTTCCTTGTGGGAGAAGGAGCCGGACGTTTGCCTTTTCGGAAAGAGGCTCTGCCGAGAACGAGCGCCGTGAGATGCTGAGTCTCTGGGAAAGCACAGATGCCCAGTGCTGTTGTGCCTGTGGGTAGGGTGCACGGGGCCAGTGAAGACCAGCAAGAGCTTTCAGGGCTGGCCCCTTCCTTGTGGGAGAAGGAGCCGGACGTTTGCCTTTTCGGAAAGAGGCTCTGCTGAGAAAGAGCGCCATGAGATGCTGAGTCTCTGGGAAAGCACAGATGCCCATTGCTGTTGATCTTGTGGATAGGGTGCACGGGGACAGTGAAGACCAGCAAGAGCTTTCAGGGCTGGCCCCTTCCTTGTGGGAGAAGGAGCCGGACGTTTGCCTTTTCGGAAAGAGGCACTGCCGAGAACGAGCGCTGTGAGATATGCCGTCTGCGGTTAAGCACAGATGCCCAGTGCTGTTGTGCCTGTGGATAGGGTGCACGGGGACAGTGAAGACCAGCAAGAGCTTTCAGGGCTGGCCCCTTCCTTGTGGGAGAAGGAGCCGGACGTTTGCCTTTTCGGAAAGAGGCTCTGCCGAGAACGAGCGCCGTGAGATATGCTGTCTGTGGTTAAGCACAGATGCCCAGTGCTGTTGTGCCTGTGGGTAGGGTGCACGGGGCCAGTGAAGACCAGCAAGAGCTTTCAGGGCTGGCCCCTTCCTTGTGGGAGAAGGAGCCGGACGTTTGCCTTTTCGGAAAGAGGCTCTGCTGAGAAAGAGCGCCATGAGATGCTGAGTCTCTGGGAAAGCACAGATGCCCATTGCTGTTGATCCTGTGGATAGGGTGCACGGGGCCAGTGAAGACCAGCAAGAGCTTTCAGGGCTGGCCCCTTCCTTGTGGGAGAAGGAGCCGGACGTTTGCCTTTTCGGAAAGAGGCTCTGCCGAGAACGAGCGCCGTGAGATGCTGAGTCTCTGGGAAAGCACAGATGCCCAGTGCTGTTGTGCCTGTGGGTAGGGTGCACGGGGCCAGTGAAGACCAGCAAGAGCTTTCAGGGCTGGCCCCTTCCTTGTGGGAGAAGGAGCCGGACGTTTGCCTTTTCGGAAAGAGGCTCTGCCGAGAACGAGCGCCGTGAGATATGCCGTCTGTGGTTAAGCACAGATGCCCAGTGCTGTTGTGCCTGTGGGTAGGCTGCACGGGGCCAGTGAAGACCAGCAAGAGCTTTCAGGGCTGGCCCCTTCCTTGTGGGAGAAGGAGCCGGACGTTTGCCTTTTCGGAAAGAGGCTCTGCCGAGAGCGAACGCCGTGAGATATGCCGTCTGTGGTTAAGCACAGATGCCCAGTGCTGTTGTGCCTGTGGGTAGGCTGCACGGGGCCAGTGAAGACCAGCAAGAGCTTTCAGGGCTGGCCCCTTCCTTGTGGGAGAAGGAGCCGGACGTTTGCCTTTTCGGAAAGAGGCTCTGCCGAGAGCGAACGCCGTGAGATATGCCGTCTGTGGTTAAGCACAGATGCCCAGTGCTGTTGTGCCTGTGGATAGGGTGTTTGGGGACGGTTAAGACCAGCAAGAGCTTTCAGGGCTGGCCCCTTCCTTGTGGGAGAAGGAGCCGGACGTTTGCCTTTTCGGAAAGAGGCTCTGCCGAGAACGAGCGCCGTGAGATGCTGAGTCTCTGGGAAAGCACAGATGCCCAGTGCTGTTGTGCCTGTGGGTAGGGTGCACGGGGCCAGTGAAGACCAGCAAGAGCTTTCAGGGCTGGCCCCTTCCTTGTGGGAGAAGGAGCCGGACGTTTGCCTTTTCGGAAAGAGGCTCTGCTGAGAAAGAGCGCCATGAGATGCTGAGTCTCTGGGAAAGCACAGATGCCCATTGCTGTTGATCTTGTGGATAGGGTGCACGGGGACAGTGAAGACCAGCAAGAGCTTTCAGGGCTGGCCCCTTCCTTGTGGGAGAAGGAGCCGGACGTTTGCCTTTTCGGAAAGAGGCTCTGCCGAGAACGAGCGCCGTGAGATGCTGAGTCTCTGGGAAAGCACAGATGCCCAGTGCTGTTGTGCCTGTGGGTAGGGTGCACGGGGCCAGTGAAGACCAGCAAGAGCTTTCAGGGCTGGCCCCTTCCTTGTGGGAGAAGGAGCCGGACGTTTGCCTTTTCGGAAAGAGGCTCTGTGAGAAAGAGCGCCATGAGATGCTGAGTCTCTGGGAAAGCACAGATGCCCAGTGCTGTTGATCCTGTGGGTAGGGTGCACGGGGCAGTGAAAACCAGCAAGAGCTTTCAGGGCTGGCCCCTTCCTTGTGGGAGAAGGAGCCGGACGTTTGCCTTTTCGGAAAGAGGCTCTGCCGAGAACGAGCGCCGAGAGATATGCCGGCTGTGGTTAAGCACAGATGCCCAGTGCTGTTGTGCCTGTGGGAAGGGTGCACGGGGACAGTGAAGACCAGCAAGAGCTTTCAGGGCTGGCCCCTTCCTTGTGGGAGAAGGAGCCGGACGTTTGCCTTTTCGGAAAGAGGCTCTGCCGAGAACGAGCGCCGTGAGATGCTGAGTCTCTGGGAAAGCACAGATGCCCATTGCTGTTGTGCCTGTGGGTAGGGTGCACGGGGCCAGTGAAGACCAGCAAGAGCTTTCAGGGCTGGCCCCTTCCTTGTGGGAGAAGGAGCCGGACGTTTGCCTTTTCGGAAAGAGGCTCTGCCGAGAACGAGCGCCGTGAGATATGCCGTCTGTGGTTAAGCACAGATGCCCAGTGCTGTTGTGCCTGTGGGTAGGGTGCACGGGGCCAGTGAAGACCAGCAAGAGCTTTCAGGGCTGGCCCCTTCCTTGTGGGAGAAGGAGCCGGACGTTTGCCTTTTCGGAAAGAGGCTCTGCCGAGAGCGAACGCCGTGAGATATGCCGTCTGTGGTTAAGCACAGATGCCCAGTGCTGTTGTGCCTGTGGATAGGGTGTTTGGGGACGGTTAAGACCAGCAAGAGCTTTCAGGGCTGGCCCCTTCCTTGTGGGAGAAGGAGCCGGACGTTTGCCTTTTCGGAAAGAGGCTCTGCCGAGAACGAGCGCCGTGAGATGCTGAGTCTCTGGGAAAGCACAGATGCCCAGTGCTGTTGTGCCTGTGGGTAGGGTGCACGGGGACAGTGAAGACCAGCAAGAGCTTTCAGGGCTGGCCCCTTCCTTGTGGGAGAAGGAGCCGGACGTTTGCCTTTTCGGAAAGAGGCTCTGCCGAGAACGAGCGCCGTGAGATGCTGAGTCTCTGGGAAAGCACAGATGCCCAGTGCTGTTGTGCCTGTGGGTAGGGTGCACGGGGCCAGTGAAGACCAGCAAGAGCTTTCAGGGCTGGCCCCTTCCTTGTGGGAGAAGGAGCCGGACGTTTGCCTTTTCGGAAAGAGGCTCTGCTGAGAAAGAGCGCCATGAGATGCTGAGTCTCTGGGAAAGCACAGATGCCCATTGCTGTTGATCTTGTGGATAGGGTGCACGGGGACAGTGAAGACCAGCAAGAGCTTTCAGGGCTGGCCCCTTCCTTGTGGGAGAAGGAGCCGGACGTTTGCCTTTTCGGAAAGAGGCACTGCCGAGAACGAGCGCTGTGAGATATGCCGTCTGCGGTTAAGCACAGATGCCCAGTGCTGTTGTGCCTGTGGATAGGGTGCACGGGGACAGTGAAGACCAGCAAGAGCTTTCAGGGCTGGCCCCTTCCTTGTGGGAGAAGGAGCCGGACGTTTGCCTTTTCGGAAAGAGGCTCTGCCGAGAACGAGCGCCGTGAGATATGCCGTCTGTGGTTAAGCACAGATGCCCAGTGCTGTTGTGCCTGTGGGTAGGCTGCACGGGGCCAGTGAAGACCAGCAAGAGCTTTCAGGGCTGGCCCCTTCCTTGTGGGAGAAGGAGCCGGACGTTTGCCTTTTCGGAAAGAGGCTCTGCCGAGAGCGAACGCCGTGAGATATGCCGTCTGTGGTTAAGCACAGATGCCCAGTGCTGTTGTGCCTGTGGGTAGGCTGCACGGGGCCAGTGAAGACCAGCAAGAGCTTTCAGGGCTGGCCCCTTCCTTGTGGGAGAAGGAGCCGGACGTTTGCCTTTTCGGAAAGAGGCTCTGCCGAGAGCGAACGCCGTGAGATATGCCGTCTGTGGTTAAGCACAGATGCCCAGTGCTGTTGTGCCTGTGGATAGGGTGTTTGGGGACGGTTAAGACCAGCAAGAGCTTTCAGGGCTGGCCCCTTCCTTGTGGGAGAAGGAGCCGGACGTTTGCCTTTTCGGAAAGAGGCTCTGGCGAGAGCGAGCGCCGTGAGATGCTGAGTCTCTGGGAAAGCACAGATGCCCAGTGCTGTTGTGCCTGTGGGTAGGGTGCACGGGGACAGTGAAGACCAGCAAGAGCTTTCAGGGCTGGCCCCTTCCTTGTGGGAGAAGGAGCCGGACGTTTGCCTTTTCGGAAAGAGGCTCTGCCGAGAACGAGCGCCGTGAGATGCTGAGTCTCTGGGAAAGCACAGATGCCCAGTGCTGTTGTGCCTGTGGGTAGGGTGCACGGGGCCAGTGAAGACCAGCAAGAGCTTTCAGGGCTGGCCCCTTCCTTGTGGGAGAAGGAGCCGGACGTTTGCCTTTTCGGAAAGAGGCTCTGCTGAGAAAGAGCGCCATGAGATGCTGAGTCTCTGGGAAAGCACAGATGCCCATTGCTGTTGATCTTGTGGATAGGGTGCACGGGGACAGTGAAGACCAGCAAGAGCTTTCAGGGCTGGCCCCTTCCTTGTGGGAGAAGGAGCCGGACGTTTGCCTTTTCGGAAAGAGGCTCTGCCGAGAACGAGCGCCGTGAGATGCTGAGTCTCTGGGAAAGCACAGATGCCCAGTGCTGTTGTGCCTGTGGGTAGGGTGCACGGGGCCAGTGAAGACCAGCAAGAGCTTTCAGGGCTGGCCCCTTCCTTGTGGGAGAAGGAGCCGGACGTTTGCCTTTTCGGAAAGAGGCTCTGTGAGAAAGAGCGCCGTGAGATGCTGAGTCTCTGGGAAAGCACAGATGCCCAGTGCTGTTGATCCTGTGGGTAGGGTGCACGGGGCAGTGAAAACCAGCAAGAGCTTTCAGGGCTGGCCCCTTCCTTGTGGGAGAAGGAGCCGGACGTTTGCCTTTTCGGAAAGAGGCTCTGCCGAGAACGAGCGCCGTGAGATATGCCGGCTGTGGTTAAGCACAGATGCCCAGTGCTGTTGTGCCTGTGGGAAGGGTGCACGGGGACAGTGAAGACCAGCAAGAGCTTTCAGGGCTGGCCCCTTCCTTGTGGGAGAAGGAGCCGGACGTTTGCCTTTTCGGAAAGAGGCTCAGCCGAGAACGAGCGCCGTGAGATATGCCGTCAGTGGTTAAGGCACAGATGCCCAGTGCTGTTGTGCCTGTGGGTAGGGTGCACGGGGCCAGTGAAGACCAGCAAGAGCTTTCAGGGCTGGCCCCTTCCTTGTGGGAGAAGGAGCCGGACGTTTGCCTTTTCGGAAAGAGGCTCTGCCGAGAACGAGCGCCGTGAGATATGCCGTCAGTGGTTAAGCACAGATGCCCAGTGCTGTTGTGCCTGTGGATAGGGTGCACGGGGACAGTGAAGACCAGCAAGAGCTTTCAGGGCTGGCCCCTTCCTTGTGGGAGAAGGAGCCGGACGTTTGCCTTTTCGGAAAGAGGCTCTGCCGAGAACGAGCACCGAGAGATATGCCGTCTGTGGTTAAGCACAGATGCCCAGTGCTGTTGTGCCTGTGGGTAGGGTGCACGGGGCCAGTGAAGACCAGCAAGAGCTTTCAGGGCTGGCCCCTTCCTTGTGGGAGAAGGAGCCGGACGTTTGCCTTTTCGGAAAGAGGCTCTGCCGAGAACGAGCGCCGTGAGATGCTGAGTCTCTGGGAAAGCACAGATGCCCAGTGCTGTTGTGCCTGTGGGTAGGGTGCACGGGGACAGTGAAGACCAGCAAGAGCTTTCAGGGCTGGCCCCTTCCTTGTGGGAGAAGGAGCCGGACGTTTGCCTTTTCGGAAAGAGGCTCTGCCGAGAACGAGCGCAGTGAGATGCTGAGTCTCTGGGAAAGCACAGATGCCCAGTGCTGTTGTGCCTGTGGGTAGGGTGCACGGGGACAGTGAAGACCAGCAAGAGCTTTCAGGGCTGGCCCCTTCCTTGTGGGAGAAGGAGCCGGACGTTTGCCTTTTCGGAAAGAGGCTCTGCCGAGAACGAGCGCCGTGAGATGCTGAGTCTCTGGGAAAGCACAGATGCCCAGTGCTGTTGTGCCTGTGGGTAGGGTGCACGGGGCCAGTGAAGACCAGCAAGAGCTTTCAGGGCTGGCCCCTTCCTTGTGGGAGAAGGAGCCGGACGTTTGCCTTTTCGGAAAGAGGCTCTGCCGAGAACGAGCGCCGTGAGATGCTGAGTCTCTGGGAAAGCACAGATGCCCAGTGCTGTTGTGCCTGTGGGTAGGGTGCACGGGGCCAGTGAAGACCAGCAAGAGCTTTCAGGGCTGGCCCCTTCCTTGTGGGAGAAGGAGCCGGACGTTTGCCTTTTCGGAAAGAGGCTCTGCCGAGAGCGAACGCCGTGAGATATGCCGTCTGTGGTTAAGCACAGATGCCCAGTGCTGTTGTGCCTGTGGGTAGGCTGCACGGGGCCAGTGAAGACCAGCAAGAGCTTTCAGGGCTGGCCCCTTCCTTGTGGGAGAAGGAGCCGGACGTTTGCCTTTTCGGAAAGAGGCTCTGCCGAGAGCGAACGCCGTGAGATATGCCGTCTGTGGTTAAGCACAGATGCCCAGTGCTGTTGTGCCTGTGGATAGGGTGTTTGGGGACGGTTAAGACCAGCAAGAGCTTTCAGGGCTGGCCCCTTCCTTGTGGGAGAAGGAGCCGGACGTTTGCCTTTTCGGAAAGAGGCTCTGCCGAGAACGAGCGCCGTGAGATGCTGAGTCTCTGGGAAAGCACAGATGCCCAGTGCTGTTGTGCCTGTGGGTAGGGTGCACGGGGACAGTGAAGACCAGCAAGAGCTTTCAGGGCTGGCCCCTTCCTTGTGGGAGAAGGAGCCGGACGTTTGCCTTTTCGGAAAGAGGCTCTGCCGAGAACGAGCGCCGTGAGATGCTGAGTCTCTGGGAAAGCACAGATGCCCAGTGCTGTTGTGCCTGTGGGTAGGGTGCACGGGGCCAGTGAAGACCAGCAAGAGCTTTCAGGGCTGGCCCCTTCCTTGTGGGAGAAGGAGCCGGACGTTTGCCTTTTCGGAAAGAGGCTCTGCTGAGAAAGAGCGCCATGAGATGCTGAGTCTCTGGGAAAGCACAGATGCCCATTGCTGTTGATCTTGTGGATAGGGTGCACGGGGCCAGTGAAGACCAGCAAGAGCTTTCAGGGCTGGCCCCTTCCTTGTGGGAGAAGGAGCCGGACGTTTGCCTTTTCGGAAAGAGGCTCTGTGAGAAAGAGCGCCGTGAGATGCTGAGTCTCTGGGAAAGCACAGATGCCCAGTGCTGTTGATCCTGTGGGTAGGGTGCACGGGGCAGTGAAAACCAGCAAGAGCTTTCAGGGCTGGCCCCTTCCTTGTGGGAGAAGGAGCCGGACGTTTGCCTTTTCGGAAAGAGGCTCTGCCGAGAACGAGCGCCGTGAGATATGCCGGCTGTGGTTAAGCACAGATGCCCAGTGCTGTTGTGCCTGTGGGAAGGGTGCACGGGGACAGTGAAGACCAGCAAGAGCTTTCAGGGCTGGCCCCTTCCTTGTGGGAGAAGGAGCCGGACGTTTGCCTTTTCGGAAAGAGGCTCTGCCGAGAACGAGCGCCGTGAGATATGCCGTCAGTGGTTAAGGCACAGATGCCCAGTGCTGTTGTGCCTGTGGGTAGGGTGCACGGGGCCAGTGAAGACCAGCAAGAGCTTTCAGGGCTGGCCCCTTCCTTGTGGGAGAAGGAGCCGGACCTTTGCCTTTTCGGAAAGAGGCTCTGCCGAGAACGAGCGCCGTGAGATATGCCGTCAGTGGTTAAGCACAGATGCCCAGTGCTGTTGTGCCTGTGGATAGGGTGCACGGGGACAGTGAAGACCAGCAAGAGCTTTCAGGGCTGGCCCCTTCCTTGTGGGAGAAGGAGCCGGACGTTTGCCTTTTCGGAAAGAGGCTCTGCCGAGAACGAGCACCGAGAGATATGCCGTCTGTGGTTAAGCACAGATGCCCAGTGCTGTTGTGCCTGTGGGTAGGGTGCACGGGGCCAGTGAAGACCAGCAAGAGCTTTCAGGGCTGGCCCCTTCCTTGTGGGAGAAGGAGCCGGACGTTTGCCTTTTCGGAAAGAGGCTCTGCCGAGAACGAGCGCCGTGAGATGCTGAGTCTCTGGGAAAGCACAGATGCCCAGTGCTGTTGTGCCTGTGGGTAGGCTGCACGGGGACAGTGAAGACCAGCAAGAGCTTTCAGGGCTGGCCCCTTCCTTGTGGGAGAAGGAGCCGGACGTTTGCCTTTTCGGAAAGAGGCTCTGCCGAGAACGAGCGCAGTGAGATGCTGAGTCTCTGGGAAAGCACAGATGCCCAGTGCTGTTGTGCCTGTGGGTAGGGTGCACGGGGCCAGTGAAGACCAGCAAGAGCTTTCAGGGCTGGCCCCTTCCTTGTGGGAGAAGGAGCCGGACGTTTGCCTTTTCGGAAAGAGGCTCTGCCGAGAACGAGCGCCGTGAGATGCTGAGTCTCTGGGAAAGCACAGATGCCCAGTGCTGTTGTGCCTGTGGGTAGGGTGCACGGGGCCAGTGAAGACCAGCAAGAGCTTTCAGGGCTGGCCCCTTCCTTGTGGGAGAAGGAGCCGGACGTTTGCCTTTTCGGAAAGAGGCTCTGCCGAGAACGAGCGCCGTGAGATGCTGAGTCTCTGGGAAAGCACAGATGCCCAGTGCTGTTGTGCCTGTGGGTAGGGTGCACGGGGCCAGTGAAGACCAGCAAGAGCTTTCAGGGCTGGCCCCTTCCTTGTGGGAGAAGGAGCCGGACGTTTGCCTTTTCGGAAAGAGGCTCTGCCGAGAGCGAACGCCGTGAGATATGCCGTCTGTGGTTAAGCACAGATGCCCAGTGCTGTTGTGCCTGTGGGTAGGCTGCACGGGGCCAGTGAAGACCAGCAAGAGCTTTCAGGGCTGGCCCCTTCCTTGTGGGAGAAGGAGCCGGACGTTTGCCTTTTCGGAAAGAGGCTCTGCCGAGAGCGAACGCCGTGAGATATGCCGTCTGTGGTTAAGCACAGATGCCCAGTGCTGTTGTGCCTGTGGATAGGGTGTTTGGGGACGGTTAAGACCAGCAAGAGCTTTCAGGGCTGGCCCCTTCCTTGTGGGAGAAGGAGCCGGACGTTTGCCTTTTCGGAAAGAGGCTCTGCCGAGAACGAGCGCCGTGAGATGCTGAGTCTCTGGGAAAGCACAGATGCCCAGTGCTGTTGTGCCTGTGGGTAGGGTGCACGGGGACAGTGAAGACCAGCAAGAGCTTTCAGGGCTGGCCCCTTCCTTGTGGGAGAAGGAGCCGGACGTTTGCCTTTTCGGAAAGAGGCTCTGCCGAGAACGAGCGCCGTGAGATGCTGAGTCTCTGGGAAAGCACAGATGCCCAGTGCTGTTGTGCCTGTGGGTAGGGTGCACGGGGCCAGTGAAGACCAGCAAGAGCTTTCAGGGCTGGCCCCTTCCTTGTGGGAGAAGGAGCCGGACGTTTGCCTTTTCGGAAAGAGGCTCTGCTGAGAAAGAGCGCCATGAGATGCTGAGTCTCTGGGAAAGCACAGATGCCCATTGCTGTTGATCTTGTGGATAGGGTGCACGGGGACAGTGAAGACCAGCAAGAGCTTTCAGGGCTGGCCCCTTCCTTGTGGGAGAAGGAGCCGGACGTTTGCCTTTTCGGAAAGAGGCTCTGCCGAGAACGAGCGCCGTGAGATGCTGAGTCTCTGGGAAAGCACAAATGCCCAGTGCTGTTGTGCCTGTGGGTAGGGTGCACGGGGCCAGTGAAGACCAGCAAGAGCTTTCAGGGCTGGCCCCTTCCTTGTGGGAGAAGGAGCCGGACGTTTGCCTTTTCGGAAAGAGGCTCTGTGAGAAAGAGCGCCGTGAGATGCTGAGTCTCTGGGAAAGCACAGATGCCCAGTGCTGTTGATCCTGTGGGTAGGGTGCACGGGGCAGTGAAAACCAGCAAGAGCTTTCAGGGCTGGCCCCTTCCTTGTGGGAGAAGGAGCCGGACGTTTGCCTTTTCGGAAAGAGGCTCTGCCGAGAACGAGCGCCGTGAGATATGCCGGCTGTGGTTAAGCACAGATGCCCAGTGCTGTTGTGCCTGTGGGAAGGGTGCACGGGGACAGTGAAGACCAGCAAGAGCTTTCAGGGCTGGCCCCTTCCTTGTGGGAGAAGGAGCCGGACGTTTGCCTTTTCGGAAAGAGGCTCTGCCGAGAACGAGCGCCGTGAGATATGCCGTCAGTGGTTAAGGCACAGATGCCCAGTGCTGTTGTGCCTGTGGGTAGGGTGCACGGGGCCAGTGAAGACCAGCAAGAGCTTTCAGGGCTGGCCCCTTCCTTGTGGGAGAAGGAGCCGGACCTTTGCCTTTTCGGAAAGAGGCTCTGCCGAGAACGAGCGCCGTGAGATATGCCGTCAGTGGTTAAGCACAGATGCCCAGTGCTGTTGTGCCTGTGGATAGGGTGCACGGGGACAGTGAAGACCAGCAAGAGCTTTCAGGGCTGGCCCCTTCCTTGTGGGAGAAGGAGCCGGACGTTTGCCTTTTCGGAAAGAGGCTCTGCCGAGAACGAGCACCGAGAGATATGCCGTCTGTGGTTAAGCACAGATGCCCAGTGCTGTTGTGCCTGTGGGTAGGGTGCACGGGGCCAGTGAAGACCAGCAAGAGCTTTCAGGGCTGGCCCCTTCCTTGTGGGAGAAGGAGCCGGACGTTTGCCTTTTCGGAAAGAGGCTCTGCCGAGAACGAGCGCCGTGAGATGCTGAGTCTCTGGGAAAGCACAGATGCCCAGTGCTGTTGTGCCTGTGGGTAGGGTGCACGGGGACAGTGAAGACCAGCAAGAGCTTTCAGGGCTGGCCCCTTCCTTGTGGGAGAAGGAGCCGGACGTTTGCCTTTTCGGAAAGAGGCTCTGCCGAGAACGAGCGCCGTGAGATGCTGAGTCTCTGGGAAAGCACAGATGCCCAGTGCTGTTGTGCCTGTGGGTAGGCTGCACGGGGCCAGTGAAGACCAGCAAGAGCTTTCAGGGCTGGCCCCTTCCTTGTGGGAGAAGGAGCCGGACGTTTGCCTTTTCGGAAAGAGGCTCTGCCGAGAGCGAACGCCGTGAGATATGCCGTCTGTGGTTAAGCACAGATGCCCAGTGCTGTTGTGCCTGTGGGTAGGCTGCACGGGGCCAGTGAAGACCAGCAAGAGCTTTCAGGGCTGGCCCCTTCCTTGTGGGAGAAGGAGCCGGACGTTTGCCTTTTCGGAAAGAGGCTCTGCCGAGAGCGAACGCCGTGAGATATGCCGTCTGTGGTTAAGCACAGATGCCCAGTGCTGTTGTGCCTGTGGATAGGGTGTTTGGGGACGGTTAAGACCAGCAAGAGCTTTCAGGGCTGGCCCCTTCCTTGTGGGAGAAGGAGCCGGACGTTTGCCTTTTCGGAAAGAGGCTCTGCCGAGAACGAGCGCCGTGAGATGCTGAGTCTCTGGGAAAGCACAGATGCCCAGTGCTGTTGTGCCTGTGGGTAGGGTGCACGGGGACAGTGAAGACCAGCAAGAGCTTTCAGGGCTGGCCCCTTCCTTGTGGGAGAAGGAGCCGGACGTTTGCCTTTTCGGAAAGAGGCTCTGCCGAGAACGAGCGCCGTGAGATGCTGAGTCTCTGGGAAAGCACAGATGCCCAGTGCTGTTGTGCCTGTGGGTAGGGTGCACGGGGCCAGTGAAGACCAGCAAGAGCTTTCAGGGCTGGCCCCTTCCTTGTGGGAGAAGGAGCCGGACGTTTGCCTTTTCGGAAAGAGGCTCTGCTGAGAAAGAGCGCCATGAGATGCTGAGTCTCTGGGAAAGCACAGATGCCCATTGCTGTTGATCTTGTGGATAGGGTGCACGGGGACAGTGAAGACCAGCAAGAGCTTTCAGGGCTGGCCCCTTCCTTGTGGGAGAAGGAGCCGGACGTTTGCCTTTTCGGAAAGAGGCTCTGCCGAGAACGAGCGCCGTGAGATGCTGAGTCTCTGGGAAAGCACAAATGCCCAGTGCTGTTGTGCCTGTGGGTAGGGTGCACGGGGCCAGTGAAGACCAGCAAGAGCTTTCAGGGCTGGCCCCTTCCTTGTGGGAGAAGGAGCCGGACGTTTGCCTTTTCGGAAAGAGGCTCTGCCGAGAACGAGCGCCGTGAGATGCTGAGTCTCTGGGAAAGCACAGATGCCCAGTGCTGTTGTGCCTGTGGGTAGGGTGCACGGGGACAGTGAAGACCAGCAAGAGCTTTCAGGGCTGGCCCCTTCCTTGTGGGAGAAGGAGCCGGACGTTTGCCTTTTCGGAAAGAGGCTCTGCCGAGAACGAGCGCCGTGAGATGCTGAGTCTCTGGGAAAGCACAGATGCCCAGTGCTGTTGTGCCTGTGGGTAGGCTGCACGGGGCCAGTGAAGACCAGCAAGAGCTTTCAGGGCTGGCCCCTTCCTTGTGGGAGAAGGAGCCGGACGTTTGCCTTTTCGGAAAGAGGCTCTGCCGAGAGCGAACGCCGTGAGATATGCCGTCTGTGGTTAAGCACAGATGCCCAGTGCTGTTGTGCCTGTGGGTAGGCTGCACGGGGCCAGTGAAGACCAGCAAGAGCTTTCAGGGCTGGCCCCTTCCTTGTGGGAGAAGGAGCCGGACGTTTGCCTTTTCGGAAAGAGGCTCTGCCGAGAGCGAACACCGTGAGATATGCCGTCTGTGGTTAAGCACAGATGCCCAGTGCTGTTGTGCCTGTGGATAGGGTGTTTGGGGACGGTTAAGACCAGCAAGAGCTTTCAGGGCTGGCCCCTTCCTTGTGGGAGAAGGAGCCGGACGTTTGCCTTTTCGGAAAGAGGCTCTGCCGAGAACGAGCGCCGTGAGATGCTGAGTCTCTGGGAAAGCACAGATGCCCAGTGCTGTTGTGCCTGTGGGTAGGGTGCACGGGGACAGTGAAGACCAGCAAGAGCTTTCAGGGCTGGCCCCTTCCTTGTGGGAGAAGGAGCCGGACGTTTGCCTTTTCGGAAAGAGGCTCTGCCGAGAACGAGCGCCGTGAGATGCTGAGTCTCTGGGAAAGCACAGATGCCCAGTGCTGTTGTGCCTGTGGGTAGGGTGCACGGGGCCAGTGAAGACCAGCAAGAGCTTTCAGGGCTGGCCCCTTCCTTGTGGGAGAAGGAGCCGGACGTTTGCCTTTTCGGAAAGAGGCTCTGCTGAGAAAGAGCGCCATGAGATGCTGAGTCTCTGGGAAAGCACAGATGCCCATTGCTGTTGATCTTGTGGATAGGGTGCACGGGGACAGTGAAGACCAGCAAGAGCTTTCAGGGCTGGCCCCTTCCTTGTGGGAGAAGGAGCCGGACGTTTGCCTTTTCGGAAAGAGGCTCTGCCGAGAACGAGCGCCGTGAGATGCTGAGTCTCTGGGAAAGCACAAATGCCCAGTGCTGTTGTGCCTGTGGGTAGGGTGCACGGGGCCAGTGAAGACCAGCAAGAGCTTTCAGGGCTGGCCCCTTCCTTGTGGGAGAAGGAGCCGGACGTTTGCCTTTTCGGAAAGAGGCTCTGTGAGAAAGAGCGCCGTGAGATGCTGAGTCTCTGGGAAAGCACAGATGCCCAGTGCTGTTGTGCCTGTGGGTAGGGTGCACGGGGCCAGTGAAGACCAGCAAGAGCTTTCAGGGCTGGCCCCTTCCTTGTGGGAGAAGGAGCCGGACGTTTGCCTTTTCGGAAAGAGGCTCTGCCGAGAACGAGCGCCGTGAGATATGCCGGCTGTGGTTAAGCACAGATGCCCAGTGCTGTTGTGCCTGTGGGAAGGGTGCACGGGGACAGTGAAGACCAGCAAGAGCTTTCAGGGCTGGCCCCTTCCTTGTGGGAGAAGGAGCCGGACGTTTGCCTTTTCGGAAAGAGGCTCAGCCGAGAACGAGCGCCGTGAGATATGCCGTCAGTGGTTAAGGCACAGATGCCCAGTGCTGTTGTGCCTGTGGGTAGGGTGCACGGGGCCAGTGAAGACCAGCAAGAGCTTTCAGGGCTGGCCCCTTCCTTGTGGGAGAAGGAGCCGGACGTTTGCCTTTTCGGAAAGAGGCTCTGCCGAGAACGAGCGCCGTGAGATATGCCGTCAGTGGTTAAGCACAGATGCCCAGTGCTGTTGTGCCTGTGGATAGGGTGCACGGGGACAGTGAAGACCAGCAAGAGCTTTCAGGGCTGGCCCCTTCCTTGTGGGAGAAGGAGCCGGACGTTTGCCTTTTCGGAAAGAGGCTCTGCCGAGAACGAGCACCGAGAGATATGCCGTCTGTGGTTAAGCACAGATGCCCAGTGCTGTTGTGCCTGTGGGTAGGGTGCACGGGGCCAGTGAAGACCAGCAAGAGCTTTCAGGGCTGGCCCCTTCCTTGTGGGAGAAGGAGCCGGACGTTTGCCTTTTCGGAAAGAGGCTCTGCCGAGAACGAGCGCCGTGAGATGCTGAGTCTCTGGGAAAGCACAGATGCCCAGTGCTGTTGTGCCTGTGGGTAGGGTGCACGGGGACAGTGAAGACCAGCAAGAGCTTTCAGGGCTGGCCCCTTCCTTGTGGGAGAAGGAGCCGGACGTTTGCCTTTTCGGAAAGAGGCTCTGCCGAGAACGAGCGCAGTGAGATGCTGAGTCTCTGGGAAAGCACAGATGCCCAGTGCTGTTGTGCCTGTGGGTAGGGTGCACGGGGACAGTGAAGACCAGCAAGAGCTTTCAGGGCTGGCCCCTTCCTTGTGGGAGAAGGAGCCGGACGTTTGCCTTTTCGGAAAGAGGCTCTGCTGAGAAAGAGCGCCATGAGATGCTGAGTCTCTAGGAAAGCACAGATGCCCATTGCTGTTGATCCTGTGGATAGGGTGCACGGGGCCAGTGAAGACCAGCAAGAGCTTTCAGGGCTGGCCCCTTCCTTGTGGGAGAAGGAGCCGGACGTCTGCCTTTTCGGAAAGAGGCTCTGCCGAGAACGAGCGCCGTGAGATATGCTGTCTGTGGTTAAGCACAGATGCCCAGTGCTGTTGTGCCTGTGGGTAGGGTGCACGGGGCCAGTGAAGACCAGCAAGAGCTTTCAGGGCTGGCCCCTTCCTTGTGGGAGAAGGAGCCGGACGTTTGCCTTTTCGGAAAGAGGCTCTGCTGAGAAAGAGCGCCGTGAGATGCTGAGTCTCTGGGAAAGCACAGATGCCCATTGCTGTTGATCTTGTGGATAGGGTGCACGGGGCCAGTGAAGACCAGCAAGAGCTTTCAGGGCTGGCCCCTTCCTTGTGGGAGAAGGAGCCGGACGTTTGCCTTTTCGGAAAGAGGCTCTGCCGAGAACGAGCGCCGTGAGATGCTGAGTCTCTGGGAAAGCACAGATGCCCAGTGCTGTTGTGCCTGTGGGTAGGGTGCACGGGGCCAGTGAAGACCAGCAAGAGCTTTCAGGGCTGGCCCCTTCCTTGTGGGAGAAGGAGCCGGACGTTTGCCTTTTCGGAAAGAGGCTCTGCCGAGAACGAGCGCCGTGAGATGCTGAGTCTCTGGGAAAGCACAGATGCCCAGTGCTGTTGTGCCTGTGGGTAGGGTGCACGGGGCCAGTGAAGACCAGCAAGAGCTTTCAGGGCTGGCCCCTTCCTTGTGGGAGAAGGAGCCGGACGTTTGCCTTTTCGGAAAGAGGCTCTGCCGAGAACGAGCGCCGTGAGATGCTGAGTCTCTGGGAAAGCACAGATGCCCAGTGCTGTTGTGCCTGTGGGTAGGGTGCACGGGGACAGTGAAGACCAGCAAGAGCTTTCAGGGCTGGCCCCTTCCTTGTGGGAGAAGGAGCCGGACGTTTGCCTTTTCGGAAAGAGGCTCTGCCGAGAGCGAACGCCGTGAGATATGCCGTCTGTGGTTAAGCACAGATGCCCAGTGCTGTTGTGCCTGTGGGTAGGCTGCACGGGGCCAGTGAAGACCAGCAAGAGCTTTCAGGGCTGGCCCCTTCCTTGTGGGAGAAGGAGCCGGACGTTTGCCTTTTCGGAAAGAGGCTCTGCCGAGAGCGAACGCCGTGAGATATGCCGTCTGTGGTTAAGCACAGATGCCCAGTGCTGTTGTGCCTGTGGATAGGGTGTTTGGGGACGGTTAAGACCAGCAAGAGCTTTCAGGGCTGGCCCCTTCCTTGTGGGAGAAGGAGCCGGACGTTTGCCTTTTCGGAAAGAGGCTCTGCCGAGAACGAGCGCCGTGAGATGCTGAGTCTCTGGGAAAGCACAGATGCCCAGTGCTGTTGTGCCTGTGGGTAGGGTGCACGGGGACAGTGAAGACCAGCAAGAGCTTTCAGGGCTGGCCCCTTCCTTGTGGGAGAAGGAGCCGGACGTTTGCCTTTTCGGAAAGAGGCTCTGCCGAGAACGAGCGCCGTGAGATGCTGAGTCTCTGGGAAAGCACAGATGCCCAGTGCTGTTGTGCCTGTGGGTAGGGTGCACGGGGCCAGTGAAGACCAGCAAGAGCTTTCAGGGCTGGCCCCTTCCTTGTGGGAGAAGGAGCCGGACGTTTGCCTTTTCGGAAAGAGGCTCTGCTGAGAAAGAGCGCCATGAGATGCTGAGTCTCTGGGAAAGCACAGATGCCCATTGCTGTTGATCTTGTGGATAGGGTGCACGGGGCCAGTGAAGACCAGCAAGAGCTTTCAGGGCTGGCCCCTTCCTTGTGGGAGAAGGAGCCGGACGTTTGCCTTTTCGGAAAGAGGCTCTGCCGAGAACGAGCGCCGTGAGATGCTGAGTCTCTGGGAAAGCACAAATGCCCAGTGCTGTTGTGCCTGTGGGTAGGGTGCACGGGGCCAGTGAAGACCAGCAAGAGCTTTCAGGGCTGGCCCCTTCCTTGTGGGAGAAGGAGCCGGACGTTTGCCTTTTCGGAAAGAGGCTCTGTGAGAAAGAGCGCCGTGAGATGCTGAGTCTCTGGGAAAGCACAGATGCCCAGTGCTGTTGATCCTGTGGGTAGGGTGCACGGGGCAGTGAAAACCAGCAAGAGCTTTCAGGGCTGGCCCCTTCCTTGTGGGAGAAGGAGCCGGACGTTTGCCTTTTCGGAAAGAGGCTCTGCCGAGAACGAGCGCCGTGAGATATGCCGGCTGTGGTTAAGCACAGATGCCCAGTGCTGTTGTGCCTGTGGGAAGGGTGCACGGGGACAGTGAAGACCAGCAAGAGCTTTCAGGGCTGGCCCCTTCCTTGTGGGAGAAGGAGCCGGACGTTTGCCTTTTCGGAAAGAGGCTCAGCCGAGAACAAGCGCCGTGAGATATGCCGTCAGTGGTTAAGGCACAGATGCCCAGTGCTGTTGATCCTGTGGGTAGGGTGCACGGGGCCAGTGAAGACCAGCAAGAGCTTTCAGGGCTGGCCCCTTCCTTGTGGGAGAAGGAGCCGGACCTTTGCCTTTTCGGAAAGAGGCTCTGCCGAGAACGAGCGCCGTGAGATATGCCGTCAGTGGTTAAGCACAGATGCCCAGTGCTGTTGTGCCTGTGGATAGGGTGCACGGGGACAGTGAAGACCAGCAAGAGCTTTCAGGGCTGGCCCCTTCCTTGTGGGAGAAGGAGCCGGACGTTTGCCTTTTCGGAAAGAGGCTCTGCCGAGAACGAGCACCGAGAGATATGCCGTCTGTGGTTAAGCACAGATGCCCAGTGCTGTTGTGCCTGTGGGTAGGGTGCACGGGGCCAGTGAAGACCAGCAAGAGCTTTCAGGGCTGGCCCCTTCCTTGTGGGAGAAGGAGCCGGACGTTTGCCTTTTCGGAAAGAGGCTCTGCCGAGAACGAGCGCCGTGAGATGCTGAGTCTCTGGGAAAGCACAGATGCCCAGTGCTGTTGTGCCTGTGGGTAGGGTGCACGGGGACAGTGAAGACCAGCAAGAGCTTTCAGGGCTGGCCCCTTCCTTGTGGGAGAAGGAGCCGGACGTTTGCCTTTTCGGAAAGAGGCTCTGCCGAGAACGAGCGCCGTGAGATGCTGAGTCTCTGGGAAAGCACAGATGCCCAGTGCTGTTGTGCCTGTGGGTAGGGTGCACGGGGACAGTGAAGACCAGCAAGAGCTTTCAGGGCTGGCCCCTTCCTTGTGGGAGAAGGAGCCGGACGTTTGCCTTTTCGGAAAGAGGCTCTGCTGAGAAAGAGCGCCATGAGATGCTGAGTCTCTAGGAAAGCACAGATGCCCATTGCTGTTGATCCTGTGGATAGGGTGCACGGGGCCAGTGAAGACCAGCAAGAGCTTTCAGGGCTGGCCCCTTCCTTGTGGGAGAAGGAGCCGGACGTCTGCCTTTTCGGAAAGAGGCTCTGCCGAGAACGAGCGCCGTGAGATATGCTGTCTGTGGTTAAGCACAGATGCCCAGTGCTGTTGTGCCTGTGGGTAGGGTGCACGGGGCCAGTGAAGACCAGCAAGAGCTTTCAGGGCTGGCCCCTTCCTTGTGGGAGAAGGAGCCGGACATTTGCCTTTTCGGAAAGAGGCTCTGCTGAGAAAGAGCGCCGTGAGATGCTGAGTCTCTGGGAAAGCACAGATGCCCATTGCTGTTGATCTTGTGGATAGGGTGCACGGGGCCAGTGAAGACCAGCAAGAGCTTTCAGGGCTGGCCCCTTCCTTGTGGGAGAAGGAGCCGGACGTTTGCCTTTTCGGAAAGAGGCTCTGCCGAGAACGAGCGCCGTGAGATGCTGAGTCTCTGGGAAAGCACAGATGCCCAGTGCTGTTGTGCCTGTGGGTAGGGTGCACGGGGCCAGTGAAGACCAGCAAGAGCTTTCAGGGCTGGCCCCTTCCTTGTGGGAGAAGGAGCCGGACGTTTGCCTTTTCGGAAAGAGGCTCTGCTGAGAAAGAGCGCCATGAGATGCTGAGTCTCTGGGAAAGCACAGATGCCCAGTGCTGTTGTGCCTGTGGGTAGGGTGCACGGGGCCAGTGAAGACCAGCAAGAGCTTTCAGGGCTGGCCCCTTCCTTGTGGGAGAAGGAGCCGGACGTTTGCCTTTTCGGAAAGAGGCTCTGCCGAGAACGAGCGCCGTGAGATGCTGAGTCTCTGGGAAAGCACAGATGCCCAGTGCTGTTGTGCCTGTGGATAGGGTGCACGGGGACAGTGAAGACCAGCAAGAGCTTTCAGGGCTGGCCCCTTCCTTGTGGGAGAAGGAGCCGGACGTTTGCCTTTTCGGAAAGAGGCTCTGCCGAGAACGAGCGCCGTGAGATGCTGAGTCTCTGGGAAAGCACAGATGCCCAGTGCTGTTGTGCCTGTGGGTAGGGTGCACGGGGACAGTGAAGACCAGCAAGAGCTTTCAGGGCTGGCCCCTTCCTTGTGGGAGAAGGAGCCGGACGTTTGCCTTTTCGGAAAGAGGCTCTGCCGAGAACAAGCGCTGTGAGATGCTGAGTCTCTGGGAAAGCACAGATGCCCAGTGCTGTTGTGCCTATGCATAGGGTGCACGGGGCCAGTGAAGACCAGCAAGAGCTTTCAGGTCTGGCCCCTTCCTTGTGGGAGAAGGAGCTGGACGTTTGCCTTTTCGGAAAGAGGCTCTGCCGAGAACGAGCGCCGTGAGATATGCCGTCTGTGGTTAAGCACAGATGCCCAGTGCTGTTGTGCCTGTGGGTAGGGTGCACGGGGCCAGTGAAGACCAGCAAGAGCTTTCAGGGCTGGCCCCTTCCTTGTGGGAGAAGGAGCCGGACGTTTGCCTTTTCGGAAGGAGGCTCTGCCGAGAACGAGCGCCGTGAGATATGCCGTCTGTGGTTAAGCACAGATGCCCATTGCTGTTGTGCCTGTGGGTAGGGTGCACGGGGCCAGTGAAGACCAGCAAGAGCTTTCAGGGCTGGCCCCTTCCTTGTGGGAGAAGGAGCCGGACGTTTGCCTTTTCGGAAAGAGGCTCTGCCGAGAACGAGCGCCGTGAGATGCTGAGTCTCTGGGAAAGCACAGATGCCCAGTGCTGTTGTGCCTGTGGGTAGGGTGCACGGGGACAGTGAAGACCAGCAAGAGCTTTCAGGGCTGGCCCCTTCCTTGTGGGAGAAGGAGCCGGACGTTTGCCTTTTCGGAAAGAGGCTCTGCCGAGAACGAGCGCCGTGAGATGCTGAGTCTCTGGGAAAGCACAGATGCCCAGTGCTGTTGTGCCTGTGGGTAGGGTGCACGGGGCCAGTGAAGACCAGCAAGAGCTTTCAGGGCTGGCCCCTTCCTTGTGGGAGAAGGAGCCGGACATTTGCCTTTTCGGAAAGAGGCTCTGCTGAGAAAGAGCGCCATGAGATGCTGAGTCTCTGGGAAAGCACAGATGCCCATTGCTGTTGATCTTGTGGATAGGGTGCACGGGGACAGTGAAGACCAGCAAGAGCTTTCAGGGCTGGCCCCTTCCTTGTGGCAGAAGGAGCCGGACGTTTGCCTTTTCGGAAAGAGGCTCTGCCGAGAACGAGCGCCGTGAGATGCTGAGTCTCTGGGAAAGCACAGATGCCTAGTGCTGTTGTGCCTGTGGATAGGGTGCACGGGGCCAGTGAAGACCAGCAAGAGCTTTCAGGGCTGGCCCCTTCCTTGTGGGAGAAGGAGCCGGACGTTTGCCTTTTCGGAAAGAGGCTCTGCTGAGAAAGAGCGCCATGAGATGCTGAGTCTCTGGGAAAGCACAGATGCCCAGTGCTGTTGATCCTGTGGGTAGGGTGCACGGGGCCAGTGAAGACCAGCAAGAGCTTTCAGGGCTGGCCCATTCCTTGTGGGAGAAGGAGCCGGACGTTTGCCTTTTCGGAAAGAGGCTCTGCCGAGAACGAGCGCCGTGAGATATGCCGTCTGTGGTTAAGCACAGATGCCCAGTGCTGTTGTGCCTGTGGGAAGGGTGCACGGGGACAGTGAAGACCAGCAAGAGATTTCAGGGCTGGCCCCTTCCTTGTGGGAGAAGGAGCTGGACGTTTGCCTTTTCGGAAAGAGGCTCTGCTGAGAAAGAGCGCCATGAGATGCTGAGTCTCTGGGAAAGCACAGATGCCCATTGCTGTTGATCTTGTGGATAGGGTGCACGGGGACAGTGAAGACCAGCAAGAGCTTTCAGGGCTGGCCCCTTCCTTGTGGGAGAAGGAGCCGGACGTTTGCCTTTTCGGAAAGAGGCTCTGCCGAGAACGAGCGCCGTGAGATGCTGAGTCTCTGGGAAAGCACAGATGCCCAGTGCTGTTGTGCCTGTGGGTAGGGTGCACGGGGCCAGTGAAGACCAGCAAGAGCTTTCAGGGCTGGCCCCTTCCTTGTGGGAGAAGGAGCCGGACGTTTGCCTTTTCGGAAAGAGGCTCTGCCGAGAACGAGCGCCGTGAGATATGCTGTCTGTGGTTAAGCACAGATGCCCAGTGCTGTTGTGCCTGTGGGTAGGGTGCACGGGGCCAGTGAAGACCAGCAAGAGCTTTCAGGGCTGGCCCCTTCCTTGTGGGAGAAGGAGCCGGACGTTTGCCTTTTCGGAAAGAGGCTCTGCCGAGAACGAGCGCCGTGAGATGCTGAGTCTCTGGGAAAGCACAGATGCCCAGTGCTGTTGTGCCTGTGGATAGGGTGCACGGGGCCAGTGAAGACCAGCAAGAGCTTTCAGGGCTGGCCCCTTCCTTGTGGGAGAAGGAGCCGGACGTTTGCCTTTTCGGAAAGAGGCTCTGCTGAGAAAGAGCGCCATGAGATGCTGAGTCTCTGGGAAAGCACAGATGCCCAGTGCTGTTGATCCTGTGGGTAGGGTGCACGGGGCCAGTGAAGACCAGCAAGAGCTTTCAGGGCTGGCCCATTCCTTGTGGGAGAAGGAGCCGGACGTTTGCCTTTTCGGAAAGAGGCTCTGCCGAGAACGAGCGCCGTGAGATATGCCGTCTGTGGTTAAGCACAGATGCCCAGTGCTGTTGTGCCTGTGGGAAGGGTGCACGGGGACAGTGAAGACCAGCAAGAGATTTCAGGGCTGGCCCCTTCCTTGTGGGAGAAGGAGCCGGACGTTTGCCTTTTCGGAAAGAGGCTCAGCCGAGAACGAGCGCCGTGAGATATGCCGTCAGTGGTTAAGGCACAGATGCCCAGTGCTGTTGTGCCTGTGGGTAGGGTGCACGGGGCCAGTGAAGACCAGCAAGAGCTTTCAGGGCTGGCCCCTTCCTTGTGGGAGAAGGAGCCGGACGTTTGCCTTTTCGGAAAGAGGCTCTGCCGAGAACGAGCGCCGTGAGATATGCCGTCAGTGGTTAAGCACAGATGCCCAGTGCTGTTGTGCCTGTGGATAGGGTGCACGGGGACAGTGAAGACCAGCAAGAGCTTTCAGGGCTGGCCCCTTCCTTGTGGGAGAAGGAGCCGGACGTTTGCCTTTTCGGAAAGAGGCTCTGCCGAGAACGAGCGCCGTGAGATGCTGAGTCTCTGGGAAAGCACAGATGCCCAGTGCTGTTGTGCCTGTGGATAGGGTGCACGGGGACAGTGAAGACCAGCAAGAGCTTTCAGGGCTGGCCCCTTCCTTGTGGGAGAAGGAGCCGGACGTTTGCCTTTTCGGAAAGAGGCTCTGCCGAGAACGAGCGCCGTGAGATATGCTGTCTGTGGTTAAGCACAGATGCCCAGTGCTGTTGTGCCTGTGGGTAGGGTGCACGGGGCCAGTGAAGACCAGCAAGAGCTTTCAGGGCTGGCCCCTTCCTTGTGGGAGAAGGAGCCGGACGTTTGCCTTTTCGGAAAGAGGCTCTGCTGAGAAAGAGCGCCATGAGATGCTGAGTCTCTGGGAAAGCACAGATGCCCATTGCTGTTGATCCTGTGGATAGGGTGCACGGGGCCAGTGAAGACCAGCAAGAGCTTTCAGGGCTGGCCCCTTCCTTGTGGGAGAAGGAGCCGGACGTTTGCCTTTTCGGAAAGAGGCTCTGCCGAGAACGAGCGCCGTGAGATGCTGAGTCTCTGGGAAAGCACAGATGCCCAGTGCTGTTGTGCCTGTGGGTAGGGTGCACGGGGCCAGTGAAGACCAGCAAGAGCTTTCAGGGCTGGCCCCTTCCTTGTGGGAGAAGGAGCCGGACGTTTGCCTTTTCGGAAAGAGGCTCTGCCGAGAACGAGCGCCGTGAGATGCTGAGTCTCTGGGAAAGCACAGATGCCCAGTGCTGTTGTGCCTGTGGGTAGGGTGCACGGGGCCAGTGAAGACCAGCAAGAGCTTTCAGGGCTGGCCCCTTCCTTGTGGGAGAAGGAGCCGGACGTTTGCCTTTTCGGAAAGAGGCTCTGCTGAGAAAGAGCGCCATGAGATGCTGAGTCTCTGGGAAAGCACAGATGCCCATTGCTGTTGATCTTGTGGATAGGGTGCACGGGGACAGTGAAGACCAGCAAGAGCTTTCAGGGCTGGCCCCTTCCTTGTGGGAGAAGGAGCCGGACGTTTGCCTTTTCGGAAAGAGGCTCTGCCGAGAACGAGCGCCGTGAGATGCTGAGTCTCTGGGAAAGCACAGATGCCCAGTGCTGTTGTGCCTGTGGGTAGGGTGCACGGGGCCAGTGAAGACCAGCAAGAGCTTTCAGGGCTGGCCCCTTCCTTGTGGGAGAAGGAGCCGGACGTTTGCCTTTTCGGAAAGAGGCTCTGCCGAGAACGAGCGCCGTGAGATGCTGAGTCTCTGGGAAAGCACAGATGCCCAGTGCTGTTGTGCCTGTGGGTAGGGTGCACGGGGCCAGTGAAGACCAGCAAGAGCTTTCAGGGCTGGCCCCTTCCTTGTGGGAGAAGGAGCCGGACGTTTGCCTTTTCGGAAAGAGGCTCTGCTGAGAAAGAGCGCCATGAGATGCTGAGTCTCTAGGAAAGCACAGATGCCCATTGCTGAAGTGCCTGTGGGTAGGGTGCACGGGGCCAGTGAAGACCAGCAAGAGCTTTCAGGGCTGGCCCGTTCCTTGTGGGAGAAGGAGCCGGACGTTTGCCTTTTCGGAAAGAGGCTCTGCCGAGAACGAGCGCCGTGAGATATGCTGTCTGTGGTTAAGCACAGATGCCCAGTGCTGTTGTGCCTGTGGGTAGGGTGCACGGGGCCAGTGAAGACCAGCAAGAGCTTTCAGGGCTGGCCCCTTCCTTGTGGGAGAAGGAGCCGGACGTTTGCCTTTTCGGAAAGAGGCTCTGCTGAGAAAGAGCGCCATGAGATGCTGAGTCTCTGGGAAAGCACAGATGCCCAGTGCTGTTGATCTTGTGGATAGGGTGCACGGGGACAGTGAAGACCAGCAAGAGCTTTCAGGGCTGGCCCCTTCCTTGTGGGAGAAGGAGCCGGACGTTTGCCTTTTCGGAAAGAGGCTCTGCCGAGAACGAGCGCCGTGAGATGCTGAGTCTCTGGGAAAGCACAGATGCCCAGTGCTGTTGTGCCTGTGGGTAGGGTGCACGGGGCCAGTGAAGACCAGCAAGAGCTTTCAGGGCTGGCCCCTTCCTTGTGGGAGAAGGAGCCGGACGTTTGCCTTTTCGGAAAGAGGCTCTGCCGAGAACGAGCGCCGTGAGATGCTGAGTCTCTGGGAAAGCACAGATGCCCAGTGCTGTTGATCCTGTGGATAGGGTGCACGGGGCAGTGAAAACCAGCAAGAGCTTTCAGGGCTGGCCCCTTCCTTGTGGGAGAAGGAGCCGGACGTTTGCCTTTTCGGAAAGAGGCTCTGCCGAGAACGAGCGCCGTGAGATATGCCATCTGTGGTTAAGCACAGATGCCCAGTGCTGTTGTGCCTGTGGGAAGGGTGCACGGGGCCAGTGAAGACCAGCAAGAGCTTTCAGGGCTGGCCCCTTCCTTGTGGGAGAAGGAGCCGGACGTTTGCCTTTTCGGAAAGAGGCTCTGCCAAGAACGAGCGCCGTGAGATGCTGAGTCTCTGGGAAAGCACAGATGCCCAGTGCTGTTGTGCCTGTGGGTAGGGTGCACGGGGCCAGTGAAGACCAGCAAGAGCTTTCAGGGCTGGCCCCTTCCTTGTGGGAGAAGGAGCCGGACGTTTGCCTTTTCGGAAAGAGGCTCTGCCGAGAACGAGCGCCATGAGATATGCCGTCAGTGGTTAAGCACAGATGCCCAGTGCTGTTGTGCCTGTGGGTATGGTGCACGGGGCCAGTGAAGACCAGCAAGAGCTTTCAGGGCTGGCCCCTTCCTTGTGGGAGAAGGAGCCGGACGTTTGCCTTTTCGGAAAGAGGCTCTGCCGAGAACGAGCGCCGTGAGATATGCTGTCTGTGGTTAAGCACAGATGCCCAGTGCTGTTGTGCCTGTGGGTAGGGTGCACGGGGACAGTGAAGACCAGCAAGAGCTTTCAGGGCTGGCCCCTTCCTTGTGGGAGAAGGAGCCGGACATTTGCCTTTTCGGAAAGAGGCTCTGCTGAGAAAGAGCGCCATGAGATGCTGAGTCTCTGGGAAAGCACAGATGCCCATTGCTGTTGATCTTGTGGATAGGGTGCACGGGGACAGTGAAGACCAGCAAGAGCTTTCAGGGCTGGCCCCTTCCTTGTGGGAGAAGGAGCCGGACGTTTGCCTTTTCGGAAAGAGGCTCTGCCGAGAACGAGCGCCGTGAGATGCTGAGTCTCTGGGAAAGCACAGATGCCCAGTGCTGTTGTGCCTGTGGGTAGGGTGCACGGGGCCAGTGAAGACCAGCAAGAGCTTTCAGGGCTGGCCCCTTCCTTGTGGGAGAAGGAGCCGGACGTTTGCCTTTTCGGAAAGAGGCTCTGCTGAGAAAGAGCGCCATGAGATGCTGAGTCTCTGGGAAAGCACAGATGCCCAGTGCTGTTGTGCCTGTGGGTAGGGTGCACGGGGCCAGTGAAGACCAGCAAGAGCTTTCAGGGCTGGCCCCTTCCTTGTGGGAGAAGGAGCCGGACGTTTGCCTTTTCGGAAAGAGGCTCTGCCGAGAACGAGCGCCGTGAGATATGCCGTCAGTGGTTAAGCACAGATGCCCGGTGCTGTTGTGCCTGTGGGAAGGGTGCACGGGGACAGTGAAGACCAGCAAGAGATTTCAGGGCTGGCCCCTTCCTTGTGGGAGAAGGAGCCGGACGTTTGCCTTTTCGGAAAGAGGCTCTGCCAAGAACGAGCGCCGTGAGATGCTGAGTCTCTGGGAAAGCACAGATGCCCAGTGCTGTTGTGCCTGTGGGAAGGGTGCACGGGGACAGTGAAGACCAGCAAGAGCTTTCAGGGCTGGCCCCTTCCTTGTGGGAGAAGGAGCCGGACGTTTGCCTTTTCGGAAAGAGGCTCTGCCGAGAACGAGCGCCGTGAGATATGCCGTCAGTGGTTAAGCACAGATGCCCAGTGCTGTTGTGCCTGTGGGTAGGGTGCACGGGGACAGTGATGACCAGCAAGAGCTTTCAGGGCTGGCCCCTTCCTTGTGGGAGAAGGAGCCGGACGTTTGCCTTTTCGGAAAGAGGCTCTGCCGAGAACGAGCGCCGTGAGATGCTGAGCCTCTGAAAAAGGCACAGATGCCCAGTGCTGTTGTGCCTGTGGGTAGGGTGCACGGGGACAGTGAAGACCAGCAAGAGCTTTCAGGGCTGGCCCCTTCCTTGTGGGAGAAGGAGCCGGACGTTTGCCTTTTCGGAAAGAGGCTCTGCCGAGAACGAGCGCCGTGAGATATGCCGTCTGTGGTTAAGCACAGATGCCCAGTGCTGTTGTGCCTGTGGATAGGGTGCACGGGGACAGTGAAGACCAGCAAGAGCTTTCAGGGCTGGCCCCTTCCTTGTGGGAGAAGGAGCCGGACGTTTGCCTTTTCGGAAAGAGGCTCTGCCGAGAACAAGCGCTGTGAGATGCTGAGTCTCTGGGAAAGCACAGATGCCCAGTGCTGTTGTGCCTGTGGGTAGGGTGCACGGGGCCAGTGAAGACCAGCAAGAGCTTTCAGGGCTGGCCCCTTCCTTGTGGGAGAAGGAGCCGGACGTTTGCCTTTTCGGAAAGAGGCTCTGCCGAGAACGAGCGCCGTGAGATGCTGAGTCTCTGGGAAAGCACAGATGCCCATTGCTGTTGTGCCTGTGGGTAGGGTGCACGGGGCCAGTGAAGACCAGCAAGAGCTTTCAGGGCTGGCCCCTTCCTTGTGGGAGAAGGAGCCGGACGTTTGCCTTTTCGGAAAGAGGCTCTGCCGAGAACGAGCGCCGTGAGATATGCCGTCTGTGGTTAAGCACAGATGCCCAGTGCTGTTGTGCCTGTGGGAAGGGTGCACGGGGACAGTGAAGACCAGCAAGAGATTTCAGGGCTGGCCCCTTCCATGTGGCAGAAGGAGCCGGACGTTTGCCTTTTCGGAAAGAGGCTCTGCCGAGAACGAGCGCCGTGAGATATGCCGTCTGTGGTTAAGCACAGATGCCCAGTGCTGTTGTGCCTGTGGATAGGGTGCACGGGGACAGTGAAGACCAGCAAGAGCTTTCAGGGCTGGCCCCTTCCTTGTGGGAGAAGGAGCCGGACGTTTGCCTTTTCGGAAAGAGGTTCTGCCGAGAACGAGCGCCGTGAGATATGCCGTCTGTGGTTAAGCACAGATGCCCAGTGCTGTTGTGCCTGTGGGTAGGGTGCACGGGGCCAGTGAAGACCAGCAAGAGCTTTCAGGGCTGGCCCCTTCCTTGTGGGAGAAGGAGCTGGACATTTGCCTTTTCGGAAAGAGGCTCTGCCGAGAACGAGCGCCGTGAGATGCTGAGTCTCTGGGAAAGCACAGATGCCCAGTGCTGTTGTGCCTGTGGGTAGGGTGCACGGGGCCAGTGAAGACCAGCAAGAGCTTTCAGGGCTGGCCCCTTCCTTGTGGGAGAAGGAGCCGGACGTTTGCCTTTTCGGAAAGAGGCTCTGCCGAGAACGAGCGCCGTGAGATATGCCGTCTGTGGTTAAGCACAGATGCCCAGTGCTGTTGTGCCTGTGGGTAGGGTGCACGGGGCCAGTGAAGACCAGCAAGAGATTTCAGGGCTGGCCCCTTCCATGTGGCAGAAGGAGCCGGACGTTTGCCTTTTCGGAAAGAGGCTCTGCCGAGAACGAGCGCCGTGAGATGCTGAGCCTCTGAAAAAGGCACAGATGCCCAGTGCTGTTGTGCCTGTGGGTAGGGTGCACGGGGACAGTGAAGACCAGCAAGAGCTTTCAGGGCTGGCCCCTTCCTTGTGGCAGAAGGAGCCGGACGTTTGCCTTTTCGGAAAGAGGCTCTGCCGAGAACGAGCGCCGTGAGATATGCCGTCTGTGGTTAAGCACAGATGCCCAGTGCTGTTGTGCCTGTGGATAGGGTGCACGGGGACAGTGAAGACCAGCAAGAGCTTTCAGGGCTGGCCCCTTCCTTGTGGGAGAAGGAGCCGGACGTTTGCCTTTTCGGAAAGAGGCTCTGCCGAGAACGAGCGCCGTGAGATATGCCGTCAGTGGTTAAGCACAGATGCCCAGTGCTGTTGTGCCTGTGGGAAGGGTGCACGGGGACAGTGAAGACCAGCAAGAGATTTCAGGGCTGGCCCCTTCCTTGTGGGAGAAGGAGCCGGACGTTTGCCTTTTCGGAAAGAGGCTCTGCCAAGAACGAGCGCCGTGAGATGCTGAGTCTCTGGGAAAGCACAGATGCCCAGTGCTGTTGTGCCTGTGGGAAGGGTGCACGGGGACAGTGAAGACCAGCAAGAGCTTTCAGGGCTGGCCCCTTCCTTGTGGGAGAAGGAGCCGGACGTTTGCCTTTTCGGAAAGAGGCTCTGCCGAGAACGAGCGCCGTGAGATATGCCGTCAGTGGTTAAGCACAGATGCCCAGTGCTGTTGTGCCTGTGGGTAGGGTGCACGGGGCCAGTGATGACCAGCAAGAGCTTTCAGGGCTGGCCCCTTCCTTGTGGGAGAAGGAGCCGGACGTTTGCCTTTTCGGAAAGAGGCTCTGCCGAGAACGAGCGCCGTGAGATGCTGAGCCTCTGAAAAAGGCACAGATGCCCAGTGCTGTTGTGCCTGTGGGTAGGGTGCACGGGGACAGTGAAGACCAGCAAGAGCTTTCAGGGCTGGCCCCTTCCTTGTGGCAGAAGGAGCCGGACGTTTGCCTTTTCGGAAAGAGGCTCTGCCGAGAACGAGCGCCGTGAGATATGCCGTCTGTGGTTAAGCACAGATGCCCAGTGCTGTTGTGCCTGTGGATAGGGTGCACGGGGACAGTGAAGACCAGCAAGAGCTTTCAGGGCTGGCCCCTTCCTTGTGGGAGAAGGAGCCGGACGTTTGCCTTTTCGGAAAGAGGCTCTGCCGAGAACAAGCGCTGTGAGATGCTGAGTCTCTGGGAAAGCACAGATGCCCAGTGCTGTTGTGCCTGTGGGTAGGGTGCACGGGGCCAGTGAAGACCAGCAAGAGCTTTCAGGGCTGGCCCCTTCCTTGTGGGAGAAGGAGCCGGACGTTTGCCTTTTCGGAAAGAGGCTCTGCCGAGAACGAGCGCCGTGAGATGCTGAGTCTCTGGGAAAGCACAGATGCCCAGTGCTGTTGTGCCTGTGGGTAGGGTGCACGGGGCCAGTGAAGACCAGCAAGAGCTTTCAGGGCTGGCCCCTTCCTTGTGGGAGAAGGAGCCGGACGTTTGCCTTTTCGGAAAGAGGCTCTGCCGAGAACGAGCGCCGTGAGATATGCCGTCTGTGGTTAAGCACAGATGCCCAGTGCTGTTGTGCCTGTGGGTAGGGTGCACGGGGACAGTGAAGACCAGCAAGAGATTTCAGGGCTGGCCCCTTCCATGTGGCAGAAGGAGCCGGACGTTTGCCTTTTCGGAAAGAGGCTCTGCCGAGAACGAGCGCCGTGAGATATGCCGTCTGTGGTTAAGCACAGATGCCCAGTGCTGTTGTGCCTGTGGGTAGGGTGCACGGGGACAGTGAAGACCAGCAAGAGCTTTCAGGGCTGGCCCCTTCCTTGTGGGAGAAGGAGCCGGACGTTTGCCTTTTCGGAAAGAGGTTCTGCCGAGAACGAGCGCCGTGAGATATGCCGTCTGTGGTTAAGCACAGATGCCCAGTGCTGTTGTGCCTGTGGGTAGGGTGCACGGGGCCAGTGAAGACCAGCAAGAGCTTTCAGGGCTGGCCCCTTCCTTGTGGGAGAAGGAGCTGGACATTTGCCTTTTCGGAAAGAGGCTCTGCCGAGAACGAGCGCCGTGAGATGCTGAGTCTCTGGGAAAGCACAGATGCCCAGTGCTGTTGTGCCTGTGGGTAGGGTGCACGGGGACAGTGAAGACCAGCAAGAGCTTTCAGGGCTGGCCCCTTCCTTGTGGCAGAAGGAGCCGGACGTTTGCCTTTTCGGAAAGAGGCTCTGCCGAGAACGAGCGCCGTGAGATATGCCGTCTGTGGTTAAGCACAGATGCCCAGTGCTGTTGTGCCTGTGGATAGGGTGCACGGGGACAGTGAAGACCAGCAAGAGCTTTCAGGGCTGGCCCCTTCCTTGTGGGAGAAGGAGCCGGACGTTTGCCTTTTCGGAAAGAGGCTCTGCCGAGAACAAGCGCTGTGAGATGCTGAGTCTCTGGGAAAGCACAGATGCCCAGTGCTGTTGTGCCTGTGGGTAGGGTGCACGGGGCCAGTGAAGACCAGCAAGAGCTTTCAGGGCTGGCCCCTTCCTTGTGGGAGAAGGAGCCGGACGTTTGCCTTTTCGGAAAGAGGCTCTGCCGAGAACGAGCGCCGTGAGATGCTGAGTCTCTGGGAAAGCACAGATGCCCATTGCTGTTGTGCCTGTGGGTAGGGTGCACGGGGCCAGTGAAGACCAGCAAGAGCTTTCAGGGCTGGCCCCTTCCTTGTGGGAGAAGGAGCCGGACGTTTGCCTTTTCGGAAAGAGGCTCTGCCGAGAACGAGCGCCGTGAGATATGCCGTCTGTGGTTAAGCACAGATGCCCAGTGCTGTTGTGCCTGTGGGAAGGGTGCACGGGGACAGTGAAGACCAGCAAGAGATTTCAGGGCTGGCCCCTTCCATGTGGCAGAAGGAGCCGGACGTTTGCCTTTTCGGAAAGAGGCTCTGCCGAGAACGAGCGCCGTGAGATATGCCGTCTGTGGTTAAGCACAGATGCCCAGTGCTGTTGTGCCTGTGGGTAGGGTGCACGGGGACAGTGAAGACCAGCAAGAGCTTTCAGGGCTGGCCCCTTCCTTGTGGGAGAAGGAGCCGGACGTTTGCCTTTTCGGAAAGAGGTTCTGCCGAGAACGAGCGCCGTGAGATATGCCGTCTGTGGTTAAGCACAGATGCCCAGTGCTGTTGTGCCTGTGGGTAGGGTGCACGGGGCCAGTGAAGACCAGCAAGAGCTTTCAGGGCTGGCCCCTTCCTTGTGGGAGAAGGAGCTGGACATTTGCCTTTTCGGAAAGAGGCTCTGCCGAGAACGAGCGCCGTGAGATGCTGAGTCTCTGGGAAAGCACAGATGCCCAGTGCTGTTGTGCCTGTGGGTAGGGTGCACGGGGACAGTGAAGACCAGCAAGAGCTTTCAGGGCTGGCCCCTTCCTTGTGGGAGAAGGAGCCGGACGTTTGCCTTTTCGGAAAGAGGCTCTGCCGAGAACGAGCGCCGTGAGATATGCCGTCTGTGGTTAAGCACAGATGCCCAGTGCTGTTGTGCCTGTGGGTAGGGTGCACGGGGCCAGTGAAGACCAGCAAGAGATTTCAGGGCTGGCCCCTTCCATGTGGCAGAAGGAGCCGGACGTTTGCCTTTTCGGAAAGAGGCTCTGCCGAGAACGAGCGCCGTGAGATGCTGAGCCTCTGAAAAAGGCACAGATGCCCAGTGCTGTTGTGCCTGTGGGTAGGGTGCACGGGGACAGTGAAGACCAGCAAGAGCTTTCAGGGCTGGCCCCTTCCTTGTGGCAGAAGGAGCCGGACGTTTGCCTTTTCGGAAAGAGGCTCTGCCGAGAACGAGCGCCGTGAGATATGCCGTCTGTGGTTAAGCACAGATGCCCAGTGCTGTTGTGCCTGTGGATAGGGTGCACGGGGACAGTGAAGACCAGCAAGAGCTTTCAGGGCTGGCCCCTTCCTTGTGGGAGAAGGAGCCGGACGTTTGCCTTTTCGGAAAGAGGCTCTGCCGAGAACGAGCGCCGTGAGATATGCCGTCAGTGGTTAAGCACAGATGCCCAGTGCTGTTGTGCCTGTGGGAAGGGTGCATGGGGACAGTGAAGACCAGCAAGAGATTTCAGGGCTGGCCCCTTCCTTGTGGGAGAAGGAGCCGGACGTTTGCCTTTTCGGAAAGAGGCTCTGCCAAGAACGAGCGCCGTGAGATGCTGAGTCTCTGGGAAAGCACAGATGCCCAGTGCTGTTGTGCCTGTGGGAAGGGTGCACGGGGACAGTGAAGACCAGCAAGAGCTTTCAGGGCTGGCCCCTTCCTTGTGGGAGAAGGAGCCGGACGTTTGCCTTTTCGGAAAGAGGCTCTGCCGAGAACGAGCGCCGTGAGATATGCCGTCAGTGGTTAAGCACAGATGCCCAGTGCTGTTGTGCCTGTGGGTAGGGTGCACGGGGCCAGTGATGACCAGCAAGAGCTTTCAGGGCTGGCCCCTTCCTTGTGGGAGAAGGAGCCGGACGTTTGCCTTTTCGGAAAGAGGCTCTGCCGAGAACGAGCGCCGTGAGATGCTGAGCCTCTGAAAAAGGCACAGATGCCCAGTGCTGTTGTGCCTGTGGGTAGGGTGCACGGGGACAGTGAAGACCAGCAAGAGCTTTCAGGGCTGGCCCCTTCCTTGTGGCAGAAGGAGCCGGACGTTTGCCTTTTCGGAAAGAGGCTCTGCCGAGAACGAGCGCCGTGAGATATGCCGTCTGTGGTTAAGCACAGATGCCCAGTGCTGTTGTGCCTGTGGATAGGGTGCACGGGGACAGTGAAGACCAGCAAGAGCTTTCAGGGCTGGCCCCTTCCTTGTGGGAGAAGGAGCCGGACGTTTGCCTTTTCGGAAAGAGGCTCTGCCGAGAACAAGCGCTGTGAGATGCTGAGTCTCTGGGAAAGCACAGATGCCCAGTGCTGTTGTGCCTGTGGGTAGGGTGCACGGGGCCAGTGAAGACCAGCAAGAGCTTTCAGGGCTGGCCCCTTCCTTGTGGGAGAAGGAGCCAGACGTTTGCCTTTTCGGAAAGAGGCTCTGCCGAGAACGAGCGCCGTGAGATGCTGAGTCTCTGGGAAAGCACAGATGCCCAGTGCTGTTGTGCCTGTGGGTAGGGTGCACGGGGCCAGTGAAGACCAGCAAGAGCTTTCAGGGCTGGCCCCTTCCTTGTGGGAGAAGGAGCCGGACGTTTGCCTTTTCGGAAAGAGGCTCTGCCGAGAACGAGCGCCGTGAGATATGCCGTCTGTGGTTAAGCACAGATGCCCAGTGCTGTTGTGCCTGTGGGTAGGGTGCACGGGGACAGTGAAGACCAGCAAGAGATTTCAGGGCTGGCCCCTTCCATGTGGCAGAAGGAGCCGGACGTTTGCCTTTTCGGAAAGAGGCTCTGCCGAGAACGAGCGCCGTGAGATATGCCGTCTGTGGTTAAGCACAGATGCCCAGTGCTGTTGTGCCTGTGGGTAGGGTGCACGGGGACAGTGAAGACCAGCAAGAGCTTTCAGGGCTGGCCCCTTCCTTGTGGGAGAAGGAGCCGGACGTTTGCCTTTTCGGAAAGAGGTTCTGCCGAGAACGAGCGCCGTGAGATATGCCGTCTGTGGTTAAGCACAGATGCCCAGTGCTGTTGTGCCTGTGGGTAGGGTGCACGGGGCCAGTGAAGACCAGCAAGAGCTTTCAGGGCTGGCCCCTTCCTTGTGGGAGAAGGAGCTGGACATTTGCCTTTTCGGAAAGAGGCTCTGCCGAGAACGAGCGCCGTGAGATGCTGAGTCTCTGGGAAAGCACAGATGCCCAGTGCTGTTGTGCCTGTGGGTAGGGTGCACGGGGACAGTGAAGACCAGCAAGAGCTTTCAGGGCTGGCCCCTTCCTTGTGGCAGAAGGAGCCGGACGTTTGCCTTTTCGGAAAGAGGCTCTGCCGAGAACGAGCGCCGTGAGATATGCCGTCTGTGGTTAAGCACAGATGCCCAGTGCTGTTGTGCCTGTGGATAGGGTGCACGGGGACAGTGAAGACCAGCAAGAGCTTTCAGGGCTGGCCCCTTCCTTGTGGGAGAAGGAGCCGGACGTTTGCCTTTTCGGAAAGAGGCTCTGCCGAGAACAAGCGCTGTGAGATGCTGAGTCTCTGGGAAAGCACAGATGCCCAGTGCTGTTGTGCCTGTGGGTAGGGTGCACGGGGCCAGTGAAGACCAGCAAGAGCTTTCAGGGCTGGCCCCTTCCTTGTGGGAGAAGGAGCCGGACGTTTGCCTTTTCGGAAAGAGGCTCTGCCGAGAACGAGCGCCGTGAGATGCTGAGTCTCTGGGAAAGCACAGATGCCCATTGCTGTTGTGCCTGTGGGTAGGGTGCACGGGGCCAGTGAAGACCAGCAAGAGCTTTCAGGGCTGGCCCCTTCCTTGTGGGAGAAGGAGCCGGACGTTTGCCTTTTCGGAAAGAGGCTCTGCCGAGAACGAGCGCCGTGAGATATGCCGTCTGTGGTTAAGCACAGATGCCCAGTGCTGTTGTGCCTGTGGGAAGGGTGCACGGGGACAGTGAAGACCAGCAAGAGATTTCAGGGCTGGCCCCTTCCATGTGGCAGAAGGAGCCGGACGTTTGCCTTTTCGGAAAGAGGCTCTGCCGAGAACGAGCGCCGTGAGATATGCCGTCTGTGGTTAAGCACAGATGCCCAGTGCTGTTGTGCCTGTGGGTAGGGTGCACGGGGACAGTGAAGACCAGCAAGAGCTTTCAGGGCTGGCCCCTTCCTTGTGGGAGAAGGAGCCGGACGTTTGCCTTTTCGGAAAGAGGTTCTGCCGAGAACGAGCGCCGTGAGATATGCCGTCTGTGGTTAAGCACAGATGCCCAGTGCTGTTGTGCCTGTGGGTAGGGTGCACGGGGCCAGTGAAGACCAGCAAGAGCTTTCAGGGCTGGCCCCTTCCTTGTGGGAGAAGGAGCTGGACATTTGCCTTTTCGGAAAGAGGCTCTGCCGAGAACGAGCGCCGTGAGATGCTGAGTCTCTGGGAAAGCACAGATGCCCAGTGCTGTTGTGCCTGTGGGAAGGGTGCACGGGGACAGTGAAGACCAGCAAGAGCTTTCAGGGCTGGCCCCTTCCTTGTGGCAGAAGGAGCCGGACGTTTGCCTTTTCGGAAAGAGGCTCTGCCGAGAACGAGCGCCGTGAGATATGCCGTCTGTGGTTAAGCACAGATGCCCAGTGCTGTTGTGCCTGTGGGTAGGGTGCACGGGGCCAGTGAAGACCAGCAAGAGCTTTCAGGGCTGGCCCCTTCCTTGTGGGAGAAGGAGCTGGACATTTGCCTTTTCGGAAAGAGGCTCTGCCGAGAACGAGCGCCGTGAGATGCTGAGTCTCTGGGAAAGCACAGATGCCCAGTGCTGTTGTGCCTGTGGGTAGGGTGCACGGGGACAGTGAAGACCAGCAAGAGCTTTCAGGGCTGGCCCCTTCCTTGTGGGAGAAGGAGCCGGACGTTTGCCTTTTCGGAAAGAGGCTCTGCCGAGAACGAGCGCCGTGAGATATGCCGTCAGTGGTTAAGCACAGATGCCCAGTGCTGTTGTGCCTGTGGGAAGGGTGCACGGGGACAGTGAAGACCAGCAAGAGATTTCAGGGCTGGCCCCTTCCTTGTGGGAGAAGGAGCCGGACGTTTGCCTTTTCGGAAAGAGGCTCTGCCAAGAACGAGCGCCGTGAGATGCTGAGTCTCTGGGAAAGCACAGATGCCCAGTGCTGTTGTGCCTGTGGGAAGGGTGCACGGGGACAGTGAAGACCAGCAAGAGCTTTCAGGGCTGGCCCCTTCCTTGTGGCAGAAGGAGCCGGACGTTTGCCTTTTCGGAAAGAGGCTCTGCCGAGAACGAGCGCCGTGAGATATGCCGTCTGTGGTTAAGCACAGATGCCCAGTGCTGTTGTGCCTGTGCGTAGGGTGCACGGGGACAGTGAAGACCAGCAAGAGATTTCAGGGCTGGCCCCTTCCATGTGGCAGAAGGAGCCGGACGTTTGCCTTTTCGGAAAGAGGCTCTGCCGAGAACGAGCGCCGTGAGATGCTGAGTCACTGGGAAAGCACAGATGCCCAGTGCTGTTGTGCCTGTGGGTAGGGTGCACGGGGCCAGTGAAGACCAGCAAGAGCTTTCAGGGCTGGCCCCTTCCTTGTGGGAGAAGGAGCCGGACGTTTGCCTTTTCGGAAAGAGGATCCGCGGAGAACGAGCGCCGTGAGATATGCCGTCTGTGGTTAAGCACAGATGCCCAGTGCTGTTGTGCCTGTGGGAAGGGTGCACGGGGCCAGTGAAGACCAGCAAGAGCTTTCAGGGCTGGCCCCTTCCTTGTGGGAGAAGGAGCCGGACATTTGCGTTTTCGGAAAGAGGCTCTGCTGAGAAAGAGCGCCATGAGATGCTGAGTCTCTGGGAAAGCACAGATGCCCATTGCTGTTGATCCTGTGGATAGGGTGCACGGGGCCAGTGAAGACCAGCAAGAGCTTTCAGGGCTGGCCCCTTCCTTGTGGGAGAAGGAGCCGGACGTTTGCCTTTTTGGAAAGAGGCTCTGCCGAGAACGAGCGCCGTGAGATGCTGAGTCTCTGGGAAAGCACAGATGCCCAGTGCTGTTGTGCCTGTGGGTAGGGTGCACGGGGCCAGTGAAGACCAGCAAGAGCTTTCAGGGCTGGCCCCTTCCTTGTGGGAGAAGGAGCCGGACGTTTGCCTTTTCGGAAAGAGGCTCTGCCGAGAACGAGCGCCGTGAGATATGCCGTCTGTGGTTAAGCACAGATGCCCAGTGCTGTTGTGCCTGTGGGAAGGGTGCACGGGGCCAGTGAAGACCAGCAAGAGATTTCAGGGCTGGCCCCTTCCATGTGGCAGAAGGAGCCGGACGTTTGCCTTTTCGGAAAGAGGCTCTGCCGAGAACGAGCGCCGTGAGATATGCCGTCTGTGGTTAAGCACAGATGCCCATTGCTGTTGTGCCTGTGGGTAGGGTGCACGGGGCCAGTGAAGACCAGCAAGAGCTTTCAGGGCTGGCCCGTTCCTTGTGGGAGAAGGAGCCGGACGTTTGCCTTTTCGGAAAGAGGCTCTGCCGATAGTGAACGCCGTGAGATACGCCGTCTGTGGTTAAGCACAGATGCCCAGTGCTGTTGTGCCTGTGGATAGGGTGTTTGGGGACGGTTAAGACCAGCAAGAGCTTTCAGGGCTGGCCCCTTCCTTGTGGGAGAAGGAGCCGGACGTTTGCCTTTTTGGAAAGAGGCTCTGCCGAGAACGAGCGCCGTGAGATGCTGAGCCTCTGAAAAAGGCACAGATGCCCAGTGCTGTTGTGCCTGTGGGTAGGGTGCACGGGGACAGTGAAGACCAGCAAGAGCTTTCAGGGCTGGCCCCTTCCTTGTGGGACAAGGAGCCGGACGTTTGCCTTTTCGGAAAGAGGCTCTGCCGAGAACGAGCGCCGTGAGATATGCTGTCTGTGGTTAAGCACAGATGCCCAGTGCTGTTGTGCCTGTGGGTAGGGTGCACGGGGCCAGTGAAGACCAGCAAGAGCTTTCAGGGCTGGCCCCTTCCTTGTGGGAGAAGGAGCCGGACGTTTGCCTTTTCGGAAAGAGGCTCTGCCGAGAACGAGTGCCGTGAGATGCTGAGTCTCTGGGAAAGCACAGATGCCCAGTGCTGTTGTGCCTGTGGGTAGGGTGCACGGGGCCAGTGAAGACCAGCAAGAGCTTTCAGGGCTGGCCCCTTCCTTGTGGGAGAAGGAGCCGGACGTTTGCCTTTTCGGAAAGAGGCTCTGTGAGAAAGAGCGCCATGAGATGCTGAGTCTCTGGGAAAGCACAGATGCCCAGTTCTGTTGTGCCTGTGGATAGGGTGCACGGGGACAGTGAAGACCAGCAAGAGCTTTCAGGGCTGGCCCCTTCCTTGTGGGAGAAGGAGCCGGACGTTTGCCTTTTCGGAAAGAGGCTCTGCCGAGAACGAGCGCCGTGAGATATGCCGTCTGTGGTTAAGCACAGATGCCCAGTGCTGTTGTGCCTGTGGGTAGGGTGCACGGGGACAGTGAAGACCAGCAAGAGCTTTCAGGGCTGGCCCCTTCCTTGTGGGAGAAGGAGCCGGACGTTTGCCTTTTCGGAAAGAGGCTCTGCCGAGAACGAGCGCCGTGAGATATGCCGTCAGTGGTTAAGCACAGATGCCCAGTGCTGTTGTGCCTGTGGGTAGGGTGCACGGGGCCAGTGAAGACCAGCAAGAGCTTTCAGGGCTGGCCCCTTCCTTGTGGGAGAAGGAGCCGGACGTTTGCCTTTTCGGAAAGAGGCTCTGCCGAGAACGAGCGCCATGAGATGCTGAGTCTCTGGGAAAGCACAGATGCCCAGTGCTGTTGTGCCTGTGGATAGGGTGCACGGGGACAGTGAAGACCAGCAAGAGCTTTCAGGGCTGGCCCCTTCCTTGTGGGAGAAGGAGCCGGACGTTTGCCTTTTCGGAAAGAGGCTCTGCCGAGAACGAGCGCCGTGAGATGCTGAGTCTCTGGGAAAGCACAGATGCCCAGTGCTGTTGTGCCTGTGGGTAGGGTGCACGGGGACAGTGAAGACCAGCAAGAGCTTTCAGGGCTGGCCCCTTCCTTGTGGGAGAAGGAGCCGGACATTTGCCTTTTCGGAAAGAGGCTCTGCTGAGAAAGAGCGCCATGAGATGCTGAGTCTCTGGGAAAGCACAGATGCCCATTGCTGTTGATCCTGTGGATAGGGTGCACGGGGACAGTGAAGACCAGCAAGAGCTTTCAGGGCTGGCCCCTTCCTTGTGGGAGAAGGAGCTGGACGTTTGCCTTTTCGGAAAGAGGCTCTGCCGAGAACGAGCGCCGTGAGATGCTGAGTCTCTGGGAAAGCACAGATGCCCAGTGCTGTTGTGCCTGTGGATAGGGTGCACGGGGACAGTGAAGACCAGCAAGAGCTTTCAGGGCTGGCCCCTTCCTTGTGGGAGAAGGAGCCGGACGTTTGCCTTTTCGGAAAGAGGCTCTGCCGAGAACGAGCGCCGTGAGATATGCCGTCTGTGGTTAAGCACAGATGCCCAGTGCTGTTGTGCCTGTGGGTAGGGTGCACGGGGCCAGTGAAGACCAGCAAGAGCTTTCAGGGCTGGCCCCTTCCTTGTGGGAGAAGGAGCCGGACGTTTGCCTTTTCGGAAAGAGGCTCTGCCGAGAACGAGCGCCGTGAGATATGCCGTCTGTGGTTAAGCACAGATGCCCAGTGCTGTTGTGCCTGTGGGTAGGGTGCACGGGGCCAGTGAAGACCAGCAAGAGCTTTCAGGGCTGGCCCCTTCCTTGTGGGAGAAGGAGCCGGACGTTTGCCTTTTCGGAAAGAGGCTCTGCCGAGAACGAGCGCCGTGAGATATGCCGTCTGTGGTTAAGCACAGATGCCCAGTGCTGTTGTGCCTGTGGGTAGGGTGCACGGGGCCAGTGAAGACCAGCAAGAGCTTTCAGGGCTGGCCCCTTCCTTGTGGGAGAAGGAGCCGGACGTTTGCCTTTTCGGAAAGAGGCTCTGCCGAGAACGAGCGCCATGAGATGCTGAGTCTCTGGGAAAGCACAGATGCCCAGTTCTGTTGTGCCTGTGGATAGGGTGCACGGGGCCAGTGAAGACCAGCAAGAGCTTTCAGGGCTGGCCCCTTCCTTGTGGGAGAAGGAGCCGGACGTTTGCCTTTTCGGAAAGAGGCTCTGCCGAGAACGAGCGCCGTGAGATGCTGAGTCTCTGGGAAAGCACAGATGCCCAGTGCTGTTGATCTTGCGGATAGGGTGCACGGGGACAGTGAAGACCAGCAAGAGCTTTCAGGGCTGGCCCCTTCCTTGTGGGAGAAGGAGCTGGACGTTTGCCTTTTCGGAAAGAGGCTCTGCCGAGAACGAGCGCCGTGAGATGCTGAGTCTCTGGGAAAGCACAGATGCCCAGTGCTGTTGTGCCTGTGGGTAGGGTGCACGGGGCCAGTGAAGACCAGCAAGAGCTTTCAGGGCTGGCCCCTTCCTTGTGGGAGAAGGAGCCGGACGTTTGCCTTTTCGGAAAGAGGCTCTGTGAGAAAGAGCGCCATGAGATGCTGAGTCTCTGGGAAAGCACAGATGCCCAGTTCTGTTGTGCCTGTGGATAGGGTGCACGGGGCCAGTGAAGACCAGCAAGAGCTTTCAGGGCTGGCCCCTTCCTTGTGGGAGAAGGAGCCGGACGTTTGCCTTTTCGGAAAGAGGCTCTGCCGAGAACGAGCGCCGTGAGATATGCCGTCTGTGGTTAAGCACAGATGCCCAGTGCTGTTGTGCCTGTGGGTAGGCTGCACGGGGCCAGTGAAGACCAGCAAGAGCTTTCAGGGCTGGCCCCTTCCTTGTGGGAGAAGGAGCCGGACGTTTGCCTTTTCGGAAAGAGGCTCTGCCGAGAACGAGCGCCGTGAGATATGCCGTCAGTGGTTAAGCACAGATGCCCAGTGCTGTTGTGCCTGTGGGTAGGGTGCACGGGGCCAGTGAAGACCAGCAAGAGCTTTCAGGGCTGGCCCCTTCCTTGTGGGAGAAGGAGCCGGACGTTTGCCTTTTCGGAAAGAGGCTCTGCCGAGAACGAGCGCCATGAGATGCTGAGTCTCTGGGAAAGCACAGATGCCCAGTTCTGTTGTGCCTGTGGATAGGGTGCACGGGGCCAGTGAAGACCAGCAAGAGCTTTCAGGGCTGGCCCCTTCCTTGTGGGAGAAGGAGCCGGACGTTTGCCTTTTCGGAAAGAGGCTCTGCTGAGAAAGAGCGCCATGAGATGCTGAGTCTCTGGGAAAGCACAGATGCCCAGTGCTGTTGATCTTGCGGATAGGGTGCACGGGGACAGTGAAGACCAGCAAGAGCTTTCAGGGCTGGCCCCTTCCTTGTGGGAGAAGGAGCCGGACGTTTGCCTTTTCGGAAAGAGGCTCTGCCGAGAACGAGCGCCATGAGATGCTGAGTCTCTGGGAAAGCACAGATGCCCAGTGCTGTTGTGCCTGTGGGTAGGGTGCACGGGGCCAGTGAAGACCAGCAAGAGCTTTCAGGGCTGGCCCCTTCCTTGTGGGAGAAGGAGCCGGACGTTTGCCTTTTCGGAAAGAGGCTCTGCTGAGAAAGAGCGCCATGAGATGCTGAGTCTCTGGGAAAGCACAGATGCCCAGTGCTGTTGTGCCTGTGGGTAGGGTGCACGGGGACAGTGAAGACCAGCAAGAGCTTTCAGGGCTGGCCCCTTCCTTGTGGGAGAAGGAGCTGGACGTTTGCCTTTTCGGAAAGAGGCTCTGCCGAGAACGAGCGCCGTGAGATGCTGAGTCTCTGGGAAAGCACAGATGCCCAGTGCTGTTGTGCCTGTGGGTAGGGTGCACGGGGCCAGTGAAGACCAGCAAGAGCTTTCAGGGCTGGCCCCTTCCTTGTGGGAGAAGGAGCCGGACGTTTGCCTTTTCGGAAAGAGGCTCTGTGAGAAAGAGCGCCATGAGATGCTGAGTCTCTGGGAAAGCACAGATGCCCAGTTCTGTTGTGCCTGTGGATAGGGTGCACGGGGACAGTGAAGACCAGCAAGAGCTTTCAGGGCTGGCCCCTTCCTTGTGGGAGAAGGAGCCGGACGTTTGCCTTTTCGGAAAGAGGCTCTGCCGAGAACGAGCGCCGTGAGATATGCCGTCTGTGGTTAAGCACAGATGCCCAGTGCTGTTGTGCCTGTGGGTAGGCTGCACGGGGCCAGTGAAGACCAGCAAGAGCTTTCAGGGCTGGCCCCTTCCTTGTGGGAGAAGGAGCCGGACGTTTGCCTTTTCGGAAAGAGGCTCTGCCGAGAACGAGCGCCGTGAGATATGCCGTCAGTGGTTAAGCACAGATGCCCAGAGCTGTTGTGCCTGTGGGTAGGGTGCACGGGGCCAGTGAAGACCAGCAAGAGCTTTCAGGGCTGGCCCCTTCCTTGTGGGAGAAGGAGCCGGACATTTGCCTTTTCGGAAAGAGGCTCTGCCGAGAACGAGCGCCATGAGATGCTGAGTCTCTGGGAAAGCACAGATGCCCAGTGCTGTTGTGCCTGTGGATAGGGTGCACGGGGACAGTGAAGACCAGCAAGAGCTTTCAGGGCTGGCCCCTTCCTTGTGGGAGAAGGAGCCGGACGTTTGCCTTTTCGGAAAGAGGCTCTGCCGAGAACGAGCGCCGTGAGATGCTGAGTCTCTGGGAAAGCACAGATGCCCAGTGCTGTTGTGCCTGTGGGTAGGGTGCACGGGGACAGTGAAGACCAGCAAGAGCTTTCAGGGCTGGCCCCTTCCTTGTGGGAGAAGGAGCCGGACATTTGCCTTTTCGGAAAGAGGCTCTGCTGAGAAAGAGCGCCATGAGATGCTGAGTCTCTGGGAAAGCACAGATGCCCATTGCTGTTGATCCTGTGGATAGGGTGCACGGGGACAGTGAAGACCAGCAAGAGCTTTCAGGGCTGGCCCCTTCCTTGTGGGAGAAGGAGCTGGACGTTTGCCTTTTCGGAAAGAGGCTCTGCCGAGAACGAGCGCCGTGAGATGCTGAGTCTCTGGGAAAGCACAGATGCCCAGTGCTGTTGTGCCTGTGGGTAGGGTGCACGGGGCCAGTGAAGTCCAGCAAGAGCTTTCAGGGCTGGCCCCTTCCTTGTGGGAGAAGGAGCCGGACGTTTGCCTTTTCGGAAAGAGGCTCTGCCGAGAACGAGCGCCGTGAGATGCTGAGTCTCTGGGAAAGCACAGATGCCCAGTGCTGTTGTGCCTGTGGGTAGGGTGCACGGGGCCAGTGAAGACCAGCAAGAGCTTTCAGGGCTGGCCCCTTCCTTGTGGGAGAAGGAGCCGGACGTTTGCCTTTTCGGAAAGAGGCTCTGCCGAGAACGAGCGCCGTGAGATGCTGAGTCTCTGGGAAAGCACAGATGCCCAGTGCTGTTGATCTTGCGGATAGGGTGCACGGGGACAGTGAAGACCAGCAAGAGCTTTCAGGGCTGGCCCCTTCCTTGTGGGAGAAGGAGCCGGACGTTTGCCTTTTCGGAAAGAGGCTCTGCCGAGAACGAGCGCCATGAGATGCTGAGTCTCTGGGAAAGCACAGATGCCCAGTGCTGTTGTGCCTGTGGGTAGGGTGCACGGGGCCAGTGAAGACCAGCAAGAGCTTTCAGGGCTGGCCCCTTCCTTGTGGGAGAAGGAGCCGGACATTTGCCTTTTCGGAAAGAGGCTCTGCTGAGAAAGAGCGCCATGAGATGCTGAGTCTCTGGGAAAGCACAGATGCCCATTGCTGTTGATCCTGTGGATAGGGTGCACGGGGACAGTGAAGACCAGCAAGAGCTTTCAGGGCTGGCCCCTTCCTTGTGGGAGAAGGAGCTGGACGTTTGCCTTTTCGGAAAGAGGCTCTGCCGAGAACGAGCGCCGTGAGATGCTGAGTCTCTGGGAAAGCACAGATGCCCAGTGCTGTTGTGCCTGTGGGTAGGGTGCACGGGGCCAGTGAAGACCAGCAAGAGCTTTCAGGGCTGGCCCCTTCCTTGTGGGAGAAGGAGCCGGACGTTTGCCTTTTCGGAAAGAGGCTCTGCCGAGAACGAGCGCCGTGAGATATGCCGTCTGTGGTTAAGCACAGATGCCCATTGCTGTTGATCCTGTGGATAGGGTGCACGGGGACAGTGAAGACCAGCAAGAGCTTTCAGGGCTGGCCCCTTCCATGTGGGAGAAGGAGCCGGACGTTTGCCTTTTCGGAAAGAGGCTCTGCCGAGAACGAGCGCCGTGAGATATGCCGTCAGTGGTTAAGCACAGATGCCCAGTGCTGTTGTGCCTGTGGGTATGGTGCACGGGGACAGTGAAGACCAGCAAGAGCTTTCAGGGCTGGCCCCTTCCTTGTGGGAGAAGGAGCCGGACATTTGCCTTTTCGGAAAGAGGCTCTGCCGAGAACGAGCGCCGTGAGATATGCCGTCTGCGGTTAAGCACAGATTCCCAGTGCTGTTGATCCTGTGTATAGGGTGCACGGGGCCAGTGAAGACCAGCAAGAGCTTTCAGGGCTGGCCCCTTCCTTGTGGGAGAAGGAGCCGGACATTTGCGTTTTCGGAAAGAGGCTCTGCTGAGAAAGAGCGCCATGAGATGCTGAGTCTCTGGGAAAGCACAGATGCCCATTGCTGTTGATCCTGTGGATAGGGTGCACGGGGACAGTGAAGACCAGCAAGAGCTTTCAGGGCTGGCCCCTTCCTTGTGGGAGAAGGAGCTGGACGTTTGCCTTTTCGGAAAGAGGCTCTGCCGAGAACGAGCGCCGTGAGATGCTGAGTCTCTGGGAAAGCACAGATGCCCAGTGCTGTTGTGCCTGTGGGTAGGGTGCACGGGGCCAGTGAAGACCAGCAAGAGCTTTCAGGGCTGGCCCCTTCCTTGTGGGAGAAGGAGCCGGACGTTTGCCTTTTCGGAAAGAGGCTCTGCCGAGAACGAGCGCCGTGAGATATGCCGTCTGTGGTTAAGCACAGATGCCCAGTGCTGTTGTGCCTGTGGGAAGGGTGCACGGGGACAGTGAAGACCAGCAAGAGATTTCAGGGCTGGCCCCTTCCATGTGGCAGAAGGAGCCGGACGTTTGCCTTTTCGGAAAGAGGCTCTGCCGAGAACGAGCGCCATGAGATGCTGAGTCTCTGGGAAAGCACAGATGCCCAGTTCTGTTGATCCTGTGGATAGGGTGCACGGGGCCAGTGAAGACCAGCAAGAGCTTTCAGGGCTGGCCCCTTCCTTGTGGGAGAAGGAGCCGGACGTTTGCCTTTTCGGAAAGAGGCTCTGCCGAGAACGAGCGCCGTGAGATGCTGAGTCTCTGGGAAAGCACAGATGCCCAGTGCTGTTGATCTTGCGGATAGGGTGCACGGGGACAGTGAAGACCAGCAAGAGCTTTCAGGGCTGGCCCCTTCCTTGTGGGAGAAGGAGCCGGACGTTTGCCTTTTCGGAAAGAGGCTCTGCCGAGAACGAGCGCCATGAGATGCTGAGTCTCTGGGAAAGCACAGATGCCCAGTGCTGTTGTGCCTGTGGGTAGGGTGCACGGGGCCAGTGAAGACCAGCAAGAGCTTTCAGGGCTGGCCCCTTCCTTGTGGGAGAAGGAGCCGGACGTTTGCCTTTTCGGAAAGAGGCTCTGCTGAGAAAGAGCGCCATGAGATGCTGAGTCTCTGGGAAAGCACAGATGCCCATTGCTGTTGATCCTGTGGATAGGGTGCACGGGGACAGTGAAGACCAGCAAGAGCTTTCAGGGCTGGCCCCTTCCTTGTGGGAGAAGGAGCTGGACGTTTGCCTTTTCGGAAAGAGGCTCTGCCGAGAACGAGCGCCGTGAGATGCTGAGTCTCTGGGAAAGCACAGATGCCCAGTGCTGTTGTGCCTGTGGGTAGGGTGCACGGGGCCAGTGAAGACCAGCAAGAGCTTTCAGGGCTGGCCCCTTCCTTGTGGGAGAAGGAGCCGGACGTTTGCCTTTTCGGAAAGAGGCTCTGCCGAGAACGAGCGCCGTGAGATATGCCGTCTGTGGTTAAGCACAGATGCCCAGTGCTGTTGATCCTGTGGATAGGGTGCACGGGGACAGTGAAGACCAGCAAGAGCTTTCAGGGCTGGCCCCTTCCATGTGGGAGAAGGAGCCGGACGTTTGCCTTTTCGGAAAGAGGCTCTGCCGAGAACGAGCGCCGTGAGATATGCCGTCAGTGGTTAAGCACAGATGCCCAGTGCTGTTGTGCCTGTGGGTATGGTGCACGGGGACAGTGAAGACCAGCAAGAGCTTTCAGGGCTGGCCCCTTCCTTGTGGGAGAAGGAGCCGGACATTTGCCTTTTCGGAAAGAGGCTCTGCCGAGAACGAGCGCCGTGAGATATGCCGTCTGCGGTTAAGCACAGATTCCCAGTGCTGTTGATCCTGTGTATAGGGTGCACGGGGCCAGTGAAGACCAGCAAGAGCTTTCAGGGCTGGCCCCTTCCTTGTGGGAGAAGGAGCCGGACATTTGCGTTTTCGGAAAGAGGCTCTGCTGAGAAAGAGCGCCATGAGATGCTGAGTCTCTGGGAAAGCACAGATGCCCATTGCTGTTGATCCTGTGGATAGGGTGCACGGGGACAGTGAAGACCAGCAAGAGCTTTCAGGGCTGGCCCCTTCCTTGTGGGAGAAGGAGCTGGACGTTTGCCTTTTCGGAAAGAGGCTCTGCCGAGAACGAGCGCCGTGAGATGCTGAGTCTCTGGGAAAGCACAGATGCCCAGTGCTGTTGTGCCTGTGGGTAGGGTGCACGGGGCCAGTGAAGACCAGCAAGAGCTTTCAGGGCTGGCCCCTTCCTTGTGGGAGAAGGAGCCGGACGTTTGCCTTTTCGGAAAGAGGCTCTGCCGAGAACGAGCGCCGTGAGATATGCCGTCTGTGGTTAAGCACAGATGCCCAGTGCTGTTGTGCCTGTGGGAAGGGTGCACGGGGACAGTGAAGACCAGCAAGAGATTTCAGGGCTGGCCCCTTCCATGTGGCAGAAGGAGCCGGACGTTTGCCTTTTCGGAAAGAGGCTCTGCCGAGAACGAGCGCCGTGAGATATGCCGTCTGTGGTTAAGCACAGATGCCCAGTTCTGTTGTGCCTGTGGGTAGGGTGCACGGGGCCAGTGAAGTCCAGCAAGAGCTTTCAGGGCTGGCCCCTTCCTTGTGGGAGAAGGAGCCGGACGTTTGCCTTTTCGGAAAGAGGCTCTGCCGATAGTGAACGCCGTGAGATACGCCGTCTGTGGTTAAGCACAGATGCCCAGTGCTGTTGTGCCTGTGGATAGGGTGTTTGGGGACGGTTAAGACCAGCAAGAGCTTTCAGGGCTGGCCCCTTCCTTGTGGGAGAAGGAGCCGGACGTTTGCCTTTTCGGAAAGAGGCTCTGCCGAGAACGAGCGCCGTGAGATGCTGAGCCTCTGAAAAAGGCACAGATGCCCAGTGCTGTTGTGCCTGTGGGTAGGGTGCACGGGGACAGTGAAGACCAGCAAGAGCTTTCAGGGCTGGCCCCTTCCTTGTGGGAGAAGGAGCCGGACGTTTGCCTTTTCGGAAAGAGGCTCTGCCGAGAACGAGCGCCGTGAGATATGCCGTCTGTGGTTAAGCACAGATGCCCAGTGCTGTTGTGCCTGTGGGTAGGGTGCACGGGGCCAGTGAAGACCAGCAAGAGCTTTCAGGGCTGGCCCCTTCCTTGTGGGAGAAGGAGCCGGACGTTTGCCTTTTCGGAAAGAGGCTCTGCTGAGAAAGAGCGCCGTGAGATGCTGAGTCTCTGGGAAAGCACAGATGCCCAGTGCTGTTGTGCCTGTGGGTAGGGTGCACGGGGCCAGTGAAGACCAGCAAGAGCTTTCAGGGCTGGCCCCTTCCTTGTGGGAGAAGGAGCCGGACGTTTGCCTTTTCGGAAAGAGGCTCTGTGAGAAAGAGCGCCGTGAGATGCTGAGTCTCTGGGAAAGCACAGATGCCCAGTGCTGTTGATCCTGTGGATAGGGTGCACGGGGACAGTGAAGACCAGCAAGAGCTTTCAGGGCTGGCCCCTTCCTTGTGGGAGAAGGAGCCGGACGTTTGCCTTTTCGGAAAGAGGCTCTGCCGAGAACGAGCGCCGTGAGATGCTGAGTCTCTGGGAAAGCACAGATGCCCAGTGCTGTTGTGCCTGTGGGTAGGGTGCACGGGGCCAGTGAAGACCAGCAAGAGCTTTCAGGGCTGGCCCCTTCCTTGTGGGAGAAGGAGCCGGACGTTTGCCTTTTCGGAAAGAGGCTCTGCTGAGAAAGAGCGCCATGAGATGCTGAGTCTCTGGGAAAGCACAGATGCCCAGTTCTGTTGATCTTGTGGATAGGGTGCACGGGGCCAGTGAAGACCAGCAAGAGCTTTCAGGGCTGGCCCCTTCCTTGTGGGAGAAGGAGCCGGACGTTTGCCTTTTCGGAAAGAGGCTCTGCCGAGAACGAGCGCCGTGAGATGCTGAGTCTCTGGGAAAGCACAGATGCCCAGTGCTGTTGATCTTGCGGATAGGGTGCACGGGGCCAGTGAAGACCAGCAAGAGATTTCAGGGCTGGCCCCTTCCATGTGGCAGAAGGAGCCGGACGTTTGCCTTTTCGGAAAGAGGCTCTGCTGAGAACGAGCGCCGTGAGATGCTGAGTCTCTGGGAAAGCACAGATGCCCAGTGCTGTTGTGCCTGTGGGTAGGGTGCACGGGGACAGTGAAGACCAGCAAGAGCTTTCAGGGCTGGCCCCTTCCTTGTGGGAGAAGGAGCCGGACGTTTGCCTTTTCGGAAAGAGGCTCCGCGGAGAACGAGCGCCGTGAGATATGCCGTCTGTGGTTAAGCACAGATGCCCAGTGCTGTTGTGCCTGTGGGAAGGGTGCACGGGGACAGTGAAGACCAGCAAGAGATTTCAGGGCTGGCCCCTTCCATGTGGCAGAAGGAGCCGGATGTTTGCCTTTTCGGAAAGAGGCTCTGCCGAGAACGAGCGCCGTGAGATATGCCGTCAGTGGTTAAGCACAGATGCCCAGTGCTGTTGTGCCTATGCATAGGGTGCACGGGGCCAGTGAAGACCAGCAAGAGCTTTCAGGGCTGGCCCCTTCCTTGTGGGAGAAGGAGCCGGACATTTGCGTTTTCGGAAAGAGGCTCTGCTGAGAAAGAGTGCCATGAGATGCTGAGTCTCTGGGAAAGCACAGATGCCCATTGCTGTTGATCCTGTGGATAGGGTGCACGGGGACAGTGAAGACCAGCAAGAGCTTTCAGGGCTGGCCCCTTCCTTGTGGGAGAAGGAGCTGGACGTTTGCCTTTTCGGAAAGAGGCTCTGCCGAGAACGAGCGCCGTGAGATGCTGAGTCTCTGGGAAAGCACAGATGCCCAGTGCTGTTGTGCCTGTGGGTAGGGTGCACGGGGCCAGTGAAGACCAGCAAGAGCTTTCAGGGCTGGCCCCTTCCTTGTGGGAGAAGGAGCCGGACGTTTGCCTTTTCGGAAAGAGGCTCTGCCGAGAACGAGCGCCGTGAGATATGCCGTCTGTGGTTAAGCACAGATGCCCAGTGCTGTTGTGCCTGTGGGAAGGGTGCACGGGGACAGTGAAGACCAGCAAGAGATTTCAGGGCTGGCCCCTTCCATGTGGCAGAAGGAGCCGGACGTTTGCCTTTTCGGAAAGAGGCTCTGCCGAGAACGAGCGCCGTGAGATATGCCGTCTGTGGTTAAGCACAGATGCCCAGTGCTGTTGTGCCTGTGGGTAGGGTGCACGGGGCCAGTGAAGACCAGCAAGAGCTTTCAGGGCTGGCCCCTTCCTTGTGGGAGAAGGAGCCGGACGTTTGCCTTTTCGGAAAGAGGCTCTGCCGATAGTGAACGCCGTGAGATACGCCGTCTGTGGTTAAGCACAGATGCCCAGTGCTGTTGTGCCTGTGGATAGGGTGTTTGGTGACGGTTAAGACCAGCAAGAGCTTTCAGGGCTGGCCCCTTCCTTGTGGGAGAAGGAGCCGGACGTTTGCCTTTTCGGAAAGAGGCTCTGCCGAGAACGAGCGCCGTGAGATGCTGAGCCTCTGAAAAAGGCACAGATGCCCAGTGCTGTTGTGCCTGTGGGTAGGGTGCACGGGGACAGTGAAGACCAGCAAGAGCTTTCAGGGCTGGCCCCTTCCTTGTGGGAGAAGGAGCCGGACGTTTGCCTTTTCGGAAAGAGGCTCTGCCGAGAACGAGCGCCGTGAGATATGCTGTCTGTGGTTAAGCACAGATGCCCAGTGCTGTTGTGCCTGTGGGTAGGGTGCACGGGGCCAGTGAAGACCAGCAAGAGCTTTCAGGGCTGGCCCCTTCCTTGTGGGAGAAGGAGCCGGACGTTTGCCTTTTCGGAAAGAGGCTCTGCTGAGAAAGAGCGCCATGAGATGCTGAGTCTCTGGGAAAGCACAGATGCCCAGTTCTGTTGTGCCTGTGGGTAGGGTGCACGGGGCCAGTGAAGACCAGCAAGAGCTTTCAGGGCTGGCCCCTTCCTTGTGGGAGAAGGAGCCGGACGTTTGCCTTTTCGGAAAGAGGCTCTGTGAGAAAGAGCGCCATGAGATGCTGAGTCTCTGGGAAAGCACAGATGCCCAGTTCTGTTGTGCCTGTGGATAGGGTGCACGGGGCCAGTGAAGACCAGCAAGAGCTTTCAGGGCTGGCCCCTTCCTTGTGGGAGAAGGAGCCGGACGTTTGCCTTTTCGGAAAGAGGCTCTGCCGAGAACGAGCGCCGTGAGATGCTGAGTCTCTGGGAAAGCACAGATGCCCAGTGCTGTTGTGCCTGTGGGTAGGGTGCACGGGGACAGTGAAGACCAGCAAGAGCTTTCAGGGCTGGCCCCTTCCTTGTGGGAGAAGGAGCCGGACGTTTGCCTTTTCGGAAAGAGGCTCTGCCGAGAACGAGCGCCGTGAGATGCTGAGTCTCTGGGAAAGCACAGATGCCCAGTGCTGTTGTGCCTGTGGGTAGGGTGCACGGGGCCAGTGAAGACCAGCAAGAGCTTTCAGGGCTGGCCCCTTCCTTGTGGGAGAAGGAGCCGGACGTCTGCCTTTTCGGAAAGAGGCTCTGCCGAGAACGAGCGCCGTGAGATATGCCGTCAGTGGTTAAGCACAGATGCCCAGTGCTGTTGATCCTGTGTATAGGGTGCACGGGGACAGTGAAGACCAGCAAGAGCTTTCAGGGCTGGCCCCTTCCTTGTGGGAGAAGGAGCCGGACGTTTGCCTTTTCGGAAAGAGGCTCTGCCGAGAACGAGCGCCGTGAGATATGCCGTCTGTGGTTAAGCACAGATGCCCATTGCTGTTGTGCCTGTGGGTAGGGTGCACGGGGCCAGTGAAGACCAGCAAGAGCTTTCAGGGCTGGCCCCTTCCTTGTGGGAGAAGGAGCCGGACGTTTGCCTTTTCGGAAAGAGGCTCTGCCGATAGTGAACGCCGTGAGATACGCCGTCTGTGGTTAAGCACAGATGCCCAGTGCTGTTGTGCCTGTGGATAGGGTGTTTGGTGACGGTTAAGACCAGCAAGAGCTTTCAGGGCTGGCCCCTTCCTTGTGGGAGAAGGAGCCGGACGTTTGCCTTTTCGGAAAGAGGCTCTGCCGAGAACGAGCGCCGTGAGATGCTGAGCCTCTGAAAAAGGCACAGATGCCCAGTGCTGTTGTGCCTGTGGGTAGGGTGCACGGGGACAGTGAAGACCAGCAAGAGCTTTCAGGGCTGGCCCCTTCCTTGTGGGAGAAGGAGCCGGACGTTTGCCTTTTCGGAAAGAGGCTCTGCCGAGAACGAGCGCCGTGAGATATGCCGTCTGTGGTTAAGCACAGATGCCCAGTGCTGTTGTGCCTGTGGGAAGGGTGCACGGGGACAGTGAAGACCAGCAAGAGATTTCAGGGCTGGCCCCTTCCATGTGGCAGAAGGAGCCGGACGTTTGCCTTTTCGGAAAGAGGCTCTGCCGAGAACGAGCGCCGTGAGATATGCCGTCTGTGGTTAAGCACAGATGCCCAGTTCTGTTGTGCCTGTGGGTAGGGTGCACGGGGCCAGTGAAGACCAGCAAGAGCTTTCAGGGCTGGCCCCTTCCTTGTGGGAGAAGGAGCCGGACGTTTGCCTTTTCGGAAAGAGGCTCTGCAGATAGTGAACGCCGTGAGATACGCCGTCTGTGGTTAAGCACAGATGCCCAGTGCTGTTGTGCCTGTGGATAGGGTGTTTGGTGACGGTTAAGACCAGCAAGAGCTTTCAGGGCTGGCCCCTTCCTTGTGGGAGAAGGAGCCGGACGTTTGCCTTTTCGGAAAGAGGCTCTGCCGAGAACGAGCGCCGTGAGATGCTGAGCCTCTGAAAAAGGCACAGATGCCCAGTGCTGTTGTGCCTGTGGGTAGGGTGCACGGGGACAGTGAAGACCAGCAAGAGCTTTCAGGGCTGGCCCCTTCCTTGTGGGAGAAGGAGCCGGACGTTTGCCTTTTCGGAAAGAGGCTCTGCCGAGAACGAGCGCCGTGAGATATGCTGTATGTGGTTAAGCACAGATGCCCAGTGCTGTTGTGCCTGTGGGTAGGGTGCACGGGGCCAGTGAAGACCAGCAAGAGCTTTCAGGGCTGGCCCCTTCCTTGTGGGAGAAGGAGCCGGACGTTTGCCTTTTCGGAAAGAGGCTCTGCTGAGAAAGAGCGCCATGAGATGCTGAGTCTCTGGGAAAGCACAGATGCCCAGTTCTGTTGTGCCTGTGGATAGGGTGCACGGGGCCAGTGAAGACCAGCAAGAGCTTTCAGGGCTGGCCCCTTCCTTGTGGGAGAAGGAGCCGGACGTTTGCCTTTTCGGAAAGAGGCTCTGTGAGAAAGAGCGCCATGAGATGCTGAGTCTCTGGGAAAGCACAGATGCCCAGTTCTGTTGTGCCTGTGGATAGGGTGCACGGGGACAGTGAAGACCAGCAAGAGCTTTCTGGGCTGGCCCCTTCCTTGTGGGAGAAGGAGCCGGACGTTTGCCTTTTCGGAAAGAGGCTCTGCCGAGAACGAGCGCCGTGAGATGCTGAGTCTCTGGGAAAGCACAGATGCCCAGTGCTGTTGTGCCTGTGGGTAGGGTGCACGGGGACAGTGAAGACCAGCAAGAGCTTTCAGGGCTGGCCCCTTCCTTGTGGGAGAAGGAGCCGGACGTTTGCCTTTTCGGAAAGAGGCTCTGCCGAGAACGAGCGCCGTGAGATGCTGAGTCTCTGGGAAAGCACAGATGCCCAGTGCTGTTGATCTTGTGGATAGGGTGCACGGGGACAGTGAAGACCAGCAAGAGCTTTCAGGGCTGGCCCCTTCCTTGTGGGAGAAGGAGCCGGACGTTTGCCTTTTCGGAAAGAGGCTCTGCTGAGAAAGAGCGCCATGAGATGCTGAGTCTCTGGGAAAGCACAGATGCCCATTGCTGTTGATCTTGTGGATAGGGTGCACGGGGACAGTGAAGACCAGCAAGAGCTTTCAGGGCTGGCCCCTTCCTTGTGGGAGAAGGAGCCGGACGTTTGCCTTTTTGGAAAGAGGCTCTGCCGAGAACGAGCGCCATGAGATGCTGAGTCTCTGGGAAAGCACAGATGCCCAGTGCTGTTGTGCCTGTGGGTAGGGTGCACGGGGCCAGTGAAGACCAGCAAGAGCTTTCAGGGCTGGCCCCTTCCTTGTGGGAGAAGGAGCCGGACGTCTGCCTTTTCGGAAAGAGGCTCTGCCGAGAACGAGCGCCGTGAGATATGCCGTCTGTGGTTAAGCACAGATGCCCAGTGCTGTTGTGCCTGTGGGAAGGGTGCACGGGGACAGTGAAGACCAGCAAGAGATTTCAGGGCTGGCCCCTTCCATGTGGCAGAAGGAGCCGGACGTTTGCCTTTTCGGAAAGAGGCTCTGCCGAGAACGAGCGCCGTGAGATATGCCGTCTGTGGTTAAGCACAGATGCCCAGTGCTGTTGTGCCTGTGGGTAGGGTGCACGGGGCCAGTGAAGACCAGCAAGAGCTTTCAGGGCTGGCCCCTTCCTTGTGGGAGAAGGAGCCGGACATTTGCCTTTTCGGAAAGAGGCTCTGTGAGAAAGAGCGCCATGAGATATGCCGTCTGTGGTTAAGCACAGATGCCCAATGCTGTTGATCCTGTGTATAGGGTGCACGGGGCCAGTGAAGACCAGCAAGAGCTTTCAGGGCTGGCCCCTTCCTTGTGGGAGAAGGAGCCGGACGTTTGCCTTTTCGGAAAGAGGCTCTGCCGAGAACGAGCGCCGTGAGATATGCCGTCTGTGGTTAAGCACAGATGCCCAGTGCTGTTGTGCCTGTGGGAAGGGTGCACGGGGACAGTGAAGACCAGCAAGAGATTTCAGGGCTGGCCCCTTCCTTGTGGCAGAAGGAGCCGGACGTTTGCCTTTTCGGAAAGAGGCTCTGCCGAGAACGAGCGCCGTGAGATATGCCGTCTGTGGTTAAGCACAGATGCCCAGTTCTGTTGTGCCTGTGGGTAGGGTGCACGGGGCCAGTGAAGACCAGCAAGAGCTTTCAGGGCTGGCCCCTTCCTTGTGGGAGAAGGAGCCGGACGTTTGCCTTTTCGGAAAGAGGCTCTGCCGATAGTGAACGCCGTGAGATACGCCGTCTGTGGTTAAGCACAGATGCCCAGTGCTGTTGTGCCTGTGGATAGGGTGTTTGGTGACGGTTAAGACCAGCAAGAGCTTTCAGGGCTGGCCCCTTCCTTGTGGGAGAAGGAGCCGGACGTTTGCCTTTTCGGAAAGAGGCTCTGCCGAGAACGAGCGCCGTGAGATGCTGAGCCTCTGAAAAAGGCACAGATGCCCAGTGCTGTTGTGCCTGTGGGTAGGGTGCACGGGGCCAGTGAAGACCAGCAAGAGCTTTCAGGGCTGGCCCCTTCCTTGTGGGAGAAGGAGCCGGACGTTTGCCTTTTCGGAAAGAGGCTCTGCCGAGAACGAGCGCCGTGAGATGCTGAGCCTCTGAAAAAGGCACAGATGCCCAGTGCTGTTGTGCCTGTGGGTAGGGTGCACGGGGACAGTGAAGACCAGCAAGAGCTTTCAGGGCTGGCCCCTTCCTTGTGGGAGAAGGAGCCGGACGTTTGCCTTTTCGGAAAGAGGCTCTGCCGAGAACGAGCGCCGTGAGATATGCTGTCTGTGGTTAAGCACAGATGCCCAGTGCTGTTGTGCCTGTGGGTAGGGTGCACGGGGCCAGTGAAGACCAGCAAGAGCTTTCAGGGCTGGCCCCTTCCTTGTGGGAGAAGGAGCCGGACGTTTGCCTTTTCGGAAAGAGGCTCTGCTGAGAAAGAGCGCCATGAGATGCTGAGTCTCTGGGAAAGCACAGATGCCCAGTTCTGTTGTGCCTGTGGGTAGGGTGCACGGGGCCAGTGAAGACCAGCAAGAGCTTTCAGGGCTGGCCCCTTCCTTGTGGGAGAAGGAGCCGGACGTTTGCCTTTTCGGAAAGAGGCTCTGTGAGAAAGAGCGCCATGAGATGCTGAGTCTCTGGGAAAGCACAGATGCCCAGTTCTGTTGTGCCTGTGGATAGGGTGCACGGGGCCAGTGAAGACCAGCAAGAGCTTTCAGGGCTGGCCCCTTCCTTGTGGGAGAAGGAGCCGGACGTTTGCCTTTTCGGAAAGAGGCTCTGCCGAGAACGAGCGCCGTGAGATGCTGAGTCTCTGGGAAAGCACAGATGCCCAGTGCTGTTGTGCCTGTGGGTAGGGTGCACGGGGACAGTGAAGACCAGCAAGAGCTTTCAGGGCTGGCCCCTTCCTTGTGGGAGAAGGAGCCGGACGTTTGCCTTTTCGGAAAGAGGCTCTGCCGAGAACGAGCGCCGTGAGATGCTGAGTCTCTGGGAAAGCACAGATGCCCAGTGCTGTTGTGCCTGTGGGTAGGGTGCACGGGGCCAGTGAAGACCAGCAAGAGCTTTCAGGGCTGGCCCCTTCCTTGTGGGAGAAGGAGCCGGACGTCTGCCTTTTCGGAAAGAGGCTCTGCCGAGAACGAGCGCCGTGAGATATGCCGTCAGTGGTTAAGCACAGATGCCCAGTGCTGTTGATCCTGTGTATAGGGTGCACGGGGACAGTGAAGACCAGCAAGAGCTTTCAGGGCTGGCCCCTTCCTTGTGGGAGAAGGAGCCGGACGTTTGCCTTTTCGGAAAGAGGCTCTGCCGAGAACGAGCGCCGTGAGATATGCCGTCTGTGGTTAAGCACAGATGCCCATTGCTGTTGTGCCTGTGGGTAGGGTGCACGGGGCCAGTGAAGACCAGCAAGAGCTTTCAGGGCTGGCCCCTTCCTTGTGGGAGAAGGAGCCGGACGTTTGCCTTTTCGGAAAGAGGCTCTGCCGATAGTGAACGCCGTGAGATACGCCGTCTGTGGTTAAGCACAGATGCCCAGTGCTGTTGTGCCTGTGGATAGGGTGTTTGGTGACGGTTAAGACCAGCAAGAGCTTTCAGGGCTGGCCCCTTCCTTGTGGGAGAAGGAGCCGGACGTTTGCCTTTTCGGAAAGAGGCTCTGCCGAGAACGAGCGCCGTGAGATGCTGAGCCTCTGAAAAAGGCACAGATGCCCAGTGCTGTTGTGCCTGTGGGTAGGGTGCACGGGGACAGTGAAGACCAGCAAGAGCTTTCAGGGCTGGCCCCTTCCTTGTGGGAGAAGGAGCCGGACGTTTGCCTTTTCGGAAAGAGGCTCTGCCGAGAACGAGCGCCGTGAGATATGCCGTCTGTGGTTAAGCACAGATGCCCAGTGCTGTTGTGCCTGTGGGAAGGGTGCACGGGGACAGTGAAGACCAGCAAGAGATTTCAGGGCTGGCCCCTTCCATGTGGCAGAAGGAGCCGGACGTTTGCCTTTTCGGAAAGAGGCTCTGCCGAGAACGAGCGCCGTGAGATATGCCGTCTGTGGTTAAGCACAGATGCCCAGTTCTGTTGTGCCTGTGGGTAGGGTGCACGGGGCCAGTGAAGACCAGCAAGAGCTTTCAGGGCTGGCCCCTTCCTTGTGGGAGAAGGAGCCGGACGTTTGCCTTTTCGGAAAGAGGCTCTGCAGATAGTGAACGCCGTGAGATACGCCGTCTGTGGTTAAGCACAGATGCCCAGTGCTGTTGTGCCTGTGGATAGGGTGTTTGGTGACGGTTAAGACCAGCAAGAGCTTTCAGGGCTGGCCCCTTCCTTGTGGGAGAAGGAGCCGGACGTTTGCCTTTTCGGAAAGAGGCTCTGCCGAGAACGAGCGCCGTGAGATGCTGAGCCTCTGAAAAAGGCACAGATGCCCAGTGCTGTTGTGCCTGTGGGTAGGGTGCACGGGGACAGTGAAGACCAGCAAGAGCTTTCAGGGCTGGCCCCTTCCTTGTGGGAGAAGGAGCCGGACGTTTGCCTTTTCGGAAAGAGGCTCTGCCGAGAACGAGCGCCGTGAGATATGCTGTATGTGGTTAAGCACAGATGCCCAGTGCTGTTGTGCCTGTGGGTAGGGTGCACGGGGCCAGTGAAGACCAGCAAGAGCTTTCAGGGCTGGCCCCTTCCTTGTGGGAGAAGGAGCCGGACGTTTGCCTTTTCGGAAAGAGGCTCTGCTGAGAAAGAGCGCCATGAGATGCTGAGTCTCTGGGAAAGCACAGATGCCCAGTTCTGTTGTGCCTGTGGATAGGGTGCACGGGGCCAGTGAAGACCAGCAAGAGCTTTCAGGGCTGGCCCCTTCCTTGTGGGAGAAGGAGCCGGACGTTTGCCTTTTCGGAAAGAGGCTCTGTGAGAAAGAGCGCCATGAGATGCTGAGTCTCTGGGAAAGCACAGATGCCCAGTTCTGTTGTGCCTGTGGATAGGGTGCACGGGGACAGTGAAGACCAGCAAGAGCTTTCTGGGCTGGCCCCTTCCTTGTGGGAGAAGGAGCCGGACGTTTGCCTTTTCGGAAAGAGGCTCTGCCGAGAACGAGCGCCGTGAGATGCTGAGTCTCTGGGAAAGCACAGATGCCCAGTGCTGTTGTGCCTGTGGGTAGGGTGCACGGGGACAGTGAAGACCAGCAAGAGCTTTCAGGGCTGGCCCCTTCCTTGTGGGAGAAGGAGCCGGACGTTTGCCTTTTCGGAAAGAGGCTCTGCCGAGAACGAGCGCCGTGAGATGCTGAGTCTCTGGGAAAGCACAGATGCCCAGTGCTGTTGATCTTGTGGATAGGGTGCACGGGGACAGTGAAGACCAGCAAGAGCTTTCAGGGCTGGCCCCTTCCTTGTGGGAGAAGGAGCCGGACGTTTGCCTTTTCGGAAAGAGGCTCTGCTGAGAAAGAGCGCCATGAGATGCTGAGTCTCTGGGAAAGCACAGATGCCCATTGCTGTTGATCTTGTGGATAGGGTGCACGGGGACAGTGAAGACCAGCAAGAGCTTTCAGGGCTGGCCCCTTCCTTGTGGGAGAAGGAGCCGGACGTTTGCCTTTTTGGAAAGAGGCTCTGCCGAGAACGAGCGCCATGAGATGCTGAGTCTCTGGGAAAGCACAGATGCCCAGTGCTGTTGTGCCTGTGGGTAGGGTGCACGGGGCCAGTGAAGACCAGCAAGAGCTTTCAGGGCTGGCCCCTTCCTTGTGGGAGAAGGAGCCGGACGTCTGCCTTTTCGGAAAGAGGCTCTGCCGAGAACGAGCGCCGTGAGATATGCCGTCTGTGGTTAAGCACAGATGCCCAGTGCTGTTGTGCCTGTGGGAAGGGTGCACGGGGACAGTGAAGACCAGCAAGAGATTTCAGGGCTGGCCCCTTCCATGTGGCAGAAGGAGCCGGACGTTTGCCTTTTCGGAAAGAGGCTCTGCCGAGAACGAGCGCCGTGAGATATGCCGTCTGTGGTTAAGCACAGATGCCCAGTGCTGTTGTGCCTGTGGGTAGGGTGCACGGGGCCAGTGAAGACCAGCAAGAGCTTTCAGGGCTGGCCCCTTCCTTGTGGGAGAAGGAGCCGGACATTTGCCTTTTCGGAAAGAGGCTCTGTGAGAAAGAGCGCCATGAGATATGCCGTCTGTGGTTAAGCACAGATGCCCAATGCTGTTGATCCTGTGTATAGGGTGCACGGGGCCAGTGAAGACCAGCAAGAGCTTTCAGGGCTGGCCCCTTCCTTGTGGGAGAAGGAGCCGGACGTTTGCCTTTTCGGAAAGAGGCTCTGCCGAGAACGAGCGCCGTGAGATATGCCGTCTGTGGTTAAGCACAGATGCCCAGTGCTGTTGTGCCTGTGGGAAGGGTGCACGGGGACAGTGAAGACCAGCAAGAGATTTCAGGGCTGGCCCCTTCCTTGTGGCAGAAGGAGCCGGACGTTTGCCTTTTCGGAAAGAGGCTCTGCCGAGAACGAGCGCCGTGAGATATGCCGTCTGTGGTTAAGCACAGATGCCCAGTTCTGTTGTGCCTGTGGGTAGGGTGCACGGGGCCAGTGAAGACCAGCAAGAGCTTTCAGGGCTGGCCCCTTCCTTGTGGGAGAAGGAGCCGGACGTTTGCCTTTTCGGAAAGAGGCTCTGCCGATAGTGAACGCCGTGAGATACGCCGTCTGTGGTTAAGCACAGATGCCCAGTGCTGTTGTGCCTGTGGATAGGGTGTTTGGTGACGGTTAAGACCAGCAAGAGCTTTCAGGGCTGGCCCCTTCCTTGTGGGAGAAGGAGCCGGACGTTTGCCTTTTCGGAAAGAGGCTCTGCCGAGAACGAGCGCCGTGAGATGCTGAGCCTCTGAAAAAGGCACAGATGCCCAGTGCTGTTGTGCCTGTGGGTAGGGTGCACGGGGCCAGTGAAGACCAGCAAGAGCTTTCAGGGCTGGCCCCTTCCTTGTGGGAGAAGGAGCCGGACGTTTGCCTTTTCGGAAAGAGGCTCTGCCGAGAACGAGCGCCGTGAGATATGCTGTCTGTGGTTAAGCACAGATGCCCAGTGCTGTTGTGCCTGTGGGTAGGGTGCACGGGGCCAGTGAAGACCAGCAAGAGCTTTCAGGGCTGGCCCCTTCCTTGTGGGAGAAGGAGCCGGACGTTTGCCTTTTCGGAAAGAGGCTCTGTGAGAAAGAGCGCCATGAGATGCTGAGTCTCTGGGAAAGCACAGATGCCCAGTTCTGTTGTGCCTGTGGATAGGGTGCACGGGGCCAGTGAAGACCAGCAAGAGCTTTCAGGGCTGGCCCCTTCCTTGTGGGAGAAGGAGCCGGACGTTTGCCTTTTCGGAAAGAGGCTCTGCCGAGAACGAGCGCCGTGAGATGCTGAGTCTCTGGGAAAGCACAGATGCCCAGTGCTGTTGTGCCTGTGGGTAGGGTGCACGGGGACAGTGAAGACCAGCAAGAGCTTTCAGGGCTGGCCCCTTCCTTGTGGGAGAAGGAGCCGGACGTTTGCCTTTTCGGAAAGAGGCTCTGCTGAGAAAGAGCGCCATGAGATGCTGAGTCTCTGGGAAAGCACAGATGCCCATTGCTGTTGATCTTGTGGATAGGGTGCACGGGGACAGTGAAGACCAGCAAGAGCTTTCAGGGCTGGCCCCTTCCTTGTGGGAGAAGGAGCCGGACGTTTGCCTTTTCGGAAAGAGGCTCTGCCGAGAACGAGCGCCATGAGATGCTGAGTCTCTGGGAAAGCACAGATGCCCAGTTCTGTTGTGCCTGTGGATAGGGTGCACGGGGACAGTGAAGACCAGCAAGAGCTTTCAGGGCTGGCCCCTTCCTTGTGGGAGAAGGAGCCGGACGTTTGCCTTTTCGGAAAGAGGCTCTGCTGAGAAAGAGCGCCATGAGATGCTGAGTCTCTGGGAAAGCACAGATGCCCAGTTCTGTTGATCTTGTGGATAGGGTGCACGGGGACAGTGAAGACCAGCAAGAGCTTTCAGGGCTGGCCCCTTCCTTGTGGGAGAAGGAGCCGGACGTTTGCCTTTTCGGAAAGAGGCTCTGCCGAGAACGAGCGCCGTGAGATGCTGAGTCTCTGGGAAAGCACAGATGCCCAGTGCTGTTGATCTTGCGGATAGGGTGCACGGGGACAGTGAAGACCAGCAAGAGCTTTCAGGGCTGGCCCCTTCCTTGTGGGAGAAGGAGCCGGACGTTTGCCTTTTCGGAAAGAGGCTCTGCCGAGAACGAGCGCCATGAGATGCTGAGTCTCTGGGAAAGCACAGATGCCCAGTGCTGTTGTGCCTGTGGGTAGGGTGCACGGGGCCAGTGAAGACCAGCAAGAGCTTTCAGGGCTGGCCCCTTCCTTGTGGGAGAAGGAGCCGGACGTTTGCCTTTTCGGAAAGAGGCTCCGCGGAGAACGAGCGCCGTGAGATATGCCGTCTGTGGTTAAGCACAGATGCCCAGTGCTGTTGTGACTGTGGGAAGGGTGCACGGGGACAGTGAAGACCAGCAAGAGATTTCAGGGCTGGCCCCTTCCATGTGGCAGAAGGAGCCGGACGTTTGCCTTTTCGGAAAGAGGCTCTGCCGAGAACGAGCGCCGTGAGATATGCCGTCAGTGGTTAAGCACAGATGCCCAGTGCTGTTGTGCCTGTGGGTATGGTGCACGGGGACAGTGAAGACCAGCAAGAGATTTCAGGGCTGGCCCCTTCCTTGTGGGAGAAGGAGCCGGACATTTGCCTTTTCGGAAAGAGGCTCTGCCGAGAACGAGCGCCGTGAGATATGCCGTCTGTGGTTAAGCACAGATGCCCAGTGCTGTTGTGCCTATGCATAGGGTGCACGGGGCCAGTGAAGACCAGCAAGAGCTTTCAGGGCTGGCCCCTTCCTTGTGGGAGAAGGAGCCGGACATTTGCGTTTTCGGAAAGAGGCTCTGCTGAGAAAGAGCGCCATGAGATGCTGAGTCTCTGGGAAAGCACAGATGCCCATTGCTGTTGATCCTGTGGATAGGGTGCACGGGGACAGTGAAGACCAGCAAGAGCTTTCAGGGCTGGCCCCTTCCTTGTGGGAGAAGGAGCCGGACGTTTGCCTTTTCGGAAAGAGGCTCTGCCGAGAACGAGCGCCGTGAGATGCTGAGTCTCTGGGAAAGCACAGATGCCCAGTGCTGTTGTGCCTGTGGGTAGGGTGCACGGGGCCAGTGAAGACCAGCAAGAGCTTTCAGGGCTGGCCCCTTCCTTGTGGGAGAAGGAGCCGGACGTTTGCCTTTTCGGAAAGAGGCTCTGCCGAGAACGAGCGCCGTGAGATATGCCGTCTGTGGTTAAGCACAGATGCCCATTGCTGTTGTGCCTGTGGGTAGGGTGCACGGGGCCAGTGAAGACCAGCAAGAGCTTTCAGGGCTGGCCCGTTCCTTGTGGGAGAAGGAGCCGGACGTTTGCCTTTTCGGAAAGAGGCTCTGCCGATAGTGAACGCCGTGAGATACGCCGTCTGTGGTTAAGCACAGATGCCCAGTGCTGTTGTGCCTGTGGATAGGGTGTTTGGGGACGGTTAAGACCAGCAAGAGCTTTCAGGGCTGGCCCCTTCCTTGTGGGAGAAGGAGCCGGACGTTTGCCTTTTCGGAAAGAGGCTCTGCCGAGAACGAGCGCCGTGAGATGCTGAGCCTCTGAAAAAGGCACAGATGCCCAGTGCTGTTGTGCCTGTGGGTAGGGTGCACGGGGACAGTGAAGACCAGCAAGAGCTTTCAGGGCTGGCCCCTTCCTTGTGGGAGAAGGAGCCGGACGTTTGCCTTTTCGGAAAGAGGCTCTGCCGAGAACGAGCGCCGTGAGATATGCCGTCTGTGGTTAAGCACAGATGCCCAGTGCTGTTGTGCCTGTGGGTAGGGTGCACGGGGCCAGTGAAGACCAGCAAGAGCTTTCAGGGCTGGCCCCTTCCTTGTGGGAGAAGGAGCCGGACGTTTGCCTTTTCGGAAAGAGGCTCTGCTGAGAAAGAGCGCCATGAGATGCTGAGTCTCTGGGAAAGCACAGATGCCCAGTGCTGTTGTGCCTGTGGGTAGGGTGCACGGGGCCAGTGAAGACCAGCAAGAGCTTTCAGGGCTGGCCCCTTCCTTGTGGGAGAAGGAGCCGGACGTTTGCCTTTTCGGAAAGAGGCTCTGTGAGAAAGAGCGCCATGAGATGCTGAGTCTCTGGGAAAGCACAGATGCCCAGTTCTGTTGTGCCTGTGGATAGGGTGCACGGGGCCAGTGAAGACCAGCAAGAGCTTTCAGGGCTGGCCCCTTCCTTGTGGGAGAAGGAGCCGGACGTTTGCCTTTTCGGAAAGAGGCTCTGCCGAGAACGAGCGCCGTGAGATGCTGAGTCTCTGGGAAAGCACAGATGCCCAGTGCTGTTGTGCCTGTGGGTAGGGTGCACGGGGACAGTGAAGACCAGCAAGAGCTTTCAGGGCTGGCCCCTTCCTTGTGGGAGAAGGAGCCGGACGTTTGCCTTTTCGGAAAGAGGCTCTGCCGAGAACGAGCGCCGTGAGATGCTGAGTCTCTGGGAAAGCACAGATGCCCAGTGCTGTTGATCTTGTGGATAGGGTGCACGGGGACAGTGAAGACCAGCAAGAGCTTTCAGGGCTGGCCCCTTCCTTGTGGGAGAAGGAGCCGGACATTTGCCTTTTCGGAAAGAGGCTCTGCTGAGAAAGAGCGCCATGAGATGCTGAGTCTCTGGGAAAGCACAGATGCCCATTGCTGTTGATCTTGTGGATAGGGTGCACGGGGACAGTGAAGACCAGCAAGAGCTTTCAGGGCTGGCCCCTTCCTTGTGGGAGAAGGAGCCGGACGTTTGCCTTTTCGGAAAGAGGCTCTGCCGAGAACGAGCGCCATGAGATGCTGAGTCTCTGGGAAAGCACAGATGCCCAGTGCTGTTGTGCCTGTGGGTAGGGTGCACGGGGCCAGTGAAGACCAGCAAGAGCTTTCAGGGCTGGCCCCTTCCTTGTGGGAGAAGGAGCCGGACGTCTGCCTTTTCGGAAAGAGGCTCTGCCGAGAACGAGCGCCGTGAGATATGCCGTCTGTGGTTAAGCACAGATGCCCAGTGCTGTTGTGCCTGTGGGAAGGGTGCACGGGGACAGTGAAGACCAGCAAGAGATTTCAGGGCTGGCCCCTTCCATGTGGCAGAAGGAGCCGGACGTTTGCCTTTTCGGAAAGAGGCTCTGCCGAGAACGAGCGCCGTGAGATATGCCGTCTGTGGTTAAGCACAGATGCCCAGTGCTGTTGTGCCTGTGGGTAGGGTGCACGGGGCCAGTGAAGACCAGCAAGAGCTTTCAGGGCTGGCCCCTTCCTTGTGGGAGAAGGAGCCGGACGTTTGCCTTTTCGGAAAGAGGCTCTGCCGATAGTGAACGCCGTGAGATACGCCGTCTGTGGTTAAGCACAGATGCCCAGTGCTGTTGTGCCTGTGGATAGGGTGTTTGGTGACGGTTAAGACCAGCAAGAGCTTTCAGGGCTGGCCCCTTCCTTGTGGGAGAAGGAGCCGGACGTTTGCCTTTTCGGAAAGAGGCTCTGCCGAGAACGAGCGCCGTGAGATGCTGAGCCTCTGAAAAAGGCACAGATGCCCAGTGCTGTTGTGCCTGTGGGTAGGGTGCACGGGGACAGTGAAGACCAGCAAGAGCTTTCAGGGCTGGCCCCTTCCTTGTGGGAGAAGGAGCCGGACGTTTGCCTTTTCGGAAAGAGGCTCTGCCGAGAACGAGCGCCGTGAGATATGCCGTCTGTGGTTAAGCACAGATGCCCAGTGCTGTTGTGCCTGTGGGAAGGGTGCACGGGGACAGTGAAGACCAGCAAGAGATTTCAGGGCTGGCCCCTTCCATGTGGCAGAAGGAGCCGGACGTTTGCCTTTTCGGAAAGAGGCTCTGCCGAGAACGAGCGCCGTGAGATATGCCGTCTGTGGTTAAGCACAGATGCCCAGTTCTGTTGTGCCTGTGGGTAGGGTGCACGGGGCCAGTGAAGACCAGCAAGAGCTTTCAGGGCTGGCCCCTTCCTTGTGGGAGAAGGAGCCGGACGTTTGCCTTTTCGGAAAGAGGCTCTGCAGATAGTGAACGCCGTGAGATACGCCGTCTGTGGTTAAGCACAGATGCCCAGTGCTGTTGTGCCTGTGGATAGGGTGTTTGGTGACGGTTAAGACCAGCAAGAGCTTTCAGGGCTGGCCCCTTCCTTGTGGGAGAAGGAGCCGGACGTTTGCCTTTTCGGAAAGAGGCTCTGCCGAGAACGAGCGCCGTGAGATGCTGAGCCTCTGAAAAAGGCACAGATGCCCAGTGCTGTTGTGCCTGTGGGTAGGGTGCACGGGGCCAGTGAAGACCAGCAAGAGCTTTCAGGGCTGGCCCCTTCCTTGTGGGAGAAGGAGCCGGACGTTTGCCTTTTCGGAAAGAGGCTCTGCCGAGAACGAGCGCCGTGAGATATGCTGTCTGTGGTTAAGCACAGATGCCCAGTGCTGTTGTGCCTGTGGGTAGGGTGCACGGGGCCAGTGAAGACCAGCAAGAGCTTTCAGGGCTGGCCCCTTCCTTGTGGGAGAAGGAGCCGGACGTTTGCCTTTTCGGAAAGAGGCTCTGCTGAGAAAGAGCGCCATGAGATGCTGAGTCTCTGGGAAAGCACAGATGCCCAGTTCTGTTGTGCCTGTGGATAGGGTGCACGGGGCCAGTGAAGACCAGCAAGAGCTTTCAGGGCTGGCCCCTTCCTTGTGGGAGAAGGAGCCGGACGTTTGCCTTTTCGGAAAGAGGCTCTGTGAGAAAGAGCGCCATGAGATGCTGAGTCTCTGGGAAAGCACAGATGCCCAGTTCTGTTGTGCCTGTGGATAGGGTGCACGGGGCCAGTGAAGACCAGCAAGAGCTTTCAGGGCTGGCCCCTTCCTTGTGGGAGAAGGAGCCGGACGTTTGCCTTTTCGGAAAGAGGCTCTGCCGAGAACGAGCGCCGTGAGATGCTGAGTCTCTGGGAAAGCACAGATGCCCAGTGCTGTTGTGCCTGTGGGTAGGGTGCACGGGGACAGTGAAGACCAGCAAGAGCTTTCAGGGCTGGCCCCTTCCTTGTGGGAGAAGGAGCCGGACGTTTGCCTTTTCGGAAAGAGGCTCTGCCGAGAACGAGCGCCGTGAGATGCTGAGTCTCTGGGAAAGCACAGATGCCCAGTGCTGTTGATCTTGTGGATAGGGTGCACGGGGACAGTGAAGACCAGCAAGAGCTTTCAGGGCTGGCCCCTTCCTTGTGGGAGAAGGAGCCGGACGTTTGCCTTTTCGGAAAGAGGCTCTGCCGAGAACGAGCGCCGTGAGATGCTGAGTCTCTGGGAAAGCACAGATGCCCAGTGCTGTTGTGCCTGTGGGTAGGGTGCACGGGGACAGTGAAGACCAGCAAGAGCTTTCAGGGCTGGCCCCTTCCTTGTGGGAGAAGGAGCCGGACATTTGCCTTTTCGGAAAGAGGCTCTGCCGAGAACGAGCGCCGTGAGATGCTGAGTCTCTGGGAAAGCACAGATGCCCAGTGCTGTTGTGCCTGTGGGTAGGGTGCACGGGGCCAGTGAAGACCAGCAAGAGCTTTCAGGGCTGGCCCCTTCCTTGTGGGAGAAGGAGCCGGACGTCTGCCTTTTCGGAAAGAGGCTCTGCCGAGAACGAGCGCCGTGAGATATGCCGTCTGTGGTTAAGCACAGATGCCCAGTGCTGTTGTGCCTGTGGGAAGGGTGCACGGGGACAGTGAAGACCAGCAAGAGATTTCAGGGCTGGCCCCTTCCATGTGGCAGAAGGAGCCGGACGTTTGCCTTTTCGGAAAGAGGCTCTGCCGAGAACGAGCGCCGTGAGATATGCCGTCTGTGGTTAAGCACAGATGCCCAGTGCTGTTGTGCCTGTGGGTAGGGTGCACGGGGCCAGTGAAGACCAGCAAGAGCTTTCAGGGCTGGCCCCTTCCTTGTGGGAGAAGGAGCCGGACATTTGCCTTTTCGGAAAGAGGCTCTGTGAGAAAGAGCGCCATGAGATATGCCGTCTGTGGTTAAGCACAGATGCCCAATGCTGTTGATCCTGTGTATAGGGTGCACGGGGCCAGTGAAGACCAGCAAGAGCTTTCAGGGCTGGCCCCTTCCTTGTGGGAGAAGGAGCCGGACGTTTGCCTTTTCGGAAAGAGGCTCTGCCGAGAACGAGCGCCGTGAGATATGCCGTCTGTGGTTAAGCACAGATGCCCAGTGCTGTTGTGCCTGTGGGAAGGGTGCACGGGGACAGTGAAGACCAGCAAGAGCTTTCAGGGCTGGCCCCTTCCATGTGGCAGAAGGAGCCGGACGTTTGCCTTTTCGGAAAGAGGCTCTGCCGAGAACGAGCGCCGTGAGATATGCCGTCTGTGGTTAAGCACAGATGCCCAGTTCTGTTGTGCCTGTGGGTAGGGTGCACGGGGCCAGTGAAGACCAGCAAGAGCTTTCAGGGCTGGCCCCTTCCTTGTGGGAGAAGGAGCCGGACGTTTGCCTTTTCGGAAAGAGGCTCTGCCGATAGTGAACGCCGTGAGATACGCCGTCTGTGGTTAAGCACAGATGCCCAGTGCTGTTGTGCCTGTGGATAGGGTGTTTGGTGACGGTTAAGACCAGCAAGAGCTTTCAGGGCTGGCCCCTTCCTTGTGGGAGAAGGAGCCGGACGTTTGCCTTTTCGGAAAGAGGCTCTGCCGAGAACGAGCGCCGTGAGATGCTGAGCCTCTGAAAAAGGCACAGATGCCCAGTGCTGTTGTGCCTGTGGGTAGGGTGCACGGGGACAGTGAAGACCAGCAAGAGCTTTCAGGGCTGGCCCCTTCCTTGTGGGAGAAGGAGCCGGACGTTTGCCTTTTCGGAAAGAGGCTCTGCCGAGAACGAGCGCCGTGAGATATGCTGTCTGTGGTTAAGCACAGATGCCCAGTGCTGTTGTGCCTGTGGGTAGGGTGCACGGGGCCAGTGAAGACCAGCAAGAGCTTTCAGGGCTGGCCCCTTCCTTGTGGGAGAAGGAGCCGGACGTTTGCCTTTTCGGAAAGAGGCTCTGTGAGAAAGAGCGCCATGAGATGCTGAGTCTCTGGGAAAGCACAGATGCCCAGTTCTGTTGTGCCTGTGGATAGGGTGCACGGGGCCAGTGAAGACCAGCAAGAGCTTTCAGGGCTGGCCCCTTCCTTGTGGGAGAAGGAGCCGGACGTTTGCCTTTTCGGAAAGAGGCTCTGCCGAGAACGAGCGCCGTGAGATGCTGAGTCTCTGGGAAAGCACAGATGCCCAGTGCTGTTGTGCCTGTGGGTAGGGTGCACGGGGCCAGTGAAGACCAGCAAGAGCTTTCAGGGCTGGCCCCTTCCTTGTGGGAGAAGGAGCCGGACGTTTGCCTTTTCGGAAAGAGGCTCTGCTGAGAAAGAGCGCCATGAGATGCTGAGTCTCTGGGAAAGCACAGATGCCCATTGCTGTTGATCTTGTGGATAGGGTGCACGGGGACAGTGAAGACCAGCAAGAGCTTTCAGGGCTGGCCCCTTCCTTGTGGGAGAAGGAGCCGGACGTTTGCCTTTTCGGAAAGAGGCTCTGTGAGAAAGAGCGCCATGAGATGCTGAGTCTCTGGGAAAGCACAGATGCCCAGTTCTGTTGTGCCTGTGGATAGGGTGCACGGGGACAGTGAAGACCAGCAAGAGCTTTCAGGGCTGGCCCCTTCCTTGTGGCAGAAGGAGCCGGACGTTTGCCTTTTCGGAAAGAGGCTCTGCCGAGAACGAGCGCCGTGAGATGCTGAGTCTCTGGGAAAGCACAGATGCCCAGTGCTGTTGTGCCTGTGGGTAGGGTGCACGGGGACAGTGAAGACCAGCAAGAGCTTTCAGGGCTGGCCCCTTCCTTGTGGGAGAAGGAGCCGGACGTTTGCCTTTTCGGAAAGAGGCTCTGCCGAGAACGAGCGCCGTGAGATGCTGAGTCTCTGGGAAAGCACAGATGCCCAGTGCTGTTGATCTTGTGGATAGGGTTCACGGGGACAGTGAAGACCAACAAGAGCTTTCAGGGCTGGCCCCTTCCTTGTGGGAGAAGGAGCCGGACGTTTGCCTTTTCGGAAAGAGGCTCTGCCGAGAACGAGCGCCGTGAGATGCTGAGTCTCTGGGAAAGCACAGATGCCCAGTGCTGTTGTGCCTGTGGGTAGGGTGCACGGGGACAGTGAAGACCAGCAAGAGCTTTCAGGGCTGGCCCCTTCCTTGTGGGAGAAGGAGCCGGATGTTTGCCTTTTCGGAAAGAGGCTCTGCTGAGAAAGAGCGCCATGAGATGCTGAGTCTCTGGGAAAGCACAGATGCCCATTGCTGTTGATCTTGTGGATAGGGTGCACGGGGACAGTGAAGACCAGCAAGAGCTTTCAGGGCTGGCCCCTTCCTTGTGGGAGAAGGAGCTGGACGTTTGCCTTTTCGGAAAGAGGCTCTGCCGAGAACGAGCGCCGTGAGATGCTGAGTCTCTGGGAAAGCACAGATGCCCAGTGCTGTTGTGCCTGTGGGTAGGGTGCACGGGGCCAGTGAAGACCAGCAAGAGCTTTCAGGGCTGGCCCCTTCCTTGTGGGAGAAGGAGCCGGACGTCTGCCTTTTCGGAAAGAGGCTCTGCCGAGAACGAGCGCCGTGAGATATGCCGTCTGTGGTTAAGCACAGATGCCCAGTGCTGTTGTGCCTGTGGGAAGGGTGCACGGGGACAGTGAAGACCAGCAAGAGATTTCAGGGCTGGCCCCTTCCCTGTGGCAGAAGGAGCCGGACGTTTGCCTTTTCGGAAAGAGGCTCTGCCGAGAACGAGCGCCGTGAGATATGCCGTCTGTGGTTAAGCACAGATGCCCAGTGCTGTTGTGCCTGTGGGTAGGGTGCACGGGGCCAGTGAAGACCAGCAAGAGCTTTCAGGGCTGGCCCCTTCCTTGTGGGAGAAGGAGCCGGACGTTTGCCTTTTCGGAAAGAGGCTCTGCCGAGAACGAGCGCCGTGAGATATGCCGTCTGTGGTTAAGCACAGATGCCCAGTGCTGTTGTGCCTGTGGGTAGGGTGCACGGGGCCAGTGAAGACCAGCAAGAGCTTTCAGGGCTGGCCCCTTCCTTGTGGGAGAAGGAGCCGGACGTTTGCCTTTTCGGAAAGAGGCTCTGCCGATTGTGAACGCCGTGAGATACGCCGTCTGTGGTTAAGCACAGATGCCCAGTGCTGTTGTGCCTGTGGATAGGGTGTTTGGGGACGGTTAAGACCAGCAAGAGCTTTCAGGGCTGGCCCCTTCCTTGTGGGAGAAGGAGCCGGACGTTTGCCTTTTCGGAAAGAGGCTCTGCCGAGAACGAGCGCCGTGAGATGCTGAGCCTCTGAAAAAGGCACAGATGCCCAGTGCTGTTGTGCCTGTGGTTAGGGTGCACGGGGACAGTGAAGACCAGCAAGAGCTTTCAGGGCTGGCCCCTTCCTTGTGGGAGAAGGAGCCGGACGTTTGCCTTTTCGGAAAGAGGCTCTGCCGAGAACGAGCGCCGTGAGATGCTGAGTCTCTGGGAAAGCACAGATGCCCAGTGCTGTTGTGCCTGTGGATAGGGTGCACGGGGCCAGTGAAGACCAGCAAGAGATTTCAGGGCTGGCCCCTTCCATGTGGCAGAAGGAGCCGGACGTTTGCCTTTTCGGAAAGAGGCTCTGCCGAGAACGAGCGCCGTGAGATATGCCGTCTGTGGTTAAGCACAGATGCCCAGTGCTGTTGTGCCTGTGGGTAGGGTGCACGGGGCCAGTGAAGACCAGCAAGAGCTTTCAGGGCTGGCCCCTTCCTTGTGGGAGAAGGAGCCGGACGTTTGCCTTTTCGGAAAGAGGCTCTGCCGAGAACGAGCGCCGTGAGATATGCCGTCTGTGGTTAAGCACAGATGCCCAGTGCTGTTGTGCCTGTGGGTAGGGTGCACGGGGACAGTGAAGACCAGCAAGAGCTTTCAGGGCTGGCCCCTTCCTTGTGGGAGAAGGAGCCGGACGTTTGCCTTTTCGGAAAGAGGCTCTGTGAGAAAGAGCGCCATGAGATGCTGAGTCTCTGGGAAAGCACAGATGCCCAGTTCTGTTGTGCCTGTGGGTAGGGTGCACGGGGCCAGTGAAGACCAGCAAGAGCTTTCAGGGCTGGCCCCTTCCTTGTGGGAGAAGGAGCCGGACGTTTGCCTTTTCGGAAAGAGGCTCTGCTGAGAACGAGCGCCGTGAGATGCTGAGTCTCTGGGAAAGCACAGATGCCCAGTGCTGTTGATCTTGTGGATAGGGTGCACGGGGACAGTGAAGACCAGCAAGAGCTTTCAGGGCTGGCCCCTTCCTTGTGGGAGAAGGAGCTGGACGTTTGCCTTTTCGGAAAGAGGCTCTGCCGAGAACGAGCGCCGTGAGATGCTGAGTCTCTGGGAAAGCACAGATGCCCAGTGCTGTTGTGCCTGTGGGTAGGGTGCACGGGGCCAGTGAAGACCAGCAAGAGCTTTCAGGGCTGGCCCCTTCCTTGTGGGAGAAGGAGCCGGACGTCTGCCTTTTCGGAAAGAGGCTCTGCCGAGAACGAGCGCCGTGAGATATGCCGTCTGTGGTTAAGCACAGATGCCCAGTGCTGTTGTGCCTGTGGGAAGGGTGCACGGGGACAGTGAAGACCAGCAAGAGCTTTCAGGGCTGGCCCCTTCCTTGTGGCAGAAGGAGCCGGACGTTTGCCTTTTCGGAAAGAGGCTCTGCCGAGAACGAGCGCCGTGAGATATGCCGTCTGTGGTTAAGCACAGATGCCCAGTGCTGTTGTGCCTGTGGGTAGGGTGCACGGGGCCAGTGAAGACCAGCAAGAGCTTTCAGGGCTGGCCCCTTCCTTGTGGGAGAAGGAGCCGGACGTTTGCCTTTTCGGAAAGAGGCTCTGCCGAGAACGAGCGCCGTGAGATATGCCGTCTGTGGTTAAGCACAGATGCCCATTGCTGTTGATCCTGTGGGTAGGGTGCACGGGGCCAGTGAAGACCAGCAAGAGCTTTCAGGGCTGGCCCCTTCCTTGTGGGAGAAGGAGCCGGACGTTTGCCTTTTCGGAAAGAGGCTCTGCCGAGAACGAGCGCCGTGAGATATGCCGTCTGTGGTTAAGCACAGATGCCCAGTGCTGTTGTGCCTGTGGGTAGGGTGCACGGGGCCAGTGAAGACCAGCAAGAGCTTTCAGGGCTGGCCCGTTCCTTGTGGGAGAAGGAGCCGGACGTTTGCCTTTTCGGAAAGAGGCTCTGCCGATAGTGAACGCCGTGAGATACGCCGTCTGTGGTTAAGCACAGATGCCCAGTGCTGTTGTGCCTGTGGATAGGGTGTTTGGGGACGGTTAAGACCAGCAAGAGCTTTCAGGGCTGGCCCCTTCCTTGTGGGAGAAGGAGCCGGACGTTTGCCTTTTCGGAAAGAGGCTCTGCCGAGAACGAGCGCCGTGAGATATGCCGTCTGTGGTTAAGCACAGATGCCCAGTGCTGTTGTGCCTGTGGGTAGGGTGCACGGGGCCAGTGAAGACCAGCAAGAGCTTTCAGGGCTGGCCCCTTCCTTGTGGGAGAAGGAGCCGGACGTTTGCCTTTTCGGAAAGAGGCTGTGCCGATAGTGAACGCCGTGAGATACGCTGTCTCTGGTTGAGCACAGATGCCCAGTGCTGTTGTGCCTGTGGATAGGGTGTTTGGGGACGGTTAAGACCAGCAAGAGCTTTCAGGGCTGGCCCCTTCCATGTGGCAGAAGGAGCCGGACGTTTGCCTTTTCGGAAAGAGGCTCTGCCGAGAACGAGCGCCGTGAGATATGCCGTCTGTGGTTAAGCACAGATGCCCAGTGCTGTTGTGCCTGTGGGTATGGTGCACGGGGACAGTGAAGACCAGCAAGAGCTTTCAGGGCTGGCCCCTTCCTTGTGGGAGAAGGAGCCGGACATTTGCCTTTTCGGAAAGAGGCTCTGCCGAGAACGAGCGCCGTGAGATATGCCGTCTGTGGTTAAGCACAGATGCCCAGTGCTGTTGATCCTGTGTATAGGGTGCACGGGGCCAGTGAAGACCAGCAAGAGCTTTCAGGGCTGGCCCCTTCCTTGTGGGAGAAGGAGCCGGACATTTGCGTTTTCGGAAAGAGGCTCTGCTGAGAAAGAGCGCCATGAGATGCTGAGTCTTTGGGAAAGCACAGATGCCCATTGCTGTTGATCCTGTGGATAGGGTGCACGGGGACAGTGAAGACCAGCAAGAGCTTTCAGGGCTGGCCCCTTCCTTGTGGGAGAAGGAGCTGGACGTTTGCCTTTTCGGAAAGAGGCTCTGCCGAGAACGAGCGACGTGAGATGCTGAGTCTCTGGGAAAGCACAGATGCCCAGTGCTGTTGTGCCTGTGGGAAGGGTGCACGGGGACAGTGAAGACCAGCAAGAGATTTCAGGGCTGGCCCCTTCCATGTGGCAGAAGGAGCCGGACGTTTGCCTTTTCAGAAAGAGGCTCTGCCGAGAACGAGCGCCGTGAGATATGCCGTCTGTGGTTAAGCACAGATGCCCAGTTCTGTTGATCCTGTGGATAGGGTGCACGGGGCCAGTGAAGACCAGCAAGAGCTTTCAGGGCTGGCCCCTTCCTTGTGGGAGAAGGAGCCGGACGTTTGCCTTTTCGGAAAGAGGCTCTGCCGATAGTGAACGCCGTGAGATACGCCGTCTGTGGTTAAGCACAGATGCCCAGTGCTGTTGTGCCTGTGGATAGGGTGTTTGGGGACGGTTAAGACCAGCAAGAGCTTTCAGGGCTGGCCCCTTCCTTGTGGGAGAAGGAGCCGGACGTTTGCCTTTTCGGAAAGAGGCTCTGCCGAGAACGAGCGCCGTGAGATGCTGAGCCTCTGAAAAAGGCACAGATGCCCAGTGCTGTTGTGCCTGTGGGTAGGGTGCACGGGGACAGTGAAGACCAGCAAGAGCTTTCAGGGCTGGCCCCTTCCTTGTGGGAGAAGGAGCCGGACGTTTGCCTTTTCGGAAAGAGGCTCTGCCGAGAACGAGCGCCGTGAGATATGCTGTCTGTGGTTAAGCACAGATGCCCAGTGCTGTTGTGCCTGTGGGTAGGGTGCACGGGGCCAGTGAAGACAAGCAAGAGCTTTCAGGGCTGGCCCCTTCCTTGTGGGAGAAGGAGCCGGACGTTTGCCTTTTCGGAAAGAGGCTCTGTGAGAAAGAGCGCCATGAGATGCTGAGTCTCTGGGAAAGCACAGATGCCCAGTTCTGTTGTGCCTGTGGATAGGGTGCACGGGGACAGTGAAGACCAGCAAGAGCTTTCAGGGCTGGCCCCTTCCTTGTGGGAGAAGGAGCCGGACGTTTGCCTTTTCGGAAAGAGGCTCTGCCGAGAACGAGCGCCGTGAGATGCTGAGTCTCTGGGAAAGCACAGATGCCCAGTGCTGTTGTGCCTGTGGGTAGGGTGCACGGGGCCAGTGAAGACCAGCAAGAGCTTTCAGGGCTGGCCCCTTCCTTGTGGGAGAAGGAGCCGGACGTTTGCCTTTTCGGAAAGAGGCTCTGCTGAGAAAGAGCGCCATGAGATGCTGAGTCTCTGGGAAAGCACAGATGCCCAGTTCTGTTGATCTTGTGGATAGGGTGCACGGGGACAGTGAAGACCAGCAAGAGCTTTCAGGGCTGGCCCCTTCCTTGTGGGAGAAGGAGCCGGACGTTTGCCTTTTCGGAAAGAGGCTCTGCCGAGAACGAGCGCCGTGAGATGCTGAGTCTCTGGGAAAGCACAGATGCCCAGTGCTGTTGATCTTGCGGATAGGGTGCACGGGGCCAGTGAAGACCAGCAAGAGCTTTCAGGGCTGGCCCCTTCCTTGTGGGAGAAGGAGCCGGACGTTTGCCTTTTCGGAAAGAGGCTCTGCCGAGAACGAGCGCCGTGAGATGCTGAGTCTCTGGGAAAGCACAGATGCCCAGTGCTGTTGTGCCTGTGGGTAGGGTGCACGGGGCCAGTGAAGACCAGCAAGAGCTTTCAGGGCTGGCCCCTTCCTTGTGGGAGAAGGAGCCGGACGTTTGCCTTTTCGGAAAGAGGCTCTGCTGAGAAAGAGCGCCATGAGATGCTGAGTCTCTGGGAAAGCACAGATGCCCATTGCTGTTGATCTTGTGGATAGGGTGCACGGGGACAGTGAAGACCAGCAAGAGCTTTCAGGGCTGGCCCCTTCCTTGTGGGAGAAGGAGCCGGACGTTTGCCTTTTCGGAAAGAGGCTCTGCTGAGAAAGAGCGCCATGAGATGCTGAGTCTCTGGGAAAGCACAGATGCCCATTGCTGTTGATCTTGTGGATAGGGTGCACGGGGACAGTGAAGACCAGCAAGAGCTTTCAGGGCTGGCCCCTTCCTTGTGGGAGAAGGAGCCGGACGTTTGCCTTTTCGGAAAGAGGCTCTGCTGAGAAAGAGCGCCATGAGATGCTGAGTCTCTGGGAAAGCACAGATGCCCAGTTCTGTTGATCTTGTGGATAGGGTGCACGGGGACAGTGAAGACCAGCAAGAGCTTTCAGGGCTGGCCCCTTCCTTGTGGGAGAAGGAGCCGGACGTTTGCCTTTTCGGAAAGAGGCTCTGCCGAGAACGAGCGCCGTGAGATGCTGAGTCTCTGGGAAAGCACAGATGCCCAGTGCTGTTGATCTTGCGGATAGGGTGCACGGGGCCAGTGAAGACCAGCAAGAGCTTTCAGGGCTGGCCCCTTCCTTGTGGGAGAAGGAGCCGGACGTTTGCCTTTTCGGAAAGAGGCTCTGCCGAGAACGAGCGCCGTGAGATGCTGAGTCTCTGGGAAAGCACAGATGCCCAGTGCTGTTGTGCCTGTGGGTAGGGTGCACGGGGCCAGTGAAGACCAGCAAGAGCTTTCAGGGCTGGCCCCTTCCTTGTGGGAGAAGGAGCCGGACGTTTGCCTTTTCGGAAAGAGGCTCTGCTGAGAAAGAGCGCCATGAGATGCTGAGTCTCTGGGAAAGCACAGATGCCCATTGCTGTTGATCTTGTGGATAGGGTGCACGGGGACAGTGAAGACCAGCAAGAGCTTTCAGGGCTGGCCCCTTCCTTGTGGGAGAAGGAGCCGGACGTTTGCCTTTTCGGAAAGAGGCTCTGTGAGAAAGAGCGCCATGAGATGCTGAGTCTCTGGGAAAGCACAGATGCCCAGTTCTGTTGTGCCTGTGGATAGGGTGCACGGGGACAGTGAAGACCAGCAAGAGCTTTCAGGGCTGGCCCCTTCCTTGTGGGAGAAGGAGCCGGACGTTTGCCTTTTCGGAAAGAGGCTCTGCCGAGAACGAGCGCCGTGAGATGCTGAGTCTCTGGGAAAGCACAGATGCCCAGTGCTGTTGTGCCTGTGGGTAGGGTGCACGGGGACAGTGAAGACCAGCAAGAGCTTTCAGGGCTGGCCCCTTCCTTGTGGGAGAAGGAGCCGGACATTTGCCTTTTCGGAAAGAGGCTCTGCTGAGAAAGAGCGCCATGAGATGCTGAGTCTCTGGGAAAGCACAGATGCCCATTGCTGTTGATCCTGTGGATAGGGTGCACGGGGACAGTGAAGACCAGCAAGAGCTTTCAGGGCTGGCCCCTTCCTTGTGGGAGAAGGAGCCGGACGTTTGCCTTTTCGGAAAGAGGCTCTGCCGAGAACGAGCGCCGTGAGATGCTGAGTCTCTGGGAAAGCACAGATGCCCAGTGCTGTTGTGCCTGTGGGTAGGGTGCACGGGGCCAGTGAAGACCAGCAAGAGCTTTCAGGGCTGGCCCCTTCCTTGTGGGAGAAGGAGCCGGACGTCTGCCTTTTCGGAAAGAGGCTCTGCCGAGAACGAGCGCCGTGAGATATGCCGTCTGTGGTTAAGCACAGATGCCCAGTGCTGTTGTGCCTGTGGGAAGGGTGCACGGGGACAGTGAAGACCAGCAAGAGATTTCAGGGCTGGCCCCTTCCATGTGGCAGAAGGAGCCGGACGTTTGCCTTTTCGGAAAGAGGCTCTGCCGAGAACGAGCGCCGTGAGATATGCCGTCTGTGGTTAAGCACAGATGCCCAGTGCTGTTGTGCCTGTGGATAGGGTGCACGGGGCCAGTGAAGACCAGCAAGAGCTTTCAGGGCTGGCCCCTTCCTTGTGGGAGAAGGAGCCGGACATTTGCCTTTTCGGAAAGAGGCTCTGTGAGAAAGAGCGCCATGAGATATGCCGTCTGTGGTTAAGCACAGATGCCCAATGCTGTTGATCCTGTGTATAGGGTGCACGGGGCCAGTGAAGACCAGCAAGAGCTTTCAGGGCTGGCCCCTTCCTTGTGGGAGAAGGAGCCGGACGTTTGCCTTTTCGGAAAGAGGCTCTGCCGAGAACGAGCGCCGTGAGATATGCCGTCTGTGGTTAAGCACAGATGCCCAGTGCTGTTGTGCCTGTGGGTAGGGTGCACGGGGCCAGTGAAGACCAGCAAGAGCTTTCAGGGCTGGCCCCTTCCTTGTGGGAGAAGGAGCCGGACGTTTGCCTTTTCGGAAAGAGGCTCTGCCGATAGTGAACGCCGTGAGATACGCCGTCTGTGGTTAAGCACAGATGCCCAGTGCTGTTGTGCCTGTGGGTAGGGTGCACGGGGCCAGTGAAGACCAGCAAGAGCTTTCAGGGCTGGCCCCTTCCTTGTGGGAGAAGGAGCCGGACGTTTGCCTTTTCGGAAAGAGGCTCTGCCGAGAACGAGCGCCGTGAGATGCTGAGCCTCTGAAAAAGGCACAGATGCCCAGTGCTGTTGTGCCTGTGGTTAGGGTGCACGGGGACAGTGAAGACCAGCAAGAGCTTTCAGGGCTGGCCCCTTCCTTGTGGGAGAAGGAGCCGGACGTTTGCCTTTTCGGAAAGAGGCTCTGCCAAGAACGAGCGCCGTGAGATATGCTGTCTGTGGTTAAGCACAGATGCCCAGTGCTGTTGTGCCTGTGGGTAGGGTGCACGGGGCCAGTGAAGACCAGCAAGAGCTTTCAGGGCTGGCCCGTTCCTTGTGGGAGAAGGAGCCGGACGTTTGCCTTTTCGGAAAGAGGCTCTGCCGAGAACGAGCGCCGTGAGATATGCCGTCTGTGGTTAAGCACAGATGCCCAGTGCTGTTGTGCCTGTGGGTAGGGTGCACGGGGCCAGTGAAGACCAGCAAGAGCTTTCAGGGCTGGCCCCTTCCTTGTGGGAGAAGGAGCCGGACGTTTGCCTTTTCGGAAAGAGACTCTGCCGAGAACGAGCGCCGTGAGATATGCCGTCTGTGGTTAAGCACAGATGCCCAGTGCTGTTGTGCCTGTGGGTAGGGTGCACGGGGCCAGTGAAGACCAGCAAGAGCTTTCAGGGCTGGCCCCTTCCTTGTGGGAGAAGGAGCCGGACGTTTGCCTTTTCGGAAAGAGGCTCTGCCGAGAACGAGCGCCGTGAGATATGCCGTCTGTGGTTAAGCACAGATGCCCAGTGCTGTTGTGCCTGTGGGTAGGGTGCACGGGGCCAGTGAAGACCAGCAAGAGCTTTCAGGGCTGGCCCCTTCCTTGTGGGAGAAGGAGCCGGACGTTTGCCTTTTCGGAAAGAGGCTCTGTGAGAAAGAGCGCCATGAGATGCTGAGTCTCTGGGAAAGCACAGATGCCCAGTTCTGTTGTGCCTGTGGGTAGGGTGCACGGGGCCAGTGAAGACCAGCAAGAGCTTTCAGGGCTGGCCCCTTCCTTGTGGGAGAAGGAGCCGGACGTTTGCCTTTTCGGAAAGAGGCTCTGCTGAGAACGAGCGCCATGAGATGCTGAGTCTCTGGGAAAGCACAGATGCCCAGTGCTGTTGATCTTGTGGATAGGGTGCACGGGGACAGTGAAGACCAGCAAGAGCTTTCAGGGCTGGCCCCTTCCTTGTGGGAGAAGGAGCCGGACGTTTGCCTTTTCGGAAAGAGGCTCTGCCGAGAACGAGCGCCGTGAGATGCTGAGTCTCTGGGAAAGCACAGATGCCCAGTGCTGTTGTGCCTGTGGGTAGGGTGCACGGGGCCAGTGAAGACCAGCAAGAGCTTTCAGGGCTGGCCCCTTCCTTGTGGGAGAAGGAGCCGGACGTCTGCCTTTTCGGAAAGAGGCTCTGCCGAGAACGAGCGCCGTGAGATATGCCGTCTGTGGTTAAGCACAGATGCCCAGTGCTGTTGTGCCTGTGGGAAGGGTGCACGGGGACAGTGAAGACCAGCAAGAGCTTTCAGGGCTGGCCCCTTCCTTGTGGCAGAAGGAGCCGGACGTTTGCCTTTTCGGAAAGAGGCTCTGCCGAGAACGAGCGCCGTGAGATATGCCGTCTGTGGTTAAGCACAGATGCCCAGTGCTGTTGTGCCTGTGGGTAGGGTGCACGGGGACAGTGAAGACCAGCAAGAGCTTTCAGGGCTGGCCCCTTCCTTGTGGGAGAAGGAGCCGGACATTTGCCTTTTCGGAAAGAGGCTCTGCCGAGAACGAGCGCCGTGAGATATGCCGTCTGTGGTTAAGCACAGATGCCCATTGCTGTTGATCCTGTGGGTAGGGTGCACGGGGCCAGTGAAGACCAGCAAGAGCTTTCAGGGCTGGCCCCTTCCTTGTGGGAGAAGGAGCCGGACGTTTGCCTTTTCGGAAAGAGGCTCTGCCGAGAACGAGCGCCGTGAGATATGCCGTCTGTGGTTAAGCACAGATGCCCATTGCTGTTGTGCCTGTGGGTAGGGTGCACGGGGCCAGTGAAGACCAGCAAGAGCTTTCAGGGCTGGCCCGTTCCTTGTGGGAGAAGGAGCCGGACGTTTGCCTTTTCGGAAAGAGGCTCTGCCGATAGTGAACGCCGTGAGATACGCCGTCTGTGGTTAAGCACAGATGCCCAGTGCTGTTGTGCCTGTGGATAGGGTGTTTGGGGACGGTTAAGACCAGCAAGAGCTTTCAGGGCTGGCCCCTTCCTTGTGGGAGAAGGAGCCGGACGTTTGCCTTTTCGGAAAGAGGCTCTGCCGAGAACGAGCGCCGTGAGATATGCCGTCTGTGGTTAAGCACAGATGCCCAGTGCTGTTGATCTTGCGGATAGGGTGCACGGGGCCAGTGAAGACCAGCAAGAGCTTTCAGGGCTGGCCCCTTCCTTGTGGGAGAAGGAGCCGGACGTTTGCCTTTTCGGAAAGAGGCTCTGCCGAGAACGAGCGCCGTGAGATGCTGAGTCTCTGGGAAAGCACAGATGCCCAGTGCTGTTGTGCCTGTGGGTAGGGTGCACGGGGCCAGTGAAGACCAGCAAGAGCTTTCAGGGCTGGCCCCTTCCTTGTGGGAGAAGGAGCCGGACGTTTGCCTTTTCGGAAAGAGGCTCTGCTGAGAAAGAGCGCCATGAGATGCTGAGTCTCTGGGAAAGCACAGATGCCCATTGCTGTTGATCTTGTGGATAGGGTGCACGGGGACAGTGAAGACCAGCAAGAGCTTTCAGGGCTGGCCCCTTCCTTGTGGGAGAAGGAGCCGGACGTTTGCCTTTTCGGAAAGAGGCTCTGTGAGAAAGAGCGCCATGAGATGCTGAGTCTCTGGGAAAGCACAGATGCCCAGTTCTGTTGTGCCTGTGGATAGGGTGCACGGGGACAGTGAAGACCAGCAAGAGCTTTCAGGGCTGGCCCCTTCCTTTTGGGAGAAGGAGCCGGACGTTTGCCTTTTCGGAAAGAGGCTCTGCCGAGAACGAGCGCCGTGAGATGCTGAGTCTCTGGGAAAGCACAGATGCCCAGTGCTGTTGTGCCTGTGGGTAGGGTGCACGGGGCCAGTGAAGACCAGCAAGAGCTTTCAGGGCTGGCCCCTTCCTTGTGGGAGAAGGAGCCGGACGTTTGCCTTTTCGGAAAGAGGCTCTGCCGAGAACGAGCGCCGTGAGATGCTGAGTCTCTGGGAAAGCACAGATGCCCAGTGCTGTTGTGCCTGTGGGTAGGGTGCACGGGGCCAGTGAAGACCAGCAAGAGCTTTCAGGGCTGGCCCCTTCCTTGTGGGAGAAGGAGCCGGACGTTTGCCTTTTCGGAAAGAGGCTCTGCTGAGAAAGAGCGCCATGAGATGCTGAGTCTCTGGGAAAGCACAGATGCCCATTGCTGTTGATCTTGTGGATAGGGTGCACGGGGACAGTGAAGACCAGCAAGAGCTTTCAGGGCTGGCCCCTTCCTTGTGGGAGAAGGAGCCGGACGTTTGCCTTTTCGGAAAGAGGCTCTGTGAGAAAGAGCGCCATGAGATGCTGAGTCTCTGGGAAAGCACAGATGCCCAGTTCTGTTGTGCCTGTGGATAGGGTGCACGGGGACAGTGAAGACCAGCAAGAGCTTTCAGGGCTGGCCCCTTCCTTTTGGGAGAAGGAGCCGGACGTTTGCCTTTTCGGAAAGAGGCTCTGCCGAGAACGAGCGCCGTGAGATGCTGAGTCTCTGGGAAAGCACAGATGCCCAGTGCTGTTGTGCCTGTGGGTAGGGTGCACGGGGCCAGTGAAGACCAGCAAGAGCTTTCAGGGCTGGCCCCTTCCTTGTGGGAGAAGGAGCCGGACATTTGCCTTTTCGGAAAGAGGCTCTGCTGAGAAAGAGCGCCATGAGATGCTGAGTCTCTGGGAAAGCACAGATGCCCATTGCTGTTGATCCTGTGGATAGGGTGCACGGGGACAGTGAAGACCAGCAAGAGCTTTCAGGGCTGGCCCCTTCCTTGTGGGAGAAGGAGCTGGACGTTTGCCTTTTCGGAAAGAGGCTCTGCCGAGAACGAGCGCCGTGAGATGCTGAGTCTCTGGGAAAGCACAGATGCCCAGTGCTGTTGTGCCTGTGGGTAGGGTGCACGGGGCCAGTGAAGACCAGCAAGAGCTTTCAGGGCTGGCCCCTTCCTTGTGGGAGAAGGAGCCGGACGTCTGCCTTTTCGGAAAGAGGCTCTGCCGAGAACGAGCGCCGTGAGATATGCTGTCTGTGGTTAAGCACAGATGCCCAGTGCTGTTGTGCCTGTGGGAAGGGTGCACGGGGACAGTGAAGACCAGCAAGAGCTTTCAGGGCTGGCCCCTTCCTTGTGGGAGAAGGAGCCGGACGTTTGCCTTTTCGGAAAGAGGCTCTGCCGAGAACGAGCGCCGTGAGATATGCCGTCTGTGGTTAAGCACAGATGCCCAGTGCTGTTGTGCCTGTGGATAGGGTGCACGGGGCCAGTGAAGACCAGCAAGAGCTTTCAGGGCTGGCCCCTTCCTTGTGGGAGAAGGAGCCGGACATTTGCCTTTTCGGAAAGAGGCTCTGTGAGAAAGAGCGCCATGAGATGCTGAGTCTCTGGGAAAGCACAGATGCCCAGTTCTGTTGTGCCTGTGGGTAGGGTGCACGGGGCCAGTGAAGACCAGCAAGAGCTTTCAGGGCTGGCCCCTTCCTTGTGGGAGAAGGAGCCGGACGTTTGCCTTTTCGGAAAGAGGCTCTGCCGAGAACGAGCGCCGTGAGATGCTGAGCCTCTGAAAAAGGCACAGATGCCCAGTGCTGTTGTGCCTGTGGTTAGGGTGCACGGGGACAGTGAAGACCAGCAAGAGCTTTCAGGGCTGGCCCCTTCCTTGTGGGAGAAGGAGCCGGACGTTTGCCTTTTCGGAAAGAGGCTCTGCCGAGAACGAGCGCCGTGAGATATGCCGTCTGTGGTTAAGCACAGATGCCCAGTGCTGTTGTGCCTGTGGGTAGGGTGCACGGGGCCAGTGAAGACCAGCAAGAGCTTTCAGGGCTGGCCCCTTCCTTGTGGGAGAAGGAGCCGGACGTTTGCCTTTTCGGAAAGAGACTCTGCCGAGAACGAGCGCCGTGAGATATGCCGTCTGTGGTTAAGCACAGATGCCCAGTGCTGTTGTGCCTGTGGGTAGGGTGCACGGGGACAGTGAAGACCAGCAAGAGCTTTCAGGGCTGGCCCCTTCCTTGTGGGAGAAGGAGCCGGACGTTTGCCTTTTCGGAAAGAGGCTCTGCCGAGAACGAGCGCCGTGAGATATGCCGTCTGTGGTTAAGCACAGATGCCCAGTGCTGTTGTGCCTGTGGGTAGGGTGCACGGGGCCAGTGAAGACCAGCAAGAGCTTTCAGGGCTGGCCCCTTCCTTGTGGGAGAAGGAGCCGGACGTTTGCCTTTTCGGAAAGAGGCTCTGTGAGAAAGAGCGCCATGAGATGCTGAGTCTCTGGGAAAGCACAGATGCCCAGTTCTGTTGTGCCTGTGGGTAGGGTGCACGGGGCCAGTGAAGACCAGCAAGAGCTTTCAGGGCTGGCCCCTTCCTTGTGGGAGAAGGAGCCGGACGTTTGCCTTTTCGGAAAGAGGCTCTGCTGAGAACGAGCGCCGTGAGATGCTGAGTCTCTGGGAAAGCACAGATGCCCAGTGCTGTTGATCTTGTGGATAGGGTGCACGGGGACAGTGAAGACCAGCAAGAGCTTTCAGGGCTGGCCCCTTCCTTGTGGGAGAAGGAGCTGGACGTTTGCCTTTTCGGAAAGAGGCTCTGCCGAGAACGAGCGCCGTGAGATGCTGAGTCTCTGGGAAAGCACAGATGCCCAGTGCTGTTGTGCCTGTGGGTAGGGTGCACGGGGCCAGTGAAGACCAGCAAGAGCTTTCAGGGCTGGCCCCTTCCTTGTGGGAGAAGGAGCCGGACGTCTGCCTTTTCGGAAAGAGGCTCTGCCGAGAACGAGCGCCGTGAGATATGCCGTCTGTGGTTAAGCACAGATGCCCAGTGCTGTTGTGCCTGTGGGAAGGGTGCACGGGGACAGTGAAGACCAGCAAGAGCTTTCAGGGCTGGCCCCTTCCATGTGGCAGAAGGAGCCGGACGTTTGCCTTTTCGGAAAGAGGCTCTGCCGAGAACGAGCGCCGTGAGATATGCCGTCTGTGGTTAAGCACAGATGCCCAGTGCTGTTGTGCCTGTGGGTAGGGTGCACGGGGACAGTGAAGACCAGCAAGAGCTTTCAGGGCTGGCCCCTTCCTTGTGGGAGAAGGAGCCGGACGTTTGCCTTTTCGGAAAGAGGCTCTGCCGAGAACGAGCGCCGTGAGATATGCCGTCTGTGGTTAAGCACAGATGCCCATTGCTGTTGATCCTGTGGGTAGGGTGCACGGGGCCAGTGAAGACCAGCAAGAGCTTTCAGGGCTGGCCCCTTCCTTGTGGGAGAAGGAGCCGGACGTTTGCCTTTTCGGAAAGAGGCTCTGCCGAGAACGAGCGCCGTGAGATATGCCGTCTGTGGTTAAGCACAGATGCCCATTGCTGTTGTGCCTGTGGGTAGGGTGCACGGGGCCAGTGAAGACCAGCAAGAGCTTTCAGGGCTGGCCCGTTCCTTGTGGGAGAAGGAGCCGGACGTTTGCCTTTTCGGAAAGAGGCTCTGCCGAGAACGAGCGCCGTGAGATATGCCGTCTGTGGTTAAGCACAGATGCCCAGTGCTGTTGTGCCTGTGGGTAGGGTGCACGGGGACAGTGAAGACCAGCAAGAGCTTTCAGGGCTGGCCCCTTCCTTGTGGGAGAAGGAGCCGGACGTTTGCCTTTTCGGAAAGAGGCTCTGCCGATAACGAGCGCCGTGAGATGCTGAGCCTCTGAAAAAGGCACAGATGCCCAGTGCTGTTGTGCCTGTGGGTAGGGTGCACGGGGACAGTGAAGACCAGCAAGAGCTTTCAGGGCTGGCCCGTTCCTTGTGGGAGAAGGAGCCGGACGTTTGCCTTTTCGGAAAGAGGCTCTGCCGAGAACGAGCGCCGTGAGATATGCTGTCTGTGGTTAAGCACAGATGCCCAGTGCTGTTGTGCCTGTGGGTAGGGTGCACGGGGCCAGTGAAGACCAGCAAGAGCTTTCAGGGCTGGCCCATTCCTTGTGGGAGAAGGAGCTGGACGTTTGCCTTTTCGGAAAGAGGCTCTGCCGAGAACGAGCGCCGTGAGATGCTGAGTCTCTGGGAAAGCACAGATGCCCAGTGCTGTTGTGCCTGTGGATAGGGTGCACGGGGCCAGTGAAGACCAGCAAGAGCTTTCAGGGCTGGCCCGTTCCTTGTGGGAGAAGGAGCCGGACGTTTGCCTTTTCGGAAAGAGGCTCTGCCGAGAACGAGCGCCGTGAGATATGCCGTCTGTGGTTAAGCACAGATGCCCAGTGCTGTTGTGCCTGTGGGTAGGGTGCACGGGGCCAGTGAAGACCAGCAAGAGCTTTCAGGGCTGGCCCCTTCCTTGTGGGAGAAGGAGCCGGACGTTTGCCTTTTCGGAAAGAGACTCTGCCGAGAACGAGCGCTGTGAGATATGCCGTCTGTGGTTAAGCACAGATGCCCAGTGCTGTTGTGCCTGTGGGTAGGGTGCACGGGGACAGTGAAGACCAGCAAGAGCTTTCAGGGCTGGCCCATTCCTTGTGGGAGAAGGAGCCGGACGTTTGCCTTTTCGGAAAGAGGCTCTGCCGAGAACGAGCGCCGTGAGATATGCCGTCTGTGGTTAAGCACAGATGCCCAGTGCTGTTGTGCCTGTGGGTAGGGTGCACGGGGCCAGTGAAGACCAGCAAGAGCTTTCAGGGCTGGCCCCTTCCTTGTGGGAGAAGGAGCCGGACGTTTGCCTTTTCGGAAAGAGGCTCTGTGAGAAAGAGCGCCATGAGATGCTGAGTCTCTGGGAAAGCACAGATGCCCAGTTCTGTTGTGCCTGTGGGTAGGGTGCACGGGGCCAGTGAAGACCAGCAAGAGCTTTCAGGGCTGGCCCCTTCCTTGTGGGAGAAGGAGCCGGACGTTTGCCTTTTCGGAAAGAGGCTCTGCCGAGAGCGAACGCAGTGAGATGCTGAGTCTCTGGGAAAGCACAGATGCCCAGTGCTGTTGATCTTGTGGATAGGGTGCACGGGGACAGTGAAGACCAGCAAGAGCTTTCAGGGCTGGCCCCTTCCTTGTGGGAGAAGGAGCTGGACGTTTGCCTTTTCGGAAAGAGGCTCTGCCGAGAACGAGCGCCGTGAGATGCTGAGTCTCTGGGAAAGCACAGATGCCCAGTGCTGTTGTGCCTGTGGGTAGGGTGCACGGGGCCAGTGAAGACCAGCAAGAGCTTTCAGGGCTGGCCCCTTCCTTGTGGGAGAAGGAGCCGGACGTCTGCCTTTTCGGAAAGAGGCTCTGCCGAGAACGAGCGCCGTGAGATATGCCGTCTGTGGTTAAGCACAGATGCCCAGTGCTGTTGTGCCTGTGGGAAGGGTGCACGGGGACAGTGAAGACCAGCAAGAGCTTTCAGGGCTGGCCCCTTCCTTGTGGGAGAAGGAGCCGGACGTTTGCCTTTTCGGAAAGAGGCTCTGCCGAGAACGAGCGCCGTGAGATATGCCGTCTGTGGTTAAGCACAGATGCCCAGTGCTGTTGTGCCTGTGGGTAGGGTGCACGGGGACAGTGAAGACCAGCAAGAGCTTTCAGGGCTGGCCCCTTCCTTGTGGGAGAAGGAGCCGGACGTTTGCCTTTTCGGAAAGAGGCTCTGCCGAGAACGAGCGCCGTGAGATGCTGAGCCTCTGAAAAAGGCACAGATGCCCAGTGCTGTTGTGCCTGTGGGTAGGGTGCACGGGGACAGTGAAGACCAGCAAGAGCTTTCAGGGCTGGCCCCTTCCTTGTGGGAGAAGGAGCCGGACGTTTGCCTTTTCGGAAAGAGGCTCTGCCGAGAACGAGCGCCGTGAGATATGCTGTCTGTGGTTAAGCACAGATGCCCAGTGCTGTTGTGCCTGTGGGTAGGGTGCACGGGGCCAGTGAAGACAAGCAAGAGCTTTCAGGGCTGGCCCCTTCCTTGTGGGAGAAGGAGCCGGACGTTTGCCTTTTCGGAAAGAGGCTCTGTGAGAAAGAGCGCCATGAGATGCTGAGTCTCTGGGAAAGCACAGATGCCCAGTTCTGTTGTGCCTGTGGATAGGGTGCACGGGGACAGTGAAGACCAGCAAGAGCTTTCAGGGCTGGCCCCTTCCTTGTGGGAGAAGGAGCCGGACGTTTGCCTTTTCGGAAAGAGGCTCTGCCGAGAACGAGCGCCGTGAGATGCTGAGTCTCTGGGAAAGCACAGATGCCCAGTGCTGTTGTGCCTGTGGGTAGGGTGCACGGGGCCAGTGAAGACCAGCAAGAGCTTTCAGGGCTGGCCCCTTCCTTGTGGGAGAAGGAGCCGGACGTTTGCCTTTTCGGAAAGAGGCTCTGCTGAGAAAGAGCGCCATGAGATGCTGAGTCTCTGGGAAAGCACAGATGCCCATTGCTGTTGATCTTGTGGGTAGGGTGCACGGGGCCAGTGAAGACCAGCAAGAGCTTTCAGGGCTGGCCCCTTCCTTGTGGGAGAAGGAGCCGGACGTTTGCCTTTTCGGAAAGAGGCTCTGCTGAGAAAGAGCGCCATGAGATGCTGAGTCTCTGGGAAAGCACAGATGCCCAGTTCTGTTGATCTTGTGGATAGGGTGCACGGGGACAGTGAAGACCAGCAAGAGCTTTCAGGGCTGGCCCCTTCCTTGTGGGAGAAGGAGCCGGACGTTTGCCTTTTCGGAAAGAGGCTCTGCCGAGAACGAGCGCCGTGAGATGCTGAGTCTCTGGGAAAGCACAGATGCCCAGTGCTGTTGATCTTGCGGATAGGGTGCACGGGGCCAGTGAAGACCAGCAAGAGCTTTCAGGGCTGGCCCCTTCCTTGTGGGAGAAGGAGCCGGACGTTTGCCTTTTCGGAAAGAGGCTCTGCCGAGAACGAGCGCCGTGAGATGCTGAGTCTCTGGGAAAGCACAGATGCCCAGTGCTGTTGTGCCTGTGGGTAGGGTGCACGGGGCCAGTGAAGACCAGCAAGAGCTTTCAGGGCTGGCCCCTTCCTTGTGGGAGAAGGAGCCGGACGTTTGCCTTTTCGGAAAGAGGCTCTGCTGAGAAAGAGCGCCATGAGATGCTGAGTCTCTGGGAAAGCACAGATGCCCATTGCTGTTGATCTTGTGGATAGGGTGCACGGGGACAGTGAAGACCAGCAAGAGCTTTCAGGGCTGGCCCCTTCCTTGTGGGAGAAGGAGCCGGACGTTTGCCTTTTCGGAAAGAGGCTCTGTGAGAAAGAGCGCCATGAGATGCTGAGTCTCTGGGAAAGCACAGATGCCCAGTTCTGTTGTGCCTGTGGATAGGGTGCACGGGGCCAGTGAAGACCAGCAAGAGCTTTCAGGGCTGGCCCCTTCCTTGTGGGAGAAGGAGCCGGACGTTTGCCTTTTCGGAAAGAGGCTCTGCCGAGAACGAGCGCCGTGAGATGCTGAGTCTCTGGGAAAGCACAGATGCCCAGTGCTGTTGTGCCTGTGGGTAGGGTGCACGGGGACAGTGAAGACCAGCAAGAGCTTTCAGGGCTGGCCCCTTCCTTGTGGGAGAAGGAGCCGGACATTTGCCTTTTCGGAAAGAGGCTCTGCTGAGAAAGAGCGCCATGAGATGCTGAGTCTCTGGGAAAGCACAGATGCCCATTGCTGTTGATCCTGTGGATAGGGTGCACGGGGACAGTGAAGACCAGCAAGAGCTTTCAGGGCTGGCCCCTTCCTTGTGGGAGAAGGAGCCGGACGTTTGCCTTTTCGGAAAGAGGCTCTGCCGAGAACGAGCGCCGTGAGATATGCCGTCTGTGTTTAAGCACAGATGCCCAGTGCTGTTGTGCCTGTGGGTAGGGTGCACGGGGCCAGTGAAGACCAGCAAGAGCTTTCAGGGCTGGCCCCTTCCTTGTGGGAGAAGGAGCCGGACGTCTGCCTTTTCGGAAAGAGGCTCTGCCGAGAACGAGCGCCGTGAGATATGCCGTCTGTGGTTAAGCACAGATGCCCAGTGCTGTTGTGCCTGTGGGAAGGGTGCACGGGGACAGTGAAGACCAGCAAGAGATTTCAGGGCTGGCCCCTTCCATGTGGCAGAAGGAGCCGGACGTTTGCCTTTTCGGAAAGAGGCTCTGCCGAGAACGAGCGCCGTGAGATATGCCGTCTGTGGTTAAGCACAGATGCCCAGTGCTGTTGTGCCTGTGGATAGGGTGCACGGGGCCAGTGAAGACCAGCAAGAGCTTTCAGGGCTGGCCCCTTCCTTGTGGGAGAAGGAGCCGGACATTTGCCTTTTCGGAAAGAGGCTCTGTGAGAAAGAGCGCCATGAGATATGCCGTCTGTGGTTAAGCACAGATGCCCAATGCTGTTGATCCTGTGTATAGGGTGCACGGGGCCAGTGAAGACCAGCAAGAGCTTTCAGGGCTGGCCCCTTCCTTGTGGGAGAAGGAGCCGGACGTTTGCCTTTTCGGAAAGAGGCTCTGCCGAGAACGAGCGCCGTGAGATATGCCGTCTGTGGTTAAGCACAGATGCCCAGTGCTGTTGTGCCTGTGGGTAGGGTGCACGGGGCCAGTGAAGACCAGCAAGAGCTTTCAGGGCTGGCCCCTTCCTTGTGGGAGAAGGAGCCGGACGTTTGCCTTTTCGGAAAGAGGCTCTGCCGAGAGCGAACGCCGTGAGATACGCCGTCTGTGGTTAAGCACAGATGCCCAGTGCTGTTGTGCCTGTGGGTAGGGTGCACGGGGCCAGTGAAGACCAGCAAGAGCTTTCAGGGCTGGCCCCTTCCTTGTGGGAGAAGGAGCCGGACGTTTGCCTTTTCGGAAAGAGGCTCTGCCGAGAACGAGCGCCGTGAGATGCTGAGCCTCTGAAAAAGGCACAGATGCCCAGTGCTGTTGTGCCTGTGGTTAGGGTGCACGGGGACAGTGAAGACCAGCAAGAGCTTTCAGGGCTGGCCCCTTCCTTGTGGGAGAAGGAGCCGGACGTTTGCCTTTTCGGAAAGAGGCTCTGCCGAGAACGAGCGCCGTGAGATATGCTGTCTGTGGTTAAGCACAGATGCCCAGTGCTGTTGTGCCTGTGGGTAGGGTGCACGGGGCCAGTGAAGACCAGCAAGAGCTTTCAGGGCTGGCCCGTTCCTTGTGGGAGAAGGAGCCGGACGTTTGCCTTTTCGGAAAGAGGCTCTGCCGAGAACGAGCGCCGTGAGATATGCCGTCTGTGGTTAAGCACAGATGCCCAGTGCTGTTGTGCCTGTGGGTAGGGTGCACGGGGCCAGTGAAGACCAGCAAGAGCTTTCAGGGCTGGCCCCTTCCTTGTGGGAGAAGGAGCCGGACGTTTGCCTTTTCGGAAAGAGACTCTGCCGAGAACGAGCGCCGTGAGATATGCCGTCTGTGGTTAAGCACAGATGCCCAGTGCTGTTGTGCCTGTGGGTAGGGTGCACGGGGCCAGTGAAGACCAGCAAGAGCTTTCAGGGCTGGCCCCTTCCTTGTGGGAGAAGGAGCCGGACGTTTGCCTTTTCGGAAAGAGGCTCTGCCGAGAACGAGCGCCGTGAGATATGCCGTCTGTGGTTAAGCACAGATGCCCAGTGCTGTTGTGCCTGTGGGTAGGGTGCACGGGGCCAGTGAAGACCAGCAAGAGCTTTCAGGGCTGGCCCCTTCCTTGTGGGAGAAGGAGCCGGACGTTTGCCTTTTCGGAAAGAGGCTCTGTGAGAAAGAGCGCCATGAGATGCTGAGTCTCTGGGAAAGCACAGATGCCCAGTTCTGTTGTGCCTGTGGGTAGGGTGCACGGGGCCAGTGAAGACCAGCAAGAGCTTTCAGGGCTGGCCCCTTCCTTGTGGGAGAAGGAGCCGGACGTTTGCCTTTTCGGAAAGAGGCTCTGCTGAGAACGAGCGCCGTGAGATGCTGAGTCTCTGGGAAAGCACAGATGCCCAGTGCTGTTGATCTTGTGGATAGGGTGCACGGGGACAGTGAAGACCAGCAAGAGCTTTCAGGGCTGGCCCCTTCCTTGTGGGAGAAGGAGCCGGACGTTTGCCTTTTCGGAAAGAGGCTCTGCCGAGAACGAGCGCCGTGAGATGCTGAGTCTCTGGGAAAGCACAGATGCCCAGTGCTGTTGTGCCTGTGGGTAGGGTGCACGGGGCCAGTGAAGACCAGCAAGAGATTTCAGGGCTGGCCCCTTCCTTGTGGGAGAAGGAGCCGGACGTCTGCCTTTTCGGAAAGAGGCTCTGCCGAGAACGAGCGCCGTGAGATATGCCGTCTGTGGTTAAGCACAGATGCCCAGTGCTGTTGTGCCTGTGGGAAGGGTGCACGGGGACAGTGAAGACCAGCAAGAGCTTTCAGGGCTGGCCCCTTCCTTGTGGCAGAAGGAGCCGGACGTTTGCCTTTTCGGAAAGAGGCTCTGCCGAGAACGAGCGCCGTGAGATATGCCGTCTGTGGTTAAGCACAGATGCCCAGTGCTGTTGTGCCTGTGGGTAGGGTGCACGGGGACAGTGAAGACCAGCAAGAGCTTTCAGGGCTGGCCCCTTCCTTGTGGGAGAAGGAGCCGGACATTTGCCTTTTCGGAAAGAGGCTCTGCCGAGAACGAGCGCCGTGAGATATGCCGTCTGTGGTTAAGCACAGATGCCCATTGCTGTTGATCCTGTGGGTAGGGTGCACGGGGCCAGTGAAGACCAGCAAGAGCTTTCAGGGCTGGCCCCTTCCTTGTGGGAGAAGGAGCCGGACGTTTGCCTTTTCGGAAAGAGGCTCTGCCGAGAACGAGCGCCGTGAGATATGCCGTCTGTGGTTAAGCACAGATGGCCAGTGCTGTTGTGCCTGTGGGTAGGGTGCACGGGGCCAGTGAAGACCAGCAAGAGCTTTCAGGGCTGGCCCGTTCCTTGTGGGAGAAGGAGCCGGACGTTTGCCTTTTCGGAAAGAGGCTCTGCCGATAGTGAACGCCGTGAGATACGCCGTCTGTGGTTAAGCACAGATGCCCAGTGCTGTTGTGCCTGTGGATAGGGTGTTTGGGGACGGTTAAGACCAGCAAGAGCTTTCAGGGCTGGCCCCTTCCTTGTGGGAGAAGGAGCCGGACGTTTGCCTTTTCGGAAAGAGGCTCTGCCGAGAACGAGCGCCGTGAGATATGCCGTCTGTGGTTAAGCACAGATGCCCAGTGCTGTTGATCTTGCGGATAGGGTGCACGGGGCCAGTGAAGACCAGCAAGAGCTTTCAGGGCTGGCCCCTTCCTTGTGGGAGAAGGAGCCGGACGTTTGCCTTTTCGGAAAGAGGCTCTGCCGAGAACGAGCGCCGTGAGATGCTGAGTCTCTGGGAAAGCACAGATGCCCAGTGCTGTTGTGCCTGTGGGTAGGGTGCACGGGGCCAGTGAAGACCAGCAAGAGCTTTCAGGGCTGGCCCCTTCCTTGTGGGAGAAGGAGCCGGACGTTTGCCTTTTCGGAAAGAGGCTCTGCCGAGAACGAGCGCCGTGAGATGCTGAGTCTCTGGGAAAGCACAGATGCCCAGTGCTGTTGTGCCTGTGGGTAGGGTGCACGGGGCCAGTGAAGACCAGCAAGAGCTTTCAGGGCTGGCCCCTTCCTTGTGGGAGAAGGAGCCGGACGTTTGCCTTTTCGGAAAGAGGCTCTGTGAGAAAGAGCGCCATGAGATGCTGAGTCTCTGGGAAAGCACAGATGCCCAGTGCTGTTGTGCCTGTGGGTAGGGTGCACGGGGACAGTGAAGACCAGCAAGAGCTTTCAGGGCTGGCCCCTTCCTTGTGGGAGAAGGAGCCGGACATTTGCCTTTTCGGAAAGAGGCTCTGCCGAGAACGAGCGCCGTGAGATATGCCGTCTGTGGTTAAGCACAGATGCCCATTGCTGTTGATCCTGTGGGTAGGGTGCACGGGGCCAGTGAAGACCAGCAAGAGCTTTCAGGGCTGGCCCCTTCCTTGTGGGAGAAGGAGCCGGACGTTTGCCTTTTCGGAAAGAGGCTCTGCCGAGAACGAGCGCCGTGAGATATGCCGTCTGTGGTTAAGCACAGATGGCCAGTGCTGTTGTGCCTGTGGGTAGGGTGCACGGGGCCAGTGAAGACCAGCAAGAGCTTTCAGGGCTGGCCCGTTCCTTGTGGGAGAAGGAGCCGGACGTTTGCCTTTTCGGAAAGAGGCTCTGCCGATAGTGAACGCCGTGAGATACGCCGTCTGTGGTTAAGCACAGATGCCCAGTGCTGTTGTGCCTGTGGATAGGGTGTTTGGGGACGGTTAAGACCAGCAAGAGCTTTCAGGGCTGGCCCCTTCCTTGTGGGAGAAGGAGCCGGACGTTTGCCTTTTCGGAAAGAGGCTCTGCCGAGAACGAGCGCCGTGAGATATGCCGTCTGTGGTTAAGCACAGATGCCCAGTGCTGTTGATCTTGCGGATAGGGTGCACGGGGCCAGTGAAGACCAGCAAGAGCTTTCAGGGCTGGCCCCTTCCTTGTGGGAGAAGGAGCCGGACGTTTGCCTTTTCGGAAAGAGGCTCTGCCGAGAACGAGCGCCGTGAGATGCTGAGTCTCTGGGAAAGCACAGATGCCCAGTGCTGTTGTGCCTGTGGGTAGGGTGCACGGGGCCAGTGAAGACCAGCAAGAGCTTTCAGGGCTGGCCCCTTCCTTGTGGGAGAAGGAGCCGGACGTTTGCCTTTTCGGAAAGAGGCTCTGCTGAGAAAGAGCGCCATGAGATGCTGAGTCTCTGGGAAAGCACAGATGCCCATTGCTGTTGATCTTGTGGATAGGGTGCACGGGGACAGTGAAGACCAGCAAGAGCTTTCAGGGCTGGCCCCTTCCTTGTGGGAGAAGGAGCCGGACGTTTGCCTTTTCGGAAAGAGGCTCTGCTGAGAAAGAGCGCCATGAGATGCTGAGTCTCTGGGAAAGCACAGATGCCCAGTTCTGTTGTGCCTGTGGATAGGGTGCACGGGGACAGTGAAGACCAGCAAGAGCTTTCAGGGCTGGCCCCTTCCTTGTGGGAGAAGGAGCCGGACGTTTGCCTTTTCGGAAAGAGGCTCTGCCGAGAACGAGCGCCGTGAGATGCTGAGTCTCTGGGAAAGCACAGATGCCCAGTGCTGTTGTGCCTGTGGGTAGGGTGCACGGGGCCAGTGAAGACCAGCAAGAGCTTTCAGGGCTGGCCCCTTCCTTGTGGGAGAAGGAGCCGGACATTTGCCTTTTCGGAAAGAGGCTCTGCTGAGAAAGAGCGCCATGAGATGCTGAGTCTCTGGGAAAGCACAGATGCCCATTGCTGTTGATCCTGTGGATAGGGTGCACGGGGACAGTGAAGACCAGCAAGAGCTTTCAGGGCTGGCCCCTTCCTTGTGGGAGAAGGAGCTGGACGTTTGCCTTTTCGGAAAGAGGCTCTGCCGAGAACGAGCGCCGTGAGATGCTGAGTCTCTGGGAAAGCACAGATGCCCAGTGCTGTTGTGCCTGTGGGTAGGGTGCACGGGGCCAGTGAAGACCAGCAAGAGCTTTCAGGGCTGGCCCCTTCCTTGTGGGAGAAGGAGCCGGACGTCTGCCTTTTCGGAAAGAGGCTCTGCCGAGAACGAGCGCCGTGAGATATGCTGTCTGTGGTTAAGCACAGATGCCCAGTGCTGTTGTGCCTGTGGGAAGGGTGCACGGGGACAGTGAAGACCAGCAAGAGATTTCAGGGCTGGCCCCTTCCATGTGGCAGAAGGAGCCGGACGTTTGCCTTTTCGGAAAGAGGCTCTGCCGAGAACGAGCGCCGTGAGATATGCCGTCTGTGGTTAAGCACAGATGCCCAGTGCTGTTGTGCCTGTGGATAGGGTGCACGGGGCCAGTGAAGACCAGCAAGAGCTTTCAGGGCTGGCCCCTTCCTTGTGGGAGAAGGAGCCGGACATTTGCCTTTTCGGAAAGAGGCTCTGTGAGAAAGAGCGCCATGAGATATGCCGTCTGTGGTTAAGCACAGATGCCCAATGCTGTTGATCCTGTGTATAGGGTGCACGGGGCCAGTGAAGACCAGCAAGAGCTTTCAGGGCTGGCCCCTTCCTTGTGGGAGAAGGAGCCGGACGTTTGCCTTTTCGGAAAGAGGCTCTGCCGAGAACGAGCGCCGTGAGATATGCCGTCTGTGGTTAAGCACAGATGCCCAGTGCTGTTGTGCCTGTGGGTAGGGTGCACGGGGCCAGTGAAGACCAGCAAGAGCTTTCAGGGCTGGCCCCTTCCTTGTGGGAGAAGGAGCCGGACGTTTGCCTTTTCGGAAAGAGGCTCTGCCGATAGTGAACGCCGTGAGATATGCCGTCTGTGGTTAAGCACAGATGCCCAGTGCTGTTGTGCCTGTGGGTAGGGTGCACGGGGCCAGTGAAGACCAGCAAGAGCTTTCAGGGCTGGCCCCTTCCTTGTGGGAGAAGGAGCCGGACGTTTGCCTTTTCGGAAAGAGGCTCTGCCGAGAACGAGCGCCGTGAGATGCTGAGCCTCTGAAAAAGGCACAGATGCCCAGTGCTGTTGTGCCTGTGGTTAGGGTGCACGGGGACAGTGAAGACCAGCAAGAGCTTTCAGGGCTGGCCCCTTCCTTGTGGGAGAAGGAGCCGGACGTTTGCCTTTTCGGAAAGAGGCTCTGCCGAGAACGAGCGCCGTGAGATATGCCGTCTGTGGTTAAGCACAGATGCCCAGTGCTGTTGTGCCTGTGGGTAGGGTGCACGGGGCCAGTGAAGACCAGCAAGAGCTTTCAGGGCTGGCCCCTTCCTTGTGGGAGAAGGAGCCGGACGTTTGCCTTTTCGGAAAGAGACTCTGCCGAGAACGAGCGCCGTGAGATATGCCGTCTGTGGTTAAGCACAGATGCCCAGTGCTGTTGTGCCTGTGGGTAGGGTGCACGGGGACAGTGAAGACCAGCAAGAGCTTTCAGGGCTGGCCCCTTCCTTGTGGGAGAAGGAGCCGGACGTTTGCCTTTTCGGAAAGAGGCTCTGCCGAGAACGAGCGCCGTGAGATATGCCGTCTGTGGTTAAGCACAGATGCCCAGTGCTGTTGTGCCTGTGGGTAGGGTGCACGGGGCCAGTGAAGACCAGCAAGAGCTTTCAGGGCTGGCCCCTTCCTTGTGGGAGAAGGAGCCGGACGTTTGCCTTTTCGGAAAGAGGCTCTGTGAGAAAGAGCGCCATGAGATGCTGAGTCTCTGGGAAAGCACAGATGCCCAGTTCTGTTGTGCCTGTGGGTAGGGTGCACGGGGCCAGTGAAGACCAGCAAGAGCTTTCAGGGCTGGCCCCTTCCTTGTGGGAGAAGGAGCCGGACGTTTGCCTTTTCGGAAAGAGGCTCTGCTGAGAACGAGCGCCGTGAGATGCTGAGTCTCTGGGAAAGCACAGATGCCCAGTGCTGTTGATCTTGTGGATAGGGTGCACGGGGACAGTGAAGACCAGCAAGAGCTTTCAGGGCTGGCCCCTTCCTTGTGGGAGAAGGAGCTGGACGTTTGCCTTTTCGGAAAGAGGCTCTGCCGAGAACGAGCGCCGTGAGATGCTGAGTCTCTGGGAAAGCACAGATGCCCAGTGCTGTTGTGCCTGTGGGTAGGGTGCACGGGGCCAGTGAAGACCAGCAAGAGCTTTCAGGGCTGGCCCCTTCCTTGTGGGAGAAGGAGCCGGACGTCTGCCTTTTCGGAAAGAGGCTCTGCCGAGAACGAGCGCCGTGAGATATGCCGGCTGTGGTTAAGCACAGATGCCCAGTGCTGTTGTGCCTGTGGGAAGGGTGCACGGGGACAGTGAAGACCAGCAAGAGCTTTCAGGGCTGGCCCCTTCCATGTGGCAGAAGGAGCCGGACGTTTGCCTTTTCGGAAAGAGGCTCTGCCGAGAACGAGCGCCGTGAGATATGCCGTCTGTGGTTAAGCACAGATGCCCAGTGCTGTTGTGCCTGTGGGTAGGGTGCACGGGGACAGTGAAGACCAGCAAGAGCTTTCAGGGCTGGCCCGTTCCTTGTGGGAGAAGGAGCCGGACATTTGCCTTTTCGGAAAGAGGCTCTGCCGAGAACGAGCGCCGTGAGATATGCCGTCTGTGGTTAAGCACAGATGCCCATTGCTGTTGATCCTGTGGGTAGGGTGCACGGGGCCAGTGAAGACCAGCAAGAGCTTTCAGGGCTGGCCCCTTCCTTGTGGGAGAAGGAGCCGGACGTTTGCCTTTTCGGAAAGAGGCTCTGCCGAGAACGAGCGCCGTGAGATATGCCGTCTGTGGTTAAGCACAGATGCCCATTGCTGTTGTGCCTGTGGGTAGGGTGCACGGGGCCAGTGAAGACCAGCAAGAGCTTTCAGGGCTGGCCCGTTCCTTGTGGGAGAAGGAGCCGGACGTTTGCCTTTTCGGAAAGAGGCTCTGCCGATAGTGAACGCCGTGAGATACGCCGTCTGTGGTTAAGCACAGATGCCCAGTGCTGTTGTGCCTGTGGATAGGGTGTTTGGGGACGGTTAAGACCAGCAAGAGCTTTCAGGGCTGGCCCCTTCCTTGTGGGAGAAGGAGCCGGACGTTTGCCTTTTCGGAAAGAGGCTCTGCCGAGAACGAGCGCCGTGAGATATGCCGTCTGTGGTTAAGCACAGATGCCCAGTGCTGTTGTGCCTGTGGGTAGGGTGCACGGGGACAGTGAAGACCAGCAAGAGCTTTCAGGGCTGGCCCCTTCCTTGTGGGAGAAGGAGCCGGACGTTTGCCTTTTCGGAAAGAGGCTCTGCCGATAACGAGCGCCGTGAGATGCTGAGCCTCTGAAAAAGGCACAGATGCCCAGTGCTGTTGTGCCTGTGGGTAGGGTGCACGGGGACAGTGAAGACCAGCAAGAGCTTTCAGGGCTGGCCCGTTCCTTGTGGGAGAAGGAGCCGGACGTTTGCCTTTTCGGAAAGAGGCTCTGCCGAGAACGAGCGCCGTGAGATATGCCGTCTGTGGTTAAGCACAGATGCCCAGTGCTGTTGTGCCTGTGGGTAGGGTGCACGGGGACAGTGAAGACCAGCAAGAGCTTTCAGGGCTGGCCCCTTCCTTGTGGGAGAAGGAGCCGGACGTTTGCCTTTTCGGAAAGAGGCTCTGCCGATAGTGAACGCCGTGAGATACGCCGTCTGTGGTTAAGCACAGATGCCCAGTGCTGTTGTGCCTGTGGGTAGGGTGCACGGGGACAGTGAAGACCAGCAAGAGCTTTCAGGGCTGGCCCCTTCCTTGTGGGAGAAGGAGCCGGACGTTTGCCTTTTCGGAAAGAGACTCTGCCGAGAACGAGCGCCGTGAGATGCTGAGCCTCTGAAAAAGGCACAGATGCCCAGTGCTGTTGTGCCTGTGGTTAGGGTGCACGGGGACAGTGAAGACCAGCAAGAGCTTTCAGGGCTGGCCCCTTCCTTGTGGGAGAAGGAGCCGGACGTTTGCCTTTTCGGAAAGAGGCTCTGCCGAGAACGAGCGCCGTGAGATATGCTGTCTGTGGTTAAGCACAGATGCCCAGTGCTGTTGTGCCTGTGGGTAGGGTGCACGGGGCCAGTGAAGACCAGCAAGAGCTTTCAGGGCTGGCCCCTTCCTTGTGGGAGAAGGAGCTGGACGTTTGCCTTTTTCGGAAAGAGGCTCTGCCGAGAACGAGCGCCGTGAGATGCTGAGTCTCTGGGAAAGCACAGATGCCCAGTGCTGTTGTGCCTGTGGATAGGGTGCACGGGGCCAGTGAAGACCAGCAAGAGCTTTCAGGGCTGGCCCGTTCCTTGTGGGAGAAGGAGCCGGACGTTTGCCTTTTCGGAAAGAGGCTCTGCCGAGAACGAGCGCCGTGAGATATGCCGTCTGTGGTTAAGCACAGATGCCCAGTGCTGTTGTGCCTGTGGGTAGGGTGCACGGGGCCAGTGAAGACCAGCAAGAGCTTTCAGGGCTGGCCCCTTCCTTGTGGGAGAAGGAGCCGGACGTTTGCCTTTTCGGAAAGAGACTCTGCCGAGAACGAGCGCCGTGAGATATGCCGTCTGTGGTTAAGCACAGATGCCCAGTGCTGTTGTGCCTGTGGGTAGGGTGCACGGGGACAGTGAAGACCAGCAAGAGCTTTCAGGGCTGGCCCCTTCCTTGTGGGAGAAGGAGCCGGACGTTTGCCTTTTCGGAAAGAGGCTCTGCCGAGAACGAGCGCCGTGAGATATGCCGTCTGTGGTTAAGCACAGATGCCCAGTGCTGTTGTGCCTGTGGGTAGGGTGCACGGGGCCAGTGAAGACCAGCAAGAGCTTTCAGGGCTGGCCCCTTCCTTGTGGGAGAAGGAGCCGGACGTTTGCCTTTTCGGAAAGAGGCTCTGTGAGAAAGAGCGCCATGAGATGCTGAGTCTCTGGGAAAGCACAGATGCCCAGTTCTGTTGTGCCTGTGGGTAGGGTGCACGGGGCCAGTGAAGACCAGCAAGAGCTTTCAGGGCTGGCCCCTTCCTTGTGGGAGAAGGAGCCGGACGTTTGCCTTTTCGGAAAGAGGCTCTGCTGAGAACGAGCGCCGTGAGATGCTGAGTCTCTGGGAAAGCACAGATGCCCAGTGCTGTTGATCTTGTGGATAGGGTGCACGGGGACAGTGAAGACCAGCAAGAGCTTTCAGGGCTGGCCCCTTCCTTGTGGGAGAAGGAGCTGGACGTTTGCCTTTTCGGAAAGAGGCTCTGCCGAGAACGAGCGCCGTGAGATGCTGAGTCTCTGGGAAAGCACAGATGCCCAGTGCTGTTGTGCCTGTGGGTAGGGTGCACGGGGCCAGTGAAGACCAGCAAGAGCTTTCAGGGCTGGCCCCTTCCTTGTGGGAGAAGGAGCCGGACGTCTGCCTTTTCGGAAAGAGGCTCTGCCGAGAACGAGCGCCGTGAGATATGCCGTCTGTGGTTAAGCACAGATGCCCAGTGCTGTTGTGCCTGTGGGAAGGGTGCACGGGGACAGTGAAGACCAGCAAGAGCTTTCAGGGCTGGCCCCTTCCTTGTGGCAGAAGGAGCCGGACGTTTGCCTTTTCGGAAAGAGGCTCTGCCGAGAACGAGCGCCGTGAGATATGCCGTCTGTGGTTAAGCACAGATGCCCAGTGCTGTTGTGCCTGTGGGTAGGGTGCACGGGGACAGTGAAGACCAGCAAGAGCTTTCAGGGCTGGCCCCTTCCTTGTGGGAGAAGGAGCCGGACATTTGCCTTTTCGGAAAGAGGCTCTGCCGAGAACGAGCGCCGTGAGATATGCCGTCTGTGGTTAAGCACAGATGCCCAGTGCTGTTGATCCTGTGGGTAGGGTGCACGGGGCCAGTGAAGACCAGCAAGAGCTTTCAGGGCTGGCCCCTTCCTTGTGGGAGAAGGAGCCGGACGTTTGCCTTTTCGGAAAGAGGCTCTGCCGAGAACGAGCGCCGTGAGATATGCCGTCTGTGGTTAAGCACAGATGCCCATTGCTGTTGTGCCTGTGGGTAGGGTGCACGGGGCCAGTGAAGACCAGCAAGAGCTTTCAGGGCTGGCCCGTTCCTTGTGGGAGAAGGAGCCGGACGTTTGCCTTTTCGGAAAGAGGCTCTGCCGATAGTGAACGCCGTGAGATACGCCGTCTGTGGTTAAGCACAGATGCCCAGTGCTGTTGTGCCTGTGGATAGGGTGTTTGGGGACGGTTAAGACCAGCAAGAGCTTTCAGGGCTGGCCCCTTCCTTGTGGGAGAAGGAGCCGGACGTTTGCCTTTTCGGAAAGAGGCTCTGCCGAGAACGAGCGCCGTGAGATATGCCGTCTGTGGTTAAGCACAGATGCCCAGTGCTGTTGTGCCTGTGGGTAGGGTGCACGGGGACAGTGAAGACCAGCAAGAGCTTTCAGGGCTGGCCCCTTCCTTGTGGGAGAAGGAGCCGGACGTTTGCCTTTTCGGAAAGAGGCTCTGCCGATAACGAGCGCCGTGAGATGCTGAGCCTCTGAAAAAGGCACAGATGCCCAGTGCTGTTGTGCCTGTGGGTAGGGTGCACGGGGACAGTGAAGACCAGCAAGAGCTTTCAGGGCTGGCCCGTTCCTTGTGGGAGAAGGAGCCGGACGTTTGCCTTTTCGGAAAGAGGCTCTGCCGAGAACGAGCGCCGTGAGATATGCTGTCTGTGGTTAAGCACAGATGCCCAGTGCTGTTGTGCCTGTGGGTAGGGTGCACGGGGCCAGTGAAGACCAGCAAGAGCTTTCAGGGCTGGCCCCTTCCTTGTGGGAGAAGGAGCCGGACGTTTGCCTTTTCGGAAAGAGGCTCTGTGAGAAAGAGCGCCATGAGATGCTGAGTCTCTGGGAAAGCACAGATGCCCAGTTCTGTTGTGCCTGTGGATAGGGTGCACGGGGCCAGTGAAGACCAGCAAGAGCTTTCAGGGCTGGCCCGTTCCTTGTGGGAGAAGTAGCCGGAAGTTTGCCTTTTCGGAAAGAGGCTCTGCCGAGAACGAGCGCCGTGAGATATGCCGTCTGTGGTTAAGCACAGATGCCCAGTGCTGTTGTGCCTGTGGGTAGGGTGCACGGGGCCAGTGAAGACCAGCAAGAGCTTTCAGGGCTGGCCCCTTCCTTGTGGGAGAAGGAGCCGGACGTTTGCCTTTTCGGAAAGAGGCTCTGCCGAGAACGAGCGCCGTGAGATATGCCGTCTGTGGTTAAGCACAGATGCCCAGTGCTGTTGTGCCTGTGGGTAGGGTGCACGGGGCCAGTGAAGACCAGCAAGAGCTTTCAGGGCTGGCCCCTTCCTTGTGGGAGAAGGAGCCGGACGTTTGCCTTTTCGGAAAGAGGCTCTGCTGAGAAAGAGCGCCATGATATGCTGAGTCTCTGGGAAAGCACAGATGCCCATTGCTCTTGATCCTGTGGATAGGGTGCACGGGGACAGTGAAGACCAGCAAGAGCTTTCAGGGCTGGCCCCTTCCTTGTGGGAGAAGGAGCCGGACATTTGCCTTTTCGGAAAGAGGCTCTGCCGAGAACGAGCGCCGTGAGATATGCCGTCTGTGGTTAAGCACAGATGCCCATTGCTGTTGATCCTGTGTATAGGGTGCACGGGGCCAGTGAAGACCAGCAAGAGCTTTCAGGGCTGGCCCCTTCCTTGTGGGAGAAGGAGCCGGACGTTTGCCTTTTCGGAAAGAGGCTCTGCCGAGAACGAGCGCCGTGAGATATGCCGTCTGTGGTTAAGCACAGATGCCCAGTGCTGTTGTGCCTGTGGGTAGGGTGCACGGGGCCAGTGAAGACCAGCAAGAGCTTTCAGGGCTGGCCCCTTCCTTGTGGGAGAAGGAGCCGGACATTTGCCTTTTCGGAAAGAGGCTCTGCCGAGAACGAGCGCCGTGAGATATGCCGTCTGTGGTTAAGCACAGATGCCCATTGCTGTTGATCCTGTGTATAGGGTGCACGGGGCCAGTGAAGACCAGCAAGAGCTTTCAGGGCTGGCCCCTTCCTTGTGGGAGAAGGAGCCGGACGTTTGCCTTTTCGGAAAGAGGCTCTGCCAAGAACGAGCGCCGTGAGATATGCCGTCTGTGGTTAAGCACAGATGCCCAGTGCTGTTGTGCCTGTGGGTAGGGTGCACGGGGCCAGTGAAGACCAGCAAGAGCTTTCAGGGCTGGCCCCTTCCTTGTGGGAGAAGGAGCCGGACGTTTGCCTTTTCGGAAAGAGGCTCTGCCGAGAACGAGCGCCGTGAGATATGCCGTCTGTGGTTAAGCACAGATGCCCAGTGCTGTTGTGCCTATGCATAGGGTGCACGGGGACAGTGAAGACCAGCAAGAGCTTTCAGGGCTGGCCCCTTCCTTGTGGGAGAAGGAGCCGGACGTTTGCCTTTTCGGAAAGAGGCTCTGCCGAGAACGAGCGCCGTGAGATATGCCGTCTGTGGTTAAGCACAGATGCCCAGTGCTGTTGTGCCTGTGGGTAGGGTGCACGGGGCCAGTGAAGACCAGCAAGAGCTTTCAGGGCTGGCCCCTTCCTTGTGGGAGAAGGAGCCGGACGTTTGCCTTTTCGGAAAGAGGCTCTGCTGAGAAAGAGCGCCATGAGATGCTGAGTCTCTGGGAAAGCACAGATGCCCATTGCTATTGATCCTGTGGATAGGGTGCACGGGGACAGTGAAGACCAGCAAGAGCTTTCAGGGCTGGCCCCTTCCTTGTGGGAGAAGGAGCCGGACGTTTGCCTTTTCGGAAAGAGGCTCTGCCGAGAACGAGCGCCGTGAGATGCTGAGTCTCTGGGAAAGCACAGATGCCCAGTGCTGTTGTGCCTGTGGGTAGGGTGCACGGGGCCAGTGAAGACCAGCAAGAGCTTTCAGGGCTGGCCCCTTCCTTGTGGGAGAAGGAGCCGGACGTTTGCCTTTTCGGAAAGAGGCTCTGCTGAGAAAGAGCGCCATGAGATGCTGAGTCTCGGGGAAAGCACAGATGCCCATTGCTGTTGATCTTGTGGATAGGGTGCACGGGGACAGTGAAGACCAGCAAGAGCTTTCAGGGCTGGCCCCTTCCTTGTGGGAGAAGGAGCCGGACGTTTGCCTTTTCGGAAAGAGGCTCTGCCGAGAACGAGCGCCGTGAGATGCTGAGTCTCTGGGAAAGCACAGATGCCCAGTGCTGTTGTGCCTGTGGGTAGGGTGCACGGGGCCAGTGAAGACCAGCAAGAGCTTTCAGGGCTGGCCCCTTCCTTGTGGGAGAAGGAGCCGGACGTTTGCCTTTTCGGAAAGAGGCTCTGCTGAGAAAGAGCGCCATGAGATGCTGAGTCTCTGGGAAAGCACAGATGCCCATTGCTGTTGATCCTGTGGATAGGGTGCACGGGGCCAGTGAAGACCAGCAAGAGCTTTCAGGGCTGGCCCCTTCCTTGTGGGAGAAGGAGCCGGACGTTTGCCTTTTCGGAAAGAGGCTCTGTGAGAAAGAGCGCCATGAGATGCTGAGTCTCTGGGAAAGCACAGATGCCCAGTGCTGTTGTGCCTGTGGGTAGGGTGCACGGGGACAGTGAAGACCAGCAAGAGCTTTCAGGGCTGGCCCCTTCCTTGTGGGAGAAGGAGCCGGACGTTTGCCTTTTCGGAAAGAGGCTCTGCCGAGAACGAGCGCCGGGAGATGCTGAGCCTCTGAAAAAGGCACAGATGCCCAGTGCTGTTGTGCCTGTGGGTAGGGTGCACGGGGACAGTGAAGACCAGCAAGAGCTTTCAGGGCTGGCCCCTTCCTTGTGGCAGAAGGAGCCGGACGTTTGCCTTTTCGGAAAGAGGCTCTGCCGAGAACGAGCGCCGTGAGATATGCTGTCTGTGGTTAAGCACAGATGCCCAGTGCTGTTGTGCCTGTGGATAGGGTGCACGAGGCCACTGAAGACCAGCAAGAGCTTTCAGGGCTGGCCCCTTCCTTGTGGGAGAAGGAGCCGGACGTTTGCCTTTTCGGAAAGAGGCTCTGCCGAGAACGAGCGCCGTGAGATATGCCGTCAGTGGTTAAGCACAGATGCCCAGTGCTGTTGTGCCTGTGGGTAGGGTGCACGGGGCCAGTGAAGACCAGCAAGAGCTTTCAGGGCTGGCCCCTTCCTTGTGGGAGAAGGAGCCGGACATTTGCCTTTTCGGAAAGAGGCTCTGCCGAGAACGAGCGCCGTGAGATGCTGAGTCTCTGGGAAAGCACAGATGCCCAGTGCTGTTGTGCCTGTGGGTAGGGTGCACGGGGCCAGTGAAGACCAGCAAGAGCTTTCAGGGCTGGCCCCTTCCTTGTGGGAGAAGGAGCCGGACGTTTGCCTTTTCGGAAAGAGGCTCTGCCAAGAACGAGCGCCGTGAGATATGCTGTCTGTGGTTAAGCACAGATGCCCAGTGCTGTTGTGCCTGTGGATAGGGTGCACGGGGCCAGTGAAGACCAGCAAGAGCTTTCAGGGCTGGCCCCTTCCTTGTGGGAGAAGGAGCCGGACGTTTGCCTTTTCGGAAAGAGGCTCTGCCGAGAACGAGCGCCGTGAGATGCTGAGTCTCTGGGAAAGCACAGATGCCCATTGCTGTTGTGCCTGTGGGTAGGGTGCACGGGGCCAGTGAAGACCAGCAAGAGCTTTCAGGGCTGGCCCCTTCCTTGTGGGAGAAGGAGCCGGACGTTTGCCTTTTCGGAAAGAGGCTCTGCTGAGAAAGAGCGCCATGAGATGCTGAGTCTCTGGGAAAGCACAGATGCCCAGTGCTGTTGTGCCTGTGGGTAGGGTGCACGGGGCCAGTGAAGACCAGCAAGAGCTTTCAGGGCTGGCCCCTTCCTTGTGGGAGAAGGAGCCGGACGTCTGCCTTTTCGGAAAGAGGCTCTGCCGAGAACGAGCGCCGTGAGATATGCCGTCTGTGGTTAAGCACAGATGCCCAGTGCTGTTGTGCCTGTGGGAAGGGTGCACGGGGACAGTGAAGACCAGCAAGAGATTTCAGGGCTGGCCCCTTCCATGTGGGAGAAGGAGCCGGACGTTTGCCTTTTCGGAAAGAGGCTCTGCCGAGAACGAGCGCCGTGAGATATGCCGTCTGTGGTTAAGCACAGATGCCCAGTGCTGTTGTGCCTGTGGGTAGGGTGCACGGGGACAGTGAAGACCAGCAAGAGCTTTCAGGGCTGGCCCCTTCCTTGTGGGAGAAGGAGCCGGACATTTGCCTTTTCGGAAAGAGGCTCTGCCGAGAACGAGCGCCGTGAGATATGCCGTCTGTGGTTAAGCACAGATGCCCATTGCTGTTGATTCTGTGTATAGGGTGCACGGGGCCAGTGAAGACCAGCAAGAGCTTTCAGGGCTGGCCCCTTCCTTGTGGGAGAAGGAGCCGGACGTTTGCCTTTTCGGAAAGAGGCTCTGCCGAGAACGAGCGCCGTGAGATATGCCGTCTGTGGTTAAGCACAGATGCCCATTGCTGTTGTGCCTGTGGGTAGGGTGCACGGGGACAGTGAAGACCAGCAAGAGCTTTCAGGGCTGGCCCCTTCCTTGTGGGAGAAGGAGCCGGACGTTTGCCTTTTCGGAAAGAGGCTCTGCCGAGAACGAGCGCCGTGAGATATGCTGTCTGTGGTTAAGCACAGATGCCCAGTGCTGTTGTGCCTGTGGATAGGGTGCACGGGGACAGTGAAGACCAGCAAGAGCTTTCAGGGCTGGCCCCTTCCTTGTGGGAGAAGGAGCCGGACGTTTGCCTTTTCGGAAAGAGGCTCTGCTGAGAAAGAGCGCCATGAGATGCTGAGTCTCTGGGAAAGCACAGATGCCCAGTTCTGTTGTGCCTGTGGCTAGGGTGCACGGGGCCAGTGAAGACCAGCAAGAGCTTTCAGGGCTGGCCCCTTCCTTGTGGGAGAAGGAGCCGGACGTTTGCCTTTTCGGAAAGAGGCTCTGCCGAGAACGAGCGCCGTGAGATATGCCGTCTGTGTTTAAGCACAGATGCCCAGTGCTGTTGTGCCTGTGGGTAGGGTGCACGGGGCCAGTGAAGACCAGCAAGAGCTTTCAGGGCTGGCCCCTTCCTTGTGGGAGAAGGAGCCGGACGTTTGCCTTTTCGGAAAGAGGCTCTGCCGAGAACGAGCGCCGTGAGATATGCCGTCTGTGGTTAAGCACAGATGCCCATTGCTGTTGTGCCTGTGGGTAGGGTGCACGGGGCCAGTGAAGACCAGCAAGAGCTTTCAGGGCTGGCCCCTTCCTTGTGGGAGAAGGAGCCGGACGTTTGCCTTTTCGGAAAGAGGCTCTGCCGAGAACGAGCGCCGTGAGATATGCCGTCTGTGGTTAAGCACAGATGCCCAGTGCTGTTGTGCCTGTGGGTAGGGTGCACGGGGCCAGTGAAGACCAGCAAGAGCTTTCAGGGCTGGCCCCTTCCTTGTGGGAGAAGGAGCCGGACGTTTGCCTTTTCGGAAAGAGGCTCTGCCGAGAACGAGCGCCGTGAGATATGCCGTCTGTGGTTAAGCACAGATGCCCAGTGCTGTTGTGCCTATGCATAGGGTGCACGGGGACAGTGAAGACCAGCAAGAGCTTTCAGGGCTGGCCCCTTCCTTGTGGGAGAAGGAGCCGGACGTTTGCCTTTTCGGAAAGAGGCTCTGCCGAGAACGAGCGCCGTGAGATATGCCGTCTGTGGTTAAGCACAGATGCCCAGTGCTGTTGTGCCTGTGGGTAGGGTGCACGGGGCCAGTGAAGACCAGCAAGAGCTTTCAGGGCTGGCCCCTTCCTTGTGGGAGAAGGAGCCGGACGTTTGCCTTTTCGGAAAGAGGCTCTGCTGAGAAAGAGCGCCATGAGATGCTGAGTCTCTGGGAAAGCACAGATGCCCATTGCTATTGATCCTGTGGATAGGGTGCACGGGGACAGTGAAGACCAGCAAGAGCTTTCAGGGCTGGCCCCTTCCTTGTGGGAGAAGGAGCCGGACGTTTGCCTTTTCGGAAAGAGGCTCTGCCGAGAACGAGCGCCGTGAGATGCTGAGTCTCTGGGAAAGCACAGATGCCCAGTGCTGTTGTGCCTGTGGGTAGGGTGCACGGGGCCAGTGAAGACCAGCAAGAGCTTTCAGGGCTGGCCCCTTCCTTGTGGGAGAAGGAGCCGGACGTTTGCCTTTTCGGAAAGAGGCTCTGCTGAGAAAGAGCGCCATGAGATGCTGAGTCTCGGGGAAAGCACAGATGCCCATTGCTGTTGATCTTGTGGATAGGGTGCACGGGGACAGTGAAGACCAGCAAGAGCTTTCAGGGCTGGCCCCTTCCTTGTGGGAGAAGGAGCCGGACGTTTGCCTTTTCGGAAAGAGGCTCTGCCGAGAACGAGCGCCGTGAGATGCTGAGTCTCTGGGAAAGCACAGATGCCCAGTGCTGTTGTGCCTGTGGGTAGGGTGCACGGGGCCAGTGAAGACCAGCAAGAGCTTTCAGGGCTGGCCCCTTCCTTGTGGGAGAAGGAGCCGGACGTTTGCCTTTTCGGAAAGAGGCTCTGCTGAGAAAGAGCGCCATGAGATGCTGAGTCTCTGGGAAAGCACAGATGCCCATTGCTGTTGATCCTGTGGATAGGGTGCACGGGGCCAGTGAAGACCAGCAAGAGCTTTCAGGGCTGGCCCCTTCCTTGTGGGAGAAGGAGCCGGACGTTTGCCTTTTCGGAAAGAGGCTCTGTGAGAAAGAGCGCCATGAGATGCTGAGTCTCTGGGAAAGCACAGATGCCCAGTGCTGTTGTGCCTGTGGGTAGGGTGCACGGGGACAGTGAAGACCAGCAAGAGCTTTCAGGGCTGGCCCCTTCCTTGTGGGAGAAGGAGCCGGACGTTTGCCTTTTCGGAAAGAGGCTCTGCCGAGAACGAGCGCCGGGAGATGCTGAGCCTCTGAAAAAGGCACAGATGCCCAGTGCTGTTGTGCCTGTGGGTAGGGTGCACGGGGACAGTGAAGACCAGCAAGAGCTTTCAGGGCTGGCCCCTTCCTTGTGGCAGAAGGAGCCGGACGTTTGCCTTTTCGGAAAGAGGCTCTGCCGAGAACGAGCGCCGTGAGATATGCTGTCTGTGGTTAAGCACAGATGCCCAGTGCTGTTGTGCCTGTGGATAGGGTGCACGAGGCCACTGAAGACCAGCAAGAGCTTTCAGGGCTGGCCCCTTCCTTGTGGGAGAAGGAGCCGGACGTTTGCCTTTTCGGAAAGAGGCTCTGCCGAGAACGAGCGCCGTGAGATATGCCGTCAGTGGTTAAGCACAGATGCCCAGTGCTGTTGTGCCTGTGGGTAGGGTGCACGGGGCCAGTGAAGACCAGCAAGAGCTTTCAGGGCTGGCCCCTTCCTTGTGGGAGAAGGAGCCGGACATTTGCCTTTTCGGAAAGAGGCTCTGCCGAGAACGAGCGCCGTGAGATGCTGAGTCTCTGGGAAAGCACAGATGCCCAGTGCTGTTGTGCCTGTGGGTAGGGTGCACGGGGCCAGTGAAGACCAGCAAGAGCTTTCAGGGCTGGCCCCTTCCTTGTGGGAGAAGGAGCCGGACGTTTGCCTTTTCGGAAAGAGGCTCTGCCAAGAACGAGCGCCGTGAGATATGCTGTCTGTGGTTAAGCACAGATGCCCAGTGCTGTTGTGCCTGTGGATAGGGTGCACGGGGCCAGTGAAGACCAGCAAGAGCTTTCAGGGCTGGCCCCTTCCTTGTGGGAGAAGGAGCCGGACGTTTGCCTTTTCGGAAAGAGGCTCTGCCGAGAACGAGCGCCGTGAGATGCTGAGTCTCTGGGAAAGCACAGATGCCCATTGCTGTTGTGCCTGTGGGTAGGGTGCACGGGGCCAGTGAAGACCAGCAAGAGCTTTCAGGGCTGGCCCCTTCCTTGTGGGAGAAGGAGCCGGACGTTTGCCTTTTCGGAAAGAGGCTCTGCTGAGAAAGAGCGCCATGAGATGCTGAGTCTCTGGGAAAGCACAGATGCCCAGTGCTGTTGTGCCTGTGGGTAGGGTGCACGGGGCCAGTGAAGACCAGCAAGAGCTTTCAGGGCTGGCCCCTTCCTTGTGGGAGAAGGAGCCGGACGTCTGCCTTTTCGGAAAGAGGCTCTGCCGAGAACGAGCGCCGTGAGATATGCCGTCTGTGGTTAAGCACAGATGCCCAGTGCTGTTGTGCCTGTGGGAAGGGTGCACGGGGACAGTGAAGACCAGCAAGAGATTTCAGGGCTGGCCCCTTCCATGTGGGAGAAGGAGCCGGACGTTTGCCTTTTCGGAAAGAGGCTCTGCCGAGAACGAGCGCCGTGAGATATGCCGTCTGTGGTTAAGCACAGATGCCCAGTGCTGTTGTGCCTGTGGGTAGGGTGCACGGGGACAGTGAAGACCAGCAAGAGCTTTCAGGGCTGGCCCCTTCCTTGTGGGAGAAGGAGCCGGACATTTGCCTTTTCGGAAAGAGGCTCTGCCGAGAACGAGCGCCGTGAGATATGCCGTCTGTGGTTAAGCACAGATGCCCATTGCTGTTGATTCTGTGTATAGGGTGCACGGGGCCAGTGAAGACCAGCAAGAGCTTTCAGGGCTGGCCCCTTCCTTGTGGGAGAAGGAGCCGGACGTTTGCCTTTTCGGAAAGAGGCTCTGCCGAGAACGAGCGCCGTGAGATATGCCGTCTGTGGTTAAGCACAGATGCCCATTGCTGTTGTGCCTGTGGGTAGGGTGCACGGGGACAGTGAAGACCAGCAAGAGCTTTCAGGGCTGGCCCCTTCCTTGTGGGAGAAGGAGCCGGACGTTTGCCTTTTCGGAAAGAGGCTCTGCCGAGAACGAGCGCCGTGAGATATGCTGTCTGTGGTTAAGCACAGATGCCCAGTGCTGTTGTGCCTGTGGATAGGGTGCACGGGGACAGTGAAGACCAGCAAGAGCTTTCAGGGCTGGCCCCTTCCTTGTGGGAGAAGGAGCCGGACGTTTGCCTTTTCGGAAAGAGGCTCTGCTGAGAAAGAGCGCCATGAGATGCTGAGTCTCTGGGAAAGCACAGATGCCCAGTTCTGTTGTGCCTGTGGCTAGGGTGCACGGGGCCAGTGAAGACCAGCAAGAGCTTTCAGGGCTGGCCCCTTCCTTGTGGGAGAAGGAGCCGGACGTTTGCCTTTTCGGAAAGAGGCTCTGCCGAGAACGAGCGCCGTGAGATATGCCGTCTGTGTTTAAGCACAGATGCCCAGTGCTGTTGTGCCTGTGGGTAGGGTGCACGGGGCCAGTGAAGACCAGCAAGAGCTTTCAGGGCTGGCCCCTTCCTTGTGGGAGAAGGAGCCGGACGTTTGCCTTTTCGGAAAGAGGCTCTGCCGAGAACGAGCTCCGTGAGATATGCCGTCTGTGGTTAAGCACAGATGCCCAGTGCTGTTGTGCCTGTGGGTAGGGTGCACGGGGCCAGTGAAGACCAGCAAGAGCTTTCAGGGCTGGCCCCTTCCTTGTGGGAGAAGGAGCCGGACATTTGCCTTTTCGGAAAGAGGCTCTGCCGAGAACGAGCGCCGTGAGATATGCTGTCTGTGGTTAAGCACAGATGCCCAGTGCTGTTGTGCCTATGCATAGGGTGCACGGGGCCAGTGAAGACCAGCAAGAGCTTTCAGGGCTGGCCCCTTCCTTGTGGGAGAAGGAGCCGGACGTTTGCCTTTTCGGAAAGAGGCTCTGCCGATAGTGAACGCCGTGAGATACGCCGTCTGTGGTTAAGCACAGATGCCCAGTGCTGTTGTGCCTGTGGATAGGGTGTTTGGGGACGGTGAAGACCAGCAAGAGCTTTCAGGGCTGGCCCCTTCCTTGTGGGAGAAGGAGCCGGACGTTTGCCTTTTCGGAAAGAGGCTCTGCCGAGAACGAGCGCCGTGAGATGCTGAGCCTCTGAAAAAGGCACAGATGCCCAGTGCTGTTGTGCCTGTGGTTAGGGTGCACGGGGACAGTGAAGACCAGCAAGAGCTTTCAGGGCTGGCCCCTTCCTTGTGGGAGAAGGAGCCGGACGTTTGCCTTTTCGGAAAGAGGCTCTGCCGAGAACGAGCGCCGTGAGATATGCTGTCTGTGGTTAAGCACAGATGCCCAGTGCTGTTGTGCCTGTGGATAGGGTGCACGAGGCCACTGAAGACCAGCAAGAGCTTTCAGGGCTGGCCCCTTCCTTGTGGGAGAAGGAGCCGGACGTTTGCCTTTTCGGAAAGAGGCTCTGCCGAGAACGAGCGCCGTGAGATATGCCGTCAGTGGTTAAGCACAGATGCCCAGTGCTGTTGTGCCTGTGGGTAGGGTGCACGGGGCCAGTGAAGACCAGCAAGAGCTTTCAGGGCTGGCCCCTTCCTTGTGGGAGAAGGAGCCGGACATTTGCCTTTTCGGAAAGAGGCTCTGCCGAGAACGAGCGCCGTGAGATGCTGAGTCTCTGGGAAAGCACAGATGCCCAGTGCTGTTGTGCCTGTGGGTAGGGTGCACGGGGCCAGTGAAGACCAGCAAGAGCTTTCAGGGCTGGCCCCTTCCTTGTGGGAGAAGGAGCCGGACGTTTGCCTTTTCGGAAAGAGGCTCTGCCAAGAACGAGCGCCGTGAGATATGCTGTCTGTGGTTAAGCACAGATGCCCAGTGCTGTTGTGCCTGTGGATAGGGTGCACGGGGCCAGTGAAGACCAGCAAGAGCTTTCAGGGCTGGCCCCTTCCTTGTGGGAGAAGGAGCCGGACGTTTGCCTTTTCGGAAAGAGGCTCTGCCGAGAACGAGCGCCGTGAGATGCTGAGTCTCTGGGAAAGCACAGATGCCCAGTGCTGTTGTGCCTGTGGGTAGGGTGCACGGGGCCAGTGAAGACCAGCAAGAGCTTTCAGGGCTGGCCCCTTCCTTGTGGGAGAAGGAGCCGGACGTTTGCCTTTTTGGAAAGAGGCTCTGCTGAGAAAGAGCGCCATGAGATGCTGAGTCTCTGGGAAAGCACAGATGCCCAGTGCTGTTGTGCCTGTGGGTAGGGTGCACGGGGCCAGTGAAGACCAGCAAGAGCTTTCAGGGCTGGCCCCTTCCTTGTGGGAGAAGGAGCCGGACGTCTGCCTTTTCGGAAAGAGGCTCTGCCGAGAACGAGCGCCGTGAGATATGCCGTCTGTGGTTAAGCACAGATGCCCAGTGCTGTTGTGCCTGTGGGAAGGGTGCACGGGGACAGTGAAGACCAGCAAGAGCTTTCAGGGCTGGCCCCTTCCATGTGGGAGAAGGAGCCGGACGTTTGCCTTTTCGGAAAGAGGCTCTGCCGAGAACGAGCGCCGTGAGATATGCCGTCTGTGGTTAAGCACAGATGCCCAGTGCTGTTGTGCCTGTGGGTAGGGTGCACGGGGACAGTGAAGACCAGCAAGAGCTTTCAGGGCTGGCCCCTTCCTTGTGGGAGAAGGAGCCGGACATTTGCCTTTTCGGAAAGAGGCTCTGCCGAGAACGAGCGCCGTGAGATATGCCGTCTGTGGTTAAGCACAGATGCCCATTGCTGTTGATTCTGTGTATAGGGTGCACGGGGCCAGTGAAGACCAGCAAGAGCTTTCAGGGCTGGCCCGTTCCTTGTGGGAGAAGGAGCCGGACGTTTGCCTTTTCGGAAAGAGGCTCTGCCGAGAACGAGCGCCGTGAGATATGCCGTCTGTGGTTAAGCACAGATGCCCATTGCTGTTGTGCCTGTGGGTAGGGTGCACGGGGACAGTGAAGACCAGCAAGAGCTTTCAGGGCTGGCCCCTTCCTTGTGGGAGAAGGAGCCGGACGTTTGCCTTTTCGGAAAGAGGCTCTGCCGATAGTGAACGCCGTGAGATACGCCGTCTGTGGTTAAGCACAGATGCCCAGTGCTGTTGTGCCTGTGGATAGGGTGTTTGGGGACGGTGAAGACCAGCAAGAGCTTTCAGGGCTGGCCCCTTCCTTGTGGGAGAAGGAGCCGGACGTTTGCCTTTTCGGAAAGAGGCTCTGCCGAGAACGAGCGCCGTGAGATGCTGAGCCTCTGAAAAAGGCACAGATGCCCAGTGCTGTTGTGCCTGTGGGTAGGGTGCACGGGGACAGTGAAGACCAGCAAGAGCTTTCAGGGCTGGCCCCTTCCTTGTGGGAGAAGGAGCCGGACGTTTGCCTTTTCGGAAAGAGGCTCTGCCGAGAACGAGCGCCGTGAGATATGCTGTCTGTGGTTAAGCACAGATGCCCAGTGCTGTTGTGCCTATGCATAGGGTGCACGGGGACAGTGAAGACCAGCAAGAGCTTTCAGGGCTGGCCCCTTCCTTGTGGGAGAAGGAGCCGGACGTTTGCCTTTTCGGAAAGAGGCTCTGCCGAGAACGAGCGCCGTGAGATATGCCGTCTGTGTTTAAGCACAGATGCCCAGTGCTGTTGTGCCTGTGGGTAGGGTGCACGGGGCCAGTGAAGACCAGCAAGAGCTTTCAGGGCTGGCCCCTTCCTTGTGGGAGAAGGAGCCGGACGTTTGCCTTTTCGGAAAGAGGCTCTGCCGAGAACGAGCTCCGTGAGATATGCCGTCTGTGGTTAAGCACAGATGCCCAGTGCTGTTGTGCCTGTGGGTAGGGTGCACGGGGCCAGTGAAGACCAGCAAGAGCTTTCAGGGCTGGCCCCTTCCTTGTGGGAGAAGGAGCCGGACATTTGCCTTTTCGGAAAGAGGCTCTGCCGAGAACGAGCGCCGTGAGATATGCTGTCTGTGGTTAAGCACAGATGCCCAGTGCTGTTGTGCCTGTGGGTAGGGTGCACGGGGACAGTGAAGACCAGCAAGAGCTTTCAGGGCTGGCCCCTTCCTTGTGGGAGAAGGAGCCGGACGTTTGCCTTTTCGGAAAGAGGCTCTGCCGATAGTGAACGCCGTGAGATACGCCGTCTGTGGTTAAGCACAGATGCCCAGTGCTGTTGTGCCTGTGGATCGGGTGTTTGGGGACGGTGAAGACCAGCAAGAGCTTTCAGGGCTGGCCCCTTCCTTGTGGGAGAAGGAGCCGGACGTTTGCCTTTTCGGAAAGAGGCTCTGCCGAGAACGAGCGCCATGAGATGCTGAGCCTCTGAAAAAGGCACAGATGCCCAGTGCTGTTGTGCCTGTGGGTAGGGTGCACGGGGACAGTGAAGACCAGCAAGAGCTTTCAGGGCTGGCCCCTTCCTTGTGGGAGAAGGAGCCGGACGTTTGCCTTTTCGGAAAGAGGCTCTGCCGAGAACGAGCGCCGTGAGATATGCTGTCTGTGGTTAAGCACAGATGCCCAGTGCTGTTGTGCCTATGCATAGGGTGCACGGGGACAGTGAAGACCAGCAAGAGCTTTCAGGGCTGGCCCCTTCCTTGTGGGAGAAGGAGCCGGACGTTTGCCTTTTCGGAAAGAGGCTCTGCTGAGAAAGAGCGCCATGAGATGCTGAGTCTCTGGGAAAGCACAGATGCCCAGTTCTGTTGTGCCTGTGTCTAGGGTGCACGGGGCCAGTGAAGACCAGCAAGAGCTTTCAGGGCTGGCCCCTTCCTTGTGGGAGAAGGAGCCGGACGTTTGCCTTTTCGGAAAGAGGCTCTGCCGAGAACGAGCGCCGTGAGATATGCCGTCTGTGGTTAAGCACAGATGCCCAGTGCTGTTGTGCCTGTGGGTAGGGTGCACGGGGCCAGTGAAGACCAGCAAGAGCTTTCAGGGCTGGCCCCTTCCTTGTGGGAGAAGGAGCCGGACGTTTGCCTTTTCGGAAAGAGGCTCTGCCGAGAGCGAGCGCCGTGAGATATGCCGTCTGTGGTTAAGCACAGATGCCCAGTGCTGTTGTGCCTGTGGGTAGGGTGCACGGGGCCAGTGAAGACCAGCAAGAGCTTTCAGGGCTGGCCCCTTCCTTGTGGGAGAAGGAGCCGGACGTTTGCCTTTTCGGAAAGAGGCTCTGCCGAGAACGAGCGCCGTGAGATATGCCGTCTGTGGTTAAGCACAGATGCCCAGTGCTGTTGTGCCTGTGGGAAGGGTGCACGGGGAGAGTGAAGACCAGCAAGAGCTTTCAGGGCTGGCCCCTTCCATGTGGCAGAAGGAGCCGGACGTTTGCCTTTTCGGAAAGAGGCTCTGCCGAGAACGAGCGCCGTGAGATATGCCGTCTGTGGTTAAGCAGAGATGCCCAGTGCTGTTGTGCCTGTGGGTAGGGTGCACGGGGCCAGTGAAGACCAGCAAGAGCTTTCAGGGCTGGCCCCTTCCTTGTGGGAGAAGGAGCCGGACATTTACCTTTTCGGAAAGAGGCTCTGCCGAGAACGAGCGCCGTGAGATATGCCGTCTGTGGTTAAGCACAGATGCCCAGTGCTGTTGTGCCTGTGGGTAGGGTGCACGGGGACAGTGAAGACCAGCAAGAGCTTTCAGGGCTGGCCCGTTCCTTGTGGGAGAAGGAGCCGGACGTTTGCCTTTTCGGAAAGAGGCTCTGCCGATAGTGAACGCCGTGAGATACGCCGTCTGTGGTTAAGCACAGATGCCCATTGCTGTTGTGCCTGTGGATAGGGTGTTTGGGGACGGTTAAGACCAGCAAGAGCTTTCAGGGCTGGCCCCTTCCTTGTGGGAGAAGGAGCCGGACGTTTGCCTTTTCGGAAAGAGGCTCTGCCGAGAACGAGCGCCGTGAGATGCTGAGCCTCTGAAAAAGGCACAGATGCCCAGTGCTGTTGTGCCTGTGGGTAGGGTGCACGGGGACAGTGAAGACCAGCAAGAGCTTTCAGGGCTGGCCCCTTCCTTGTGGGAGAAGGAGCCGGACGTTTGCCTTTTCGGAAAGAGGCTCTGCCGAGAACGAGCGCCGTGAGATATGCTGTCTGTGGTTAAGCACAGATGCCCAGTGCTGTTGTGCCTGTGGGTAGGGTGCACGGGGCCAGTGAAGACCAGCAAGAGCTTTCAGGGCTGGCCCCTTCCTTGTGGGAGAAGGAGCCGGACGTTTGCCTTTTCGGAAAGAGGCTCTGCCGAGAACGAGCGCCGTGAGATATGCCGTCTGTGGTTAAGCACAGATGCCCAGTGCTGTTGTGCCTGTGGGTAGGGTGCACGGGGACAGTGAAGACCAGCAAGAGCTTTCAGGGCTGGCCCCTTCCTTGTGGGAGAAGGAGCCGGACGTTTGCCTTTTCGGAAAGAGGCTCTGCCGAGAACGAGCGCCGTGAGATGCTGAGTCTCTGGGAAAGCACAGATGCCCAGTGCTGTTGTGCCTGTGGATAGGGTGCACGGGGCCAGTGAAGACCAGCAAGAGCTTTCAGGGCTGGCCCCTTCCTTGTGGGAGAAGGAGCCGGACGTTTGCCTTTTCGGAAAGAGGCTCTGCTGAGAAAGAGCGCCGTGAGATGCTGAGTCTCTGGGAAAGCACAGATGCCCAGTGCTGTTGATCCTGTGGATAGGGTGCACGGGGACAGTGAAGACCAGCAAGAGCTTTCAGGGCTGGCCCCTTCCTTGTGGGAGAAGGAGCCGGACGTTAGCCTTTTCGGAAAGAGGCTCTGCCGAGAACGAGCGACGTGAGATGCTGAGTCTCTGGGAAAGCACAGATGCCCAGTGCTGTTGTGCCTGTGGGTAGGGTGCACGGGGCCAGTGAAGACCAGCAAGAGCTTTCAGGGCTGGCCCCTTCCTTGTGGGAGAAGGAGCCGGACGTTTGCCTTTTCGGAAAGAGGCTCTGCCGAGAGCGAACGCCGTGAGATATGCCACCTGTGGTTAAGCACAGATGCCCAGTGCTGTTGTGCCTGTGGGTAGGGTGCACGGGGCCAGTGAAGACCAGCAAGAGCTTTCAGGGCTGGCCCCTTCCTTGTGGGAGAAGGAGCTGGACGTTTGCCTTTTCGGAAAGAGGCTCTGCCGAGAGCGAACGCAGTGAGATGCTGATTCTGTGGGAAAGCACAGATGCCCAGTGCTGTTGTGCCTGTGGGTAGGGTGCACGGGGCCAGTGAAGACCAGCAAGAGCTTTCAGGGCTGGCCCCTTCCTTGTGGGAGAAGGAGCCGGACGTTTGCCTTTTCGGAAAGAGGCTCTGCCGAGAACGAGCGCCGTGAGATGCTGAGTCTCTGGGAAAGCACAGATGGCCAGTGCTGTTGTGCCTGTGGATAGGGTGCACGGGGACAGTGAAGACCAGCGAGAGCTTTCAGGGCTGGCCCCTTCCTTGTGGGAGAAGGAGCCGGACGTTTGCCTTTTCGGAAAGAGGCTCTGCCGAGAACGAGCGCCGTGAGATATGCCGTCTGTGGTTAAGCACAGATGCCCATTGCTGTTGATCCTGTGTATAGGGTGCACGGGGACAGTGAAGACCAGCAAGAGCTTTCAGGGCTGGCCCCTTCCTTGTGGGAGAAGGAGCCGGACGTTTGTCTATTCGGAAAGAGGCTCTGCCGAGAACGAGCGCCGTGAGATATGCTGTCTGTGGTTAAGCACAGATGCCCAGTGCTGTTGTGCCTGTGGGTAGGGTGCACGGGGCCAGTGAAGACCAGCAAGAGCTTTCAGGGCTGGCCCCTTCCTTGTGGGAGAAGGAGCCGGACGTTTGCCTTTTCGGAAAGAGGCTCTGCCGAGAACGAGCGCCGTGAGATATGCCGTCTGTGGTTAAGCACAGATGCCCAGTGCTGTTGTGCCTGTGGGTAGGGTGCACGGGGACAGTGAAGACCAGCAAGAGCTTTCAGGGCTGGCCCCTTCCTTGTGGGAGAAGGAGCCGGACGTTTGCCTTTTCGGAAAGAGGCTCTGCCGAGAACGAGCGCCGTGAGATGCTGAGTCTCTGGGAAAGCACAGATGCCCAGTGCTGTTGTGCCTGTGGATAGGGTGCACGGGGCCAGTGAAGACCAGCAAGAGCTTTCAGGGCTGGCCCCTTCCTTGTGGGAGAAGGAGCCGGACGTTTGCCTTTCCGGAAAGAGGCTCTGCTGAGAAAGAGCGCCGTGAGATGCTGAGTCTCTGGGAAAGCACAGATGCCCAGTGCTGTTGATCCTGTGGATAGGGTGCACGGGGACAGTGAAGACCAGCAAGAGCTTTCAGGGCTGGCCCCTTCCTTGTGGGAGAAGGAGCCGGACGTTAGCCTTTTCGGAAAGAGGCTCTGCCGAGAACGAGCGACGTGAGATGCTGAGTCTCTGGGAAAGCACAGATGCCCAGTGCTGTTGTGCCTGTGGGTAGGGTGCACGGGGCCAGTGAAGACCAGCAAGAGCTTTCAGGGCTGGCCCCTTCCTTGTGGGAGAAGGAGCCGGACGTTTGCCTTTTCGGAAAGAGGCTCTGCCGAGAGCGAACGCCGTGAGATATGCCACCTGTGGTTAAGCACAGATGCCCAGTGCTGTTGTGCCTGTGGGTAGGGTGCACGGGGCCAGTGAAGACCAGCAAGAGCTTTCAGGGCTGGCCCCTTCCTTGTGGGAGAAGGAGCTGGACGTTTGCCTTTTCGGAAAGAGGCTCTGCCGAGAGCGAACGCAGTGAGATGCTGATTCTGTGGGAAAGCACAGATGCCCAGTGCTGTTGTGCCTGTGGGTAGGGTGCACGGGGCCAGTGAAGACCAGCAAGAGCTTTCAGGGCTGGCCCCTTCCTTGTGGGAGAAGGAGCCGGACGTTTGCCTTTTCGGAAAGAGGCTCTGCCGAGAACGAGCGCCGTGAGATGCTGAGTCTCTGGGAAAGCACAGATGCCCAGTGCTGTTGTGCCTGTGGGTAGGGTGCACGGGGACAGTGAAGACCAGCAAGAGCTTTCAGGGCTGGCCCCTTCCTTGTGGGAGAAGGAGCCGGACGTTTGCCTTTTCGGAAAGAGGCTCTGCCGAGAGCGAACGCCGTGAGATATGCCGTCTGTGGTTAAGCACAGATGCCCAGTGCAGTTGTGCCTGTGGATAGGGTGCACGGGGCCAGTGAAGACCAGCAAGAGCTTTCAGGGCTGGCCCCTTCCTTGTGGGAGAAGGAGCCGGACGTTTGCCTTTTCGGAAAGAGGCTCTGCCGAGAGTGAACGACGTGAGATATGCCGTTTGTGGTTAAGCAGAGATGCCCAGTGCTGTTGTGCCTGTGGGTAGGGTGCACGGGGACAGTGAAGACCAGCAAGAGCTTTCAGGGCTGGCCCCTTACTTGTGGGAGAAGGAGCCGGACGTTTGCCTTTTCGGAAAGAGGCTCTGCCGAGAACGAGCGCCGTGAGATGCTGAGTCTCTGGGAAAGCACAGATGCCCAGTGCTGTTGTGCCTGTGGATAGGGTGCACGGGGACAGTGAAGACCAGCGAGAGCTTTCAGGGCTGGCCCCTTCCTTGTGGGAGAAGGAGCCGGACGTTTGCCTTTTCGGAAAGAGGCTCTGCCGAGAACGAGCGCCGTGAGATATGCCGTCTGTGGTTAAGCACAGATGCCCATTGCTGTTGATCCTGTGTATAGGGTGCACGGGGACAGTGAAGACCAGCAAGAGCTTTCAGGGCTGGCCCCTTCCTTGTGGGAGAAGGAGCCGGACGTTTGCCTTTTCGGAAAGAGGCTCTGCCGAGAACGAGCGCCGTGAGATATGCCGTCTGTGGTTAAGCACAGATGCCCAGTGCTGTTGTGCCTGTGGGTAGGGTGCACGGGGACAGTGAAGACCAGCAAGAGCTTTCAGGGCTGGCCCGTTCCTTGTGGGAGAAGGAGCCGGACGTTTGCCTTTTCGGAAAGAGGCTCTGCCGAGAACGAGCGCCGTGAGATGCTGAGCCTCTGAAAAAGGCACAGATGCCCAGTGCTGTTGTGCCTGTGGGTAGGGTGCACGGGGCCAGTGAAGACCAGCAAGAGCTTTCAGGGCTGGCCCCTTCCTTGTGGGAGAAGGAGCCGGACGTTTGCCTTTTCGGAAAGAGGCTCTGCCGAGAGCGAACGCCGTGAGATATGCCGTCAGTGATTAAGCACAGATGCCCATTGCTGTTGATCCTGTGTATAGGGTGCACGGGGCCAGTGAAGACCAGCAAGAGCTTTCAGGGCTGGCCCCTTCCTTGTGGGAGAAGGAGCCGGACGTTTGCCTTTTCGGAAAGAGGCTCTGCTGAGAAATAGCGCCATGAGATGCTGAGTCTCTGGGAAAGCACAGATGCCCAGTTCTGTTGTGCCTGTGTCTAGGGTGCACGGGGCCAGTGAAGACCAGCAAGAGCTTTCAGGGCTGGCCCCTTCCTTGTGGGAGAAGGAGCCGGACGTTTGCCTTTTCGGAAAGAGGCTCTGCCGAGAACGAGCGCCGTGAGATATGCCGTCTGTGTTTAAGCACAGATGCCCAGTGCTGTTGATGCTGTGGATAGGGTGCACGGGGCCAGTGAAGACCAGCAAGAGCTTTCAGGGCTGGCCCCTTCCTTGTGGGAGAAGGAGCCGGACGTTTGCCTTTTCGGAAAGAGGCTCTGCCGAGAACGAGCGCCGTGAGATATGCCGTCTGTGGTTAAGCACAGATGCCCAGTGCTGTTGTGCCTGTGGGTAGGGTGCACGGGGCCAGTGAAGACCAGCAAGAGCTTTCAGGGCTGGCCCCTTCCTTGTGGGAGAAGGAGCCGGACGTTTGCCTTTTCGGAAAGAGGCTCTGCCGAGAACGAGCGCCGTGAGATATGCCGTCTGTGGTTAAGCACAGATGCCCAGTGCTGTTGTGCCTGTGGGAAGGGTGCACGGGGAGAGTGAAGACCAGCAAGAGCTTTCAGGGCTGGCCCCTTCCATGTGGCAGAAGGAGCCGGACGTTTGCCTTTTCGGAAAGAGGCTCTGCCGAGAACGAGCGCCGTGAGATATGCCGTCTGTGGTTAAGCAGAGATGCCCAGTGCTGTTGTGCCTGTGGGTAGGGTGCACGGGGCCAGTGAAGACCAGCAAGAGCTTTCAGGGCTGGCCCCTTCCTTGTGGGAGAAGGAGCCGGACATTTACCTTTTCGGAAAGAGGCTCTGCCGAGAACGAGCGCCGTGAGATATGCCGTCTGTGGTTAAGCACAGATGCCCAGTGCTGTTGTGCCTGTGGGTAGGGTGCACGGGGACAGTGAAGACCAGCAAGAGCTTTCAGGGCTGGCCCCTTCCTTGTGGGAGAAGGAGCCGGACGTTTGCCTTTTCGGAAAGAGGCTCTGCCGATAGTGAACGCCGTGAGATACGCCGTCTGTGGTTAAGCACAGATGCCCATTGCTGTTGTGCCTGTGGATAGGGTGTTTGGGGACGGTTAAGACCAGCAAGAGCTTTCAGGGCTGGCCCCTTCCTTGTGGGAGAAGGAGCCGGACGTTTGCCTTTTCGGAAAGAGGCTCTGCCGAGAACGAGCGCCGTGAGATGCTGAGCCTCTGAAAAAGGCACAGATGCCCAGTGCTGTTGTGCCTGTGGGTAGGGTGCACGGGGACAGTGAAGACCAGCAAGAGCTTTCAGGGCTGGCCCCTTCCTTGTGGGAGAAGGAGCCGGACGTTTGCCTTTTCGGAAAGAGGCTCTGCCGAGAACGAGCGCCGTGAGATATGCTGTCTGTGGTTAAGCACAGATGCCCAGTGCTGTTGTGCCTGTGGGTAGGGTGCACGGGGCCAGTGAAGACCAGCAAGAGCTTTCAGGGCTGGCCCCTTCCTTGTGGGAGAAGGAGCCGGACGTTTGCCTTTTCGGAAAGAGGCTCTGCCGAGAACGAGCGCCGTGAGATATGCCGTCTGTGGTTAAGCACAGATGCCCAGTGCTGTTGTGCCTGTGGGTAGGGTGCACGGGGACAGTGAAGACCAGCAAGAGCTTTCAGGGCTGGCCCCTTCCTTGTGGGAGAAGGAGCCGGACGTTTGCCTTTTCGGAAAGAGGCTCTGCCGAGAACGAGCGCCGTGAGATGCTGAGTCTCTGGGAAAGCACAGATGCCCAGTGCTGTTGTGCCTGTGGATAGGGTGCACGGGGCCAGTGAAGACCAGCAAGAGCTTTCAGGGCTGGCCCCTTCCTTGTGGGAGAAGGAGCCGGACGTTTGCCTTTCCGGAAAGAGGCTCTGCTGAGAAAGAGCGCCGTGAGATGCTGAGTCTCTGGGAAAGCACAGATGCCCAGTGCTGTTGATCCTGTGGATAGGGTGCACGGGGACAGTGAAGACCAGCAAGAGCTTTCAGGGCTGGCCCCTTCCTTGTGGGAGAAGGAGCCGGACGTTAGCCTTTTCGGAAAGAGGCTCTGCCGAGAACGAGCGACGTGAGATGCTGAGTCTCTGGGAAAGCACAGATGCCCAGTGCTGTTGTGCCTGTGGGTAGGGTGCACGGGGACAGTGAAGACCAGCAAGAGCTTTCAGGGCTGGCCCCTTCCTTGTGGGAGAAGGAGCCGGACGTTTGCCTTTTCGGAAAGAGGCTCTGCCGAGAGCGAACGCCGTGAGATATGCCGTCTGTGGTTAAGCACAGATGCCCAGTGCTGTTGTGCCTGTGGGTAGGGTGCACGGGGCCAGTGAAGACCAGCAAGAGCTTTCAGGGCTGGCCCCTTCCTTGTGGGAGAAGGAGCTGGACGTTTGCCTTTTCGGAAAGAGGCTCTGCCGAGAGCGAACGCAGTGAGATGCTGATTCTGTGGGAAAGCACAGATGCCCAGTGCTGTTGTGCCTGTGGGTAGGGTGCACGGGGCCAGTGAAGACCAGCAAGAGCTTTCAGGGCTGGCCCCTTCCTTGTGGGAGAAGGAGCCGGACGTTTGCCTTTTCGGAAAGAGGCTCTGCCGAGAGCGAACGCCGTGAGATATGCCGTCTGTGGTTAAGCACAGATGCCCAGTGCAGTTGTGCCTGTGGATAGGGTGCACGGGGCCAGTGAAGACCAGCAAGAGCTTTCAGGGCTGGCCCCTTCCTTGTGGGAGAAGGAGCCGGACGTTTGCCTTTTCGGAAAGAGGCTCTGCCGAGAGTGAACGACGTGAGATATGCCGTTTGTGGTTAAGCAGAGATGCCCAGTGCTGTTGTGCCTGTGGGTAGGGTGCACGGGGCCAGTGAAGACCAGCAAGAGCTTTCAGGGCTGGCCCCTTCCTTGTGGGAGAAGGAGCCGGACGTTTGCCTTTTCGGAAAGAGGCTCTGCCGAGAACGAGCGCCGTGAGATGCTGAGTCTCTGGGAAAGCACAGATGGCCAGTGCTGTTGTGCCTGTGGATAGGGTGCACGGGGACAGTGAAGACCAGCGAGAGCTTTCAGGGCTGGCCCCTTCCTTGTGGGAGAAGGAGCCGGACGTTTGCCTTTTCGGAAAGAGGCTCTGCCGAGAACGAGCGCCGTGAGATATGCCGTCTGTGGTTAAGCACAGATGCCCATTGCTGTTGATCCTGTGTATAGGGTGCACGGGGACAGTGAAGACCAGCGAGAGCTTTCAGGGCTGGGCCCTTCCTTGTGGGAGAAGGAGCCGGACGTTTGCCTTTTCGGAAAGAGGCTCTGCCGAGAACGAGCGCCGTGAGATATGCTGTCTGTGGTTAAGCACAGATGCCCAGTGCTGTTGTGCCTGTGGGTAGGGTGCACGGGGCCAGTGAAGACCAGCAAGAGCTTTCAGGGCTGGCCCCTTCCTTGTGGGAGAAGGAGCCGGACGTTTGCCTTTTCGGAAAGAGGCTCTGCCGAGAACGAGCGCCGTGAGATATGCCGTCTGTGGTTAAGCACAGATGCCCAGTGCTGTTGTGCCTGTGGGTAGGGTGCACGGGGACAGTGAAGACCAGCAAGAGCTTTCAGGGCTGGCCCCTTCCTTGTGGGAGAAGGAGCCGGACGTTTGCCTTTTCGGAAAGAGGCTCTGCCGAGAACGAGCGCCGTGGGATGCTGAGTCTCTGGGAAAGCACAGATGCCCAGTGCTGTTGTGCCTGTGGATAGGGTGCACGGGGCCAGTGAAGACCAGCAAGAGCTTTCAGGGCTGGCCCCTTCCTTGTGGGAGAAGGAGCCGGACGTTTGCCTTTCCGGAAAGAGGCTCTGCTGAGAAAGAGCGCCGTGAGATGCTGAGTCTCTGGGAAAGCACAGATGCCCAGTGCTGTTGATCCTGTGGATAGGGTGCACGGGGACAGTGAAGACCAGCAAGAGCTTTCAGGGCTGGCCCCTTCCTTGTGGGAGAAGGAGCCGGACGTTAGCCTTTTCGGAAAGAGGCTCTGCCGAGAACGAGCGACGTGAGATGCTGAGTCTCTGGGAAAGCACAGATGCCCAGTGCTGTTGTGCCTGTGGGTAGGGTGCACGGGGCCAGTGAAGACCAGCAAGAGCTTTCAGGGCTGGCCCCTTCCTTGTGGGAGAAGGAGCCGGACGTTTGCCTTTTCGGAAAGAGGCTCTGCCGAGAGCGAACGCCGTGAGATATGCCACCTGTGGTTAAGCACAGATGCCCAGTGCTGTTGTGCCTGTGGGTAGGGTGCACGGGGCCAGTGAAGACCAGCAAGAGCTTTCAGGGCTGGCCCCTTCCTTGTGGGAGAAGGAGCTGGACGTTTGCCTTTTCGGAAAGAGGCTCTGCCGAGAGCGAACGCAGTGAGATGCTGATTCTGTGGGAAAGCACAGATGCCCAGTGCTGTTGTGCCTGTGGGTAGGGTGCACGGGGCCAGTGAAGACCAGCAAGAGCTTTCAGGGCTGGCCCCTTCCTTGTGGGAGAAGGAGCCGGACGTTTGCCTTTTCGGAAAGAGGCTCTGCCGAGAACGAGCGCCGTGAGATGCTGAGTCTCTGGGAAAGCACAGATGCCCAGTGCTGTTGTGCCTGTGGGTAGGGTGCACGGGGACAGTGAAGACCAGCAAGAGCTTTCAGGGCTGGCCCCTTCCTTGTGGGAGAAGGAGCCGGACGTTTGCCTTTTCGGAAAGAGGCTCTGCCGAGAGCGAACGCCGTGAGATATGCCGTCTGTGGTTAAGCACAGATGCCCAGTGCAGTTGTGCCTGTGGATAGGGTGCACGGGGCCAGTGAAGACCAGCAAGAGCTTTCAGGGCTGGCCCCTTCCTTGTGGGAGAAGGAGCCGGACGTTTGCCTTTTCGGAAAGAGGCTCTGCCGAGAGTGAACGACGTGAGATATGCCGTTTGTGGTTAAGCAGAGATGCCCAGTGCTGTTGTGCCTGTGGGTAGGGTGCACGGGGCCAGTGAAGACCAGCAAGAGCTTTCAGGGCTGGCCCCTTCCTTGTGGGAGAAGGAGCCGGACGTTTGCCTTTTCGGAAAGAGGCTCTGCCGAGAACGAGCGCCGTGAGATGCTGAGTCTCTGGGAAAGCACAGATGGCCAGTGCTGTTGTGCCTGTGGATAGGGTGCACGGGGACAGTGAAGACCAGCGAGAGCTTTCAGGGCTGGCCCCTTCCTTGTGGGAGAAGGAGCCGGACGTTTGCCTTTTCGGAAAGAGGCTCTGCCGAGAACGAGCGCCGTGAGATATGCCGTCTGTGGTTAAGCACAGATGCCCATTGCTGTTGATCCTGTGTATAGGGTGCACGGGGACAGTGAAGACCAGCAAGAGCTTTCAGGGCTGGCCCCTTCCTTGTGGGAGAAGGAGCCGGACGTTTGCCTTTTCGGAAAGAGGCTCTGCCGAGAACGAGCGCCGTGAGATATGCCGTCTGTGGTTAAGCACAGATGCCCAGTGCTGTTGTGCCTGTGGGTAGGGTGCACGGGGACAGTGAAGACCAGCAAGAGCTTTCAGGGCTGGCCCGTTCCTTGTGGGAGAAGGAGCCGGACGTTTGCCTTTTCGGAAAGAGGCTCTGCCGAGAACGAGCGCCGTGAGATGCTGAGCCTCTGAAAAAGGCACAGATGCCCAGTGCTGTTGTGCCTGTGGATAGGGTGCACGGGGCCAGTGAAGACCAGCAAGAGCTTTCAGGGCTGGCCCCTTCCTTGTGGGAGAAGGAGCCGGATGTTTGCCTTTTCGGAAAGAGGCTCTGCCGAGAGCGAACGCCGTGAGATATGCCGTCAGTGATTAAGCACAGATGCCCATTGCTGTTGATCCTGTGTATAGGGTGCACGGGGCCAGTGAAGACCAGCAAGAGCTTTCAGGGCTGGCCCCTTCCTTGTGGGAGAAGGAGCCGGACGTTTGCCTTTTCGGAAAGAGGCTCTGCCGATAGTGAACGCTGTGAGATACGCCGTCTGTGGTTAAGCACAGATGCCCAGTGCTGTTGTGCCTGTGGGTAGGGTGCACGGGGCCAGTGAAGACCAGCAAGAGCTTTCAGGGCTGGCCCCTTCCTTGTGGGAGAAGGAGCCGGACGTTTGCCTTTTCGGAAAGAGGCTCTGCCGAGAACGAGCGCCGTGAGTATGCTGTCTGTGGTTAAGCACAGATGCCCAGTGCTGTTGTGCCTGTGGGTAGGGTGCACGGGGCCAGTGAAGACCAGCAAGAGCTTTCAGGGCTGGCCCCTTCCTTGTGGGAGAAGGAGCCGGACGTTTGCCTTTTCGGAAAGAGGCTCTGCCGAGAACGAGCGCCATGAGATATGCCGTCTGTGGTTAAGCACAGATGCCCATTGCTGTTGTGCCTGTGGGTAGGGTGCACGGGGCCAGTGAAGACCAGCAAGAGCTTTCAGGGCTGGCCCCTTCCTTGTGGGAGAAGGAGCCGGACGTTTGCCTTTTCGGAAAGAGGCTCTGCCGAGAACGAGCGCCGTGAGATGCTGAGTCTCTGGGAAAGCAGAGATGCCCAGTGCTGTTGTGCCTGTGGGTAGGGTGCACGGGGCCAGTGAAGACCAGCAAGAGCTTTCAGGGCTGGCCCCTTCCTTGTGGGAGAAGGAGCCGGACGTTTGCCTTTTCGGAAAGAGGCTCTGCTGAGAAAGAGCGCCGTGAGATGCTGAGTCTCTGGGAAAGCACAGATGCCCAGTGCTGTTGTGCCTGTGGATAGGGTGCACGGGGACAGTGAAGACCAGCAAGAGCTTTCAGGGCTGGCCCCTTCCTTGTGGGAGAAGGAGCCAGACGTTTGCCTTTTCGGAAAGAGGCTCTGCCGAGAACGAGCGCCGTGAGATGCTGAGTCTCTGGGAAAGCACAGATGCCCAGTGCTGTTGTGCCTGTGGGTAGGGTGCACGGGGCCAGTGAAGACCAGCAAGAGCTTTCAGGGCTGGCCCCTTCCTTGTGGGACAAGGAGCCGGACGTTTGCCTTTTCGGAAAGAGGCTCTGCCGAGAACGAGCGCCGTGAGATGCTGAGTCTCTGGGAAAGCACAGATGGCCAGTGCTGTTGTGCCTGTGGATAGGGTGCACGGGGACAGTGAAGACCAGCAAGAGCTTTCAGGGCTGGCCCCTTCCTTGTGGGAGAATGAGCCGGACGTTTGCCTTTTCGGAAAGAGGCTCTGCCGAGAACGAGCGCCGTGAGATATGCCGTCTGTGGTTAAGCACAGATGCCCATTGCTGTTGATCCTGTGTATAGGGTGCACGGGGCCAGTGAAGACCAGCAAGAGCTTTCAGGGCTGGCCCCTTCCTTGTGGGAGAAGGAGCCGGACGTTTGCCTTTTCGGAAAGAGGCTCTGCCGAGAACGAGCGCCGTGAGATATGCCGTCTGTGGTTAAGCACAGATGCCCATTGCTGTTTTGCCTGTGGGTAGGGTGCACGGGGCCAGTGAAGACCAGCAAGAGCTTTCAGGGCTGGCCCGTTCCTTGTGGGAGAAGGAGCCGGACGTTTGCCTTTTCGGAAAGAGGCTCTGCCGAGAATGAGCGCCGTGAGATGCTGAGCCTCTGAAAAAGGCACAGATGCCCATTGCTGTTGTGCCTGTGGATAGGGTGCACGGGGACAGTGAAGACCAGCAAGAGCTTTCAGGGCTGGCCCCTTCCATGTGGCAGAAGGACCCGGACGTTTGCCTTTTTGGAAAGAGGCTCTGCCGAGAACAAGCGCCGTGAGATATGCCGTCAGTGGTTAAGCACAGATGCCCAGTGCTGTTGTGCCTGTGGGTAGGGTGCACGGGGCCAGTGAAGACCAGCAAGAGCTTTCAGGGCTGGCCCCTTCCTTGTGGGAGAAGGAGCCGGACATTTGCCTTTTCGGAAAGAGGCTCTGCTGAGAAAGAGCGCCATGAGATGCTGAGTCTCTGGGAAAGCACAGATGCCCAGTGCTGTTGATCCTGTGGATAGGGTGCACGGGGACAGTGAAGACCAGCAAGAGCTTTCAGGGCTGGCCCGTTCCTTGTGGGAGAAGGAGCCGGACGTTTGCCTTTTCGGAAAGAGGCTCTGCCGAGAACGAGCGCCGTGAGATGCTGAGTCTCTGGGAAAGCACAGATGCCCAGTGCTGTTGTGCCTGTGGATAGGGTGCACGGGGCCAGTGAAGACCAGCAAGAGCTTTCAGGGCTGGCCCCTTCCTTGTGGGAGAAGGAGCCGGACGTTTGCCTTTTCGGAAAGAGGCTATGCTAAGAAAGAGCGCCATGAGATGCTGAGTCTCTGGGAAAGCACAGATGCCCAGTGCTGTTGTGCCTGTGGATAGGGTGCACGGGGACAGTGAAGACCAGCAAGAGCTTTCAGGGCTGGCCCCTTCCTTGTGGGAGAAGGAGCCGGACGTTTGCCTTTTCGGAAAGAGGCTCTGCCGAGAACGAGCGCCGTGAGATGCTGAGTCTCTGGGAAAGCACAGATGCCCAGTGCTGTTGTGCCTGTGGGTAGGGTGCACGGGGCCAGTGAAGACCAGCAAGAGCTTTCAGGGCTGGCCCCTTCCTTGTGGGAGAAGGAGCCGGATGTTTGCCTTTTCGGAAAGAGGCTCTGTGAGAAAGAGCGCCATGAGATGCTGAGTCTCTGGGAAAGCACAGATGCCCAGTTCTGTTGTGCCTGTGGATAGGGTGCACGGGGCCAGTGAAGACCAGCAAGAGCTTTCAGGGCTGGCCCCTTCCTTGTGGGAGAAGGAGCCGGACGTTTGCCTTTTCGGAAAGAGGCTCTGCCGAGAACGAGCGCCGTGAGATGCTGAGTCTCTGGGAAAGCACAGATGCCCAGTGCTGTTGTGCCTGTGGGTAGGGTGCACAGGGCCAGTGAAGACCAGCAAGAGCTTTCAGGGCTGGCCCCTTCCTTGTGGGAGAAGGAGCCGGACGTTTGCCTTTTCGGAAAGAGGCTCTGCCGAGAACAAGCGCCGTGAGATGCTGAGTCTCTGGGAAAGCACAGATGCCCAGTGCTGTTGTGCCTGTGGGTAGGGTGCACGGGGCCAGTGAAGACCAGCAAGAGCTTTCAGGGCTGGCCCCTTCCTTGTGGGAGAAGGAGCCGGACGTTTGCCTTTTCGGAAAGAGGCTCTGCCGATAGTGAACGCCGTGAGATACGCCGTCTGTGGTTAAGCACAGATGCCCAGTGCTGTTGTGCCTGTGGATAGGGTGTTTGGGGACGGTTAAGACCAGCAAGAGCTTTCAGGGCTGGCCCCTTCCTTGTGGGAGAAGGAGCCGGACGTTTGCCTTTTCGGAAAGAGGCTCTGCCGAGAACGAGCGCCGTGAGCTGCTGAGCCTCTGAAAAAGGCACAGATGCCCAGTGCTGTTGTGCCTGTGGATAGGGTGCACGGGGACAGTGAAGACCAGCAAGAGCTTTCAGGGCTGGCCCCTTCCTTGTGGGAGAAGGAGCCGGACGTTTGCCTTTTCGGAAAGAGGCTCTGCCGAGAACGAGCGCCGTGAGATATGCTGTCTGTGGTTAAACACAGATGCCCAGTGCTGTTGTGCCTGTGGGTAGGGTGCACGGGGACAGTGAAGACCAGCAAGAGCTTTCAGGGCTGGCCCCTTCCTTGTGGGAGAAGGAGCCGGACGTTTGCCTTTTCGGAAAGAGGCTCTGCCGATAACGAGCGCCGTGAGATGCTGAGCCTCTGAAAAAGGCACAGATGCCCAGTGCTGTTGTGCCTGTGGGTAGGGTGCACGGGGACAGTGAAGACCAGCAAGAGCTTTCAGGGCTGGCCCCTTCCTTGTGGGAGAAGGAGCCGGACGTTTGCCTTTTCGGAAAGAGGCTCTGCCGAGAGCGAACGCCGTGAGATATGCCGTCTGTGGTTAAGCACAGATGCCCAGTGCTGTTGTGCCTGTGGGTAGGGTGCACGGGGACAGTGAAGACCAGCAAGAGCTTTCAGGGCTGGCCCCTTCCTTGTGGGAGAAGGAGCCGGACGTTTGCCTTTTCGGAAAGAGGCTCTGCCGAGAGTGAACGCCGTGAGATATGCCGTTTGTGGTTAAGCACAGATGTCCAGTGCTGTTGTGCCTGTGGATAGGGTGCACGGGGCCAGTGAAGACCAGCAAGAGCTTTCAGGGCTGGCCCCTTCCTTGTGGGAGAAGGAGCCGGACGTTTGCCTTTTCGGAAAGAGGCTCTGCTAAGAAAGAGCGCCGTGAGATGCTGAGTCTCTGGGAAAGCACAGATGCCCAGTGCTGTTGTGCCTGTGGATAGGGTGCACGGGGCCAGTGAAGACCAGCAAGAGCTTTCAGGGCTGGCCCCTTCCTTGTGGGAGAAGGAGCCGGACGTTTGCCTTTTCGGAAAGAGGCTCTGCCGAGAGCGAAAGCCGTGAGATATGCCGTCTGTGGTTAAGCACAGATGCCCAGTGCTGTTGTGCCTGTGGGTAGGGTGCACGGGGACAGTGAAGACCAGCAAGAGCTTTCAGGGCTGGCCCCTTCCTTGTGGGAGAAGGAGCCGGACGTTTGCCTTTTCGGAAAGAGGCTCTGCCGAGAGTGAACGCAGTGAGATGCTGAGTCTCTGGGAAAGCACAGATGCCCAGTGCTGTTGTGCCTGTGGGTAGGGTGCACGGGGATAGTGAAGACCAGCAAGAGCTTTCAGGGCTGGCCCCTTCCTTGTGGGAGAAGGAGCCAGACGTTTGCCTTTTCGGAAAGAGGCTCTGCCGAGAACGAGCGCCGTGAGATATGCCGTCTGTGGTTAAGCACAGATGCCCAGAGCTGTTGTGCCTGTGGGTAGGGTGCACGGGGCCAGTGAAGACCAGCAAGAGCTTTCAGGGCTGGCCCCTTCCTTGTGGGAGAAGGAGCCGGACGTTTGCCTTTTCGGAAAGAGGCTCTGCCGAGAACGAGCGCCGTGAGATATGCCGTCTGTGGTTAAGCTCAGATGTCCAGTGCTGTTTTGCCTATTCATAGGGTGCACGGGGCCAGTGAAGACCAGCAAGAGCTTTCAGGGCTGGCCCCTTCCTTGTGGGAGAAGGAGCCGGACGTTTGCCTTTTCGGAAAGAGGCTCTGCCGAGAACGAGCGCCGTGAGATGCTGAGTCTCTGGGAAAGCACAGATGCCCAGTGCTGTTGTGCCTGTGGGTAGGGTGCACGGGGCCAGTGAAGACCAGCAAGAGCTTTCAGGGCTGGCCCCTTCCTTGTGGGAGAAGGAGCTGGACGTTTGCCTTTTCGGAAAGAGGCTCTGCTGAGAAAGAGCGCCATGAGATGCTGAGTCTCTGGGAAAGCACAGATGCCCAGTGCTGTTGTGCCTGTGGGTAGGGTGCACAGGGCCAGTGAAGACCAGCAAGAGCTTTCAGGGCTGGCCCCTTCCTTGTGGGAGAAGGAGCCGGACGTTTGCCTTTTCGGAAAGAGGCTCTGCCGAGAACGTGCGCCGTGAGATATGCTGTCTGTGGTTAAGCACAGATGCCCAGTGCTGTTGTGCCTGTGGGTAGGGTGCACGGGGCCAGTGAAGACCAGCAAGAGCTTTCAGGGCTGGCCCCTTCCTTGTGGGAGAAGGAGCCGGACGTTTGCCTTTTCGGAAAGAGGCTCTGCCGAGAACGAGCGCCGTGAGATGCTGAGTCTCTGGGAAAGCACAGATGCCCAGTGCTGTTGTGCCTGTGGATAGGGTGCACGGGGCCAGTGAAGACCAGCAAGAGCTTTCAGGGCTGGCCCCTTCCTTGTGGGAGAAGGAGCCGGACGTTTGCCTTTTCGGAAAGAGGCTCTGCCGAGAACGAGCGCCGTGAGATGCTGAGTCTCTGGGAAAGCACAGATGCCCAGTGCTGTTGTGCCTGTGGATAGGGTGCACGGGGCCAGTGAAGACCAGCAAGAGCTTTCAGGGCTGGCCCCTTCCTTGTGGGAGAAGGAGCCGGACGTTTGCCTTTTCGGAAAGAGGCTCTGCCGAGAGCGAAAGCCGTGAGATATGCCGTCTGTGGTTAAGCACAGATGCCCAGTGCTGTTGTGCCTGTGGGTAGGGTGCACGGGGACAGTGAAGACCAGCAAGAGCTTTCAGGGCTGGCCCCTTCCTTGTGGGAGAAGGAGCCGGACGTTTGCCTTTTCGGAAAGAGGCTCTGCCGAGAGTGAACGCAGTGAGATGCTGAGTCTCTGGGAAAGCACAGATGCCCAGTGCTGTTGTGCCTGTGGGTAGGGTGCACGGGGATAGTGAAGACCAGCAAGAGCTTTCAGGGCTGGCCCCTTCCTTGTGGGAGAAGGAGCCAGACGTTTGCCTTTTCGGAAAGAGGCTCTGCCGAGAACGAGCGCCGTGAGATATGCCGTCTGTGGTTAAGCACAGATGCCCAGTGCTGTTGTGCCTGTGGGTAGGGTGCACGGGGCCAGTGAAGACCAGCAAGAGCTTTCAGGGCTGGCCCCTTCCTTGTGGGAGAAGGAGCCGGACGTTTGCCTTTTCGGAAAGAGGCTCTGCCGAGAACGAGCGCCGTGAGATATGCCGTCTGTGGTTAAGCTCAGATGTCCAGTGCTGTTTTGCCTATTCATAGGGTGCACGGGGCCAGTGAAGACCAGCAAGAGCTTTCAGGGCTGGCCCCTTCCTTGTGGGAGAAGGAGCCGGACGTTTGCCTTTTCGGAAAGAGGCTCTGCCGAGAACGAGCGCCGTGAGATGCTGAGTCTCTGGGAAAGCACAGATGCCCAGTGCTGTTGTGCCTGTGGGTAGGGTGCACGGGGACAGTGAAGACCAGCAAGAGCTTTCAGGGCTGGCCCCTTCCTTGTGGGAGAAGGAGCTGGACGTTTGCCTTTTCGGAAAGAGGCTCTGCTGAGAAAGAGCGCCATGAGATGCTGAGTCTCTGGGAAAGCACAGATGCCCAGTGCTGTTGTGCCTGTGGGTAGGGTGCACAGGGCCAGTGAAGACCAGCAAGAGCTTTCAGGGCTGGCCCCTTCCTTGTGGGAGAAGGAGCCGGACGTTTGCCTTTTCGGAAAGAGGCTCTGCCGAGAACGTGCGCCGTGAGATATGCCGTCTGTGGTTAAGCACAGATGCCCAGTGCTGTTGTGCCTGTGGGTAGGGTGCACGGGGCCAGTGAAGACCAGCAAGAGCTTTCAGGGCTGGCCCCTTCCTTGTGGGAGAAGGAGCCGGACGTTTGCCTTTTCGGAAAGAGGCTCTGCCGAGAACGAGCGCCGTGAGATATGCCATCAGTGATTAAGCACAGATGCCCATTGCTGTTGTGCCTGTGGGTAGGGTGCACGGGGCCAGTGAAGACCAGCAAGAGCTTTCAGGGCTGGCCCCTTCCTTGTGGGAGAAGGAGCCGGACGTTTGCCTTTTCGGAAAGAGGCTCTGTGAGAAAGAGCGCCATGAGATGCTGAGTCTCTGGGAAAGCACAGATGCCCAGTTCTGTTGTGCCTGTGGGTAGGGTGCACGGGGCCAGTGAAGACCAGCAAGAGCTTTCAGGGCTGGCCCCTTCCTTGTGGGAGAAGGAGCCGGACGTTTGCCTTTTCGGAAAGAGGCTCTGCCGAGAACGAGCGCCGTGAGATGCTGAGTCTCTGGGAAAGCACAGATGCCCAGTGCTGTTGTGCCTGTGGATAGGGTGCACGGGGCCAGTGAAGACCAGCAAGAGCTTTCAGGGCTGGCCCCTTCCTTGTGGGAGAAGGAGCCGGACGTTTGCCTTTTCGGAAAGAGGCTCTGCCGAGAACGAGCGCCGTGAGATGCTGAGTCTCTGGGAAAGCACAGATGCCCAGTGCTGTTGTGCCTGTGGATAGGGTGCACGGGGCCAGTGAAGACCAGCAAGAGCTTTCAGGGCTGGCCCCTTCCTTGTGGGAGAAGGAGCCGGACGTTTGCCTTTTCGGAAAGAGGCTCTGCCGAGAGCGAAAGCCGTGAGATATGCCGTCTGTGGTTAAGCACAGATGCCCAGTGCTGTTGTGCCTGTGGGTAGGGTGCACGGGGACAGTGAAGACCAGCAAGAGCTTTCAGGGCTGGCCCCTTCCTTGTGGGAGAAGGAGCCGGACGTTTGCCTTTTCGGAAAGAGGCTCTGCCGAGAGTGAACGCAGTGAGATGCTGAGTCTCTGGGAAAGCACAGATGCCCAGTGCTGTTGTGCCTGTGGGTAGGGTGCACGGGGATAGTGAAGACCAGCAAGAGCTTTCAGGGCTGGCCCCTTCCTTGTGGGAGAAGGAGCCAGACGTTTGCCTTTTCGGAAAGAGGCTCTGCCGAGAACGAGCGCCGTGAGATATGCCGTCTGTGGTTAAGCACAGATGCCCAGTGCTGTTGTGCCTGTGGGTAGGGTGCACGGGGCCAGTGAAGACCAGCAAGAGCTTTCAGGGCTGGCCCCTTCCTTGTGGGAGAAGGAGCCGGACGTTTGCCTTTTCGGAAAGAGGCTCTGCCGAGAACGAGCGCCGTGAGATATGCCGTCTGTGGTTAAGCTCAGATGTCCAGTGCTGTTTTGCCTATTCATAGGGTGCACGGGGCCAGTGAAGACCAGCAAGAGCTTTCAGGGCTGGCCCCTTCCTTGTGGGAGAAGGAGCCGGACGTTTGCCTTTTCGGAAAGAGGCTCTGCCGAGAACGAGCGCCGTGAGATGCTGAGTCTCTGGGAAAGCACAGATGCCCAGTGCTGTTGTGCCTGTGGGTAGGGTGCACGGGGACAGTGAAGACCAGCAAGAGCTTTCAGGGCTGGCCCCTTCCTTGTGGGAGAAGGAGCTGGACGTTTGCCTTTTCGGAAAGAGGCTCTGCTGAGAAAGAGCGCCATGAGATGCTGAGTCTCTGGGAAAGCACAGATGCCCAGTGCTGTTGTGCCTGTGGGTAGGGTGCACAGGGCCAGTGAAGACCAGCAAGAGCTTTCAGGGCTGGCCCCTTCCTTGTGGGAGAAGGAGCCGGACGTTTGCCTTTTCGGAAAGAGGCTCTGCCGAGAACGTGCGCCGTGAGATATGCCGTCTGTGGTTAAGCACAGATGCCCAGTGCTGTTGTGCCTGTGGGTAGGGTGCACGGGGCCAGTGAAGACCAGCAAGAGCTTTCAGGGCTGGCCCCTTCCTTGTGGGAGAAGGAGCCGGACGTTTGCCTTTTCGGAAAGAGGCTCTGCCGAGAACGAGCGCCGTGAGATATGCCATCAGTGATTAAGCACAGATGCCCATTGCTGTTGTGCCTGTGGGTAGGGTGCACGGGGCCAGTGAAGACCAGCAAGAGCTTTCAGGGCTGGCCCCTTCCTTGTGGGAGAAGGAGCCGGACGTTTGCCTTTTCGGAAAGAGGCTCTGCCGAGAACGAGCGCCGTGAGATGCTGAGTCTCTGGGAAAGCACAGATGCCCAGTGCTGTTGTGCCTGTGGGTAGGGTGCACGGGGATAGTGAAGACCAGCAAGAGCTTTCAGGGCTGGCCCCTTCCTTGTGGGAGAAGGAGCCAGACGTTTGCCTTTTCGGAAAGAGGCTCTGCCGAGAACGAGCGCCGTGAGATATGCCGTCTGTGGTTAAGCACAGATGCCCAGTGCTGTTGTGCCTGTGGGTAGGGTGCACGGGGCCAGTGAAGACCAGCAAGAGCTTTCAGGGCTGGCCCCTTCCTTGTGGGAGAAGGAGCCGGACGTTTGCCTTTTCGGAAAGAGGCTCTGCCGAGAGCGAACGCAGTGAGATGCTGAGTCTCTGGGAAAGCACAGATGCCCAGTGCTGTTGTGCCTGTGGGTAGGGTGCACGGGGATAGTGAAGACCAGCAAGAGCTTTCAGGGCTGGCCCCTTCCTTGTGGGAGAAGGAGCCAGACGTTTGCCTTTTCGGAAAGAGGCTCTGCCGATAGTGAACGCCGTGAGATATGCCGTCTGTGGTTAAGCACAGATGCCCAGTGCTGTTGTGCCTGTGGGTAGGGTGCACGGGGCCAGTGAAGACCAGCAAGAGCTTTCAGGGCTGGCCCCTTCCTTGTGGGAGAAGGAGCCGGACGTTTGCCTTTTCGGAAAGAGGCTCTGCCGAGAACGAGCGCCGTGAGATATGCCGTCTGTGGTTAAGCTCAGATGTCCAGTGCTGTTTTGCCTATTCATAGGGTGCACGGGGCCAGTGAAGACCAGCAAGAGCTTTCAGGGCTGGCCCCTTCCTTGTGGGAGAAGGAGCCGGACGTTTGCCTTTTCGGAAAGAGGCTCTGCCGAGAACGAGCGCCGTGAGATATGCTGTCTGTGGTTAAACACAGATGCCCAGTGCTGTTGTGCCTGTGGGTAGGGTGCACGGGGCCAGTGAAGACCAGCAAGAGCTTTCAGGGCTGGCCCCTTCCTTGTGGGAGAAGGAGCCGGACGTTTGCCTTTTCGGAAAGAGGCTCTGCCGAGAGCGAACGCCGTGAGATGCTGAGTCTCTGGGAAAGCACAGATGCCCAGGGCTGTTGTGCCTGTGGGTAGGGTGCACGGGGCCAGTGAAGACCAGCAAGAGCTTTCAGGGCTGGCCCCTTCCTTGTGGGAGAAGGAGCCGGACGTTTGCCTTTTCGGAAAGAGGCTCTGCCGAGAGCGAACGCCGTGAGATATGCCGTCTGTGGTTAAGCACAGATGCCCAGTGCTGTTGTGCCTGTGGGTAGGGTGCACGGGGACAGTGAAGACCAGCAAGAGCTTTCAGGGCTGGCCCCTTCCTTGTGGGAGAAGGAGCCGGACGTTTGCCTTTTCGGAAAGAGGCTCTGCCGAGAGTGAACGCCGTGAGATATGCCGTTTGTGGTTAAGCACAGATGTCCAGTGCTGTTGTGCCTATTCATAGGGTGCACGGGGCCAGTGAAGACCAGCAAGAGCTTTCAGGGCTGGCCCCTTCCTTGTGGGAGAAGGAGCCGGACGTTTGCCTTTTCGGAAAGAGGCTCTGCCGAGAACGAGCGCCGTGAGATGCTGAGTCTCTGGGAAAGCACAGATGCCCAGTGCTGTTGTGCCTGTGGATAGGGTGCACGGGGCCAGTGAAGACCAGCAAGAGCTTTCAGGGCTGGCCCCTTCCTTGTGGGAGAAGGAGCCGGACGTTTGCCTTTTCGGAAAGAGGCTCTGCCGATAGTGAACGCAGTGAGATGCTGAGTCTCTGGGAAAGCACAGATGCCCAGTGCTGTTGTGCCTGTGGGTAGGGTGCACGGGGATAGTGAAGACCAGCAAGAGCTTTCAGGGCTGGCCCCTTCCTTGTGGGAGAAGGAGCCAGACGTTTGCCTTTTCGGAAAGAGGCTCTGCCGATAGTGAACGCCGTGAGATATGCCGTCTGTGGTTAAGCACAGATGCCCAGTGCTGTTGTGCCTGTGGGTAGGGTGCACGGGGCCAGTGAAGACCAGCAAGAGCTTTCAGGGCTGGCCCCTTCCTTGTGGGAGAAGGAGCCGGACGTTTGCCTTTTCGGAAAGAGGCTCTGCCGAGAACGAGCGCCGTGAGATATGCCGTCTGTGGTTAAGCTCAGATGTCCAGTGCTGTTTTGCCTATTCATAGGGTGCACGGGGCCAGTGAAGACCAGCAAGAGCTTTCAGGGCTGGCCCCTTCCTTGTGGGAGAAGGAGCCGGACGTTTGCCTTTTCGGAAAGAGGCTCTGCCGAGAACGAGCGCCGTGAGATGCTGAGTCTCTGGGAAAGCACAGATGCCCAGTGCTGTTGTGCCTGTGGGTAGGGTGCACGGGGACAGTGAAGACCAGCAAGAGCTTTCAGGGCTGGCCCCTTCCTTGTGGGAGAAGGAGCTGGACGTTTGCCTTTTCGGAAAGAGGCTCTGCTGAGAAAGAGCGCCATGAGATGCTGAGTCTCTGGGAAAGCACAGATGCCCAGTGCTGTTGTGCCTGTGGGTAGGGTGCACAGGGCCAGTGAAGACCAGCAAGAGCTTTCAGGGCTGGCCCCTTCCTTGTGGGAGAAGGAGCCGGACGTTTGCCTTTTCGGAAAGAGGCTCTGCCGAGAACGTGCGCCGTGAGATATGCTGTCTGTGGTTAAGCACAGATGCCCAGTGCTGTTGTGCCTGTGGGTAGGGTGCACGGGGCCAGTGAAGACCAGCAAGAGCTTTCAGGGCTGGCCCCTTCCTTGTGGGAGAAGGAGCCGGACGTTTGCCTTTTCGGAAAGAGGCTCTGCCGAGAACGAGCGCCGTGAGATATGCCATCAGTGATTAAGCACAGATGCCCATTGCTGTTGTGCCTGTGGGTAGGGTGCACGGGGCCAGTGAAGACCAGCAAGAGCTTTCAGGGCTGGCCCCTTCCTTGTGGGAGAAGGAGCCGGACGTTTGCCTTTTCGGAAAGAGGCTCTGCCGAGAACGAGCGCCGTGAGATGCTGAGTCTCTGGGAAAGCACAGATGCCCAGTGCTGTTGTGCCTGTGGGTAGGGTGCACGGGGATAGTGAAGACCAGCAAGAGCTTTCAGGGCTGGCCCCTTCCTTGTGGGAGAAGGAGCCAGACGTTTGCCTTTTCGGAAAGAGGCTCTGCCGAGAACGAGCGCCGTGAGATATGCCGTCTGTGGTTAAGCACAGATGCCCAGTGCTGTTGTGCCTGTGGGTAGGGTGCACGGGGCCAGTGAAGACCAGCAAGAGCTTTCAGGGCTGGCCCCTTCCTTGTGGGAGAAGGAGCCGGACGTTTGCCTTTTCGGAAAGAGGCTCTGCCGAGAGCGAACGCAGTGAGATGCTGAGTCTCTGGGAAAGCACAGATGCCCAGTGCTGTTGTGCCTGTGGGTAGGGTGCACGGGGATAGTGAAGACCAGCAAGAGCTTTCAGGGCTGGCCCCTTCCTTGTGGGAGAAGGAGCCAGACGTTTGTCTTTTCGGAAAGAGGCTCTGCCGATAGTGAACGCCGTGAGATATGCCGTCTGTGGTTAAGCACAGATGCCCAGTGCTGTTGTGCCTGTGGGTAGGGTGCACGGGGCCAGTGAAGACCAGCAAGAGCTTTCAGGGCTGGCCCCTTCCTTGTGGGAGAAGGAGCCGGACGTTTGCCTTTTTGGAAAGAGGCTCTGCCGAGAACGAGCGCCGTGAGATATGCCGTCTGTGGTTAAGCTCAGATGTCCAGTGCTGTTTTGCCTATTCATAGGGTGCACGGGGCCAGTGAAGACCAGCAAGAGCTTTCAGGGCTGGCCCCTTCCTTGTGGGAGAAGGAGCCGGACGTTTGCCTTTTCGGAAAGAGGCTCTGCCGAGAACGAGCGCCGTGAGATGCTGAGTCTCTGGGAAAGCACAGATGCCCAGTGCTGTTGTGCCTGTGGGTAGGGTGCACGGGGACAGTGAAGACCAGCAAGAGCTTTCAGGGCTGGCCCCTTCCTTGTGGGAGAAGGAGCCGGACGTTTGCCTTTTCGGAAAGAGGCTCTGCTGAGAAAGAGCGCCATGAGATGCTGAGTCTCTGGGAAAGCACAGATGCCCAGTGCTGTTGTGCCTGTGGGTAGGGTGCACAGGGCCAGTGAAGACCAGCAAGAGCTTTCAGGGCTGGCCCCTTCCTTGTGGGAGAAGGAGCCGGACGTTTGCCTTTTCGGAAAGAGGCTCTGCCGAGAACGTGCGCCGTGAGATATGCTGTCTGTGGTTAAGCACAGATGCCCAGTGCTGTTGTGCCTGTGGGTAGGGTGCACGGGGCCAGTGAAGACCAGCAAGAGCTTTCAGGGCTGGCCCCTTCCTTGTGGGAGAAGGAGCCGGACGTTTGCCTTTTCGGAAAGAGGCTCTGCCGAGAACGAGCGCCGTGAGATATGCCATCAGTGATTAAGCACAGATGCCCATTGCTGTTGTGCCTGTGGGTAGGGTGCACGGGGCCAGTGAAGACCAGCAAGAGCTTTCAGGGCTGGCCCCTTCCTTGTGGGAGAAGGAGCCGGACGTTTGCCTTTTCGGAAAGAGGCTCTGCCGAGAACGAGCGCCGTGAGATGCTGAGTCTCTGGGAAAGCACAGATGCCCAGTGCTGTTGTGCCTGTGGGTAGGGTGCACGGGGACAGTGAAGACCAGCAAGAGCTTTCAGGGCTGGCCCCTTCCTTGTGGGAGAAGGAGCCGGACGTCTGCCTTTTCGGAAAGAGGCTCTGCCGAGAACGAGCGCCGTGAGATATGCCGTCTGTGGTTAAGCACAGATGCCCAGTGCTGTTGTGCCTGTGGGAAGGGTGCACGGGGACAGTGAAGACCAGCAAGAGATTTCAGGGCTGGCCCCTTCCATGTGGCAGAAGGAGCCGGACGTTTGCCTTTTCGGAAAGAGGCTCTGCCGAGAACGAGCGCCTTGAGATATGCCGTCTGTGGTTAAGCACAGATGCCCAGTGCTGTTGTGCCTGTGGGTATGGTGCACGGGGCCAGTGAAGACCAGCAAGAGCTTTCAGGGCTGGCCCCTTCCTTGTGGGAGAAGGAGCCGGACGTTTGCCTTTTCGGAAAGAGGCTCTGCCGAGAACGAGCGCCGTGAGATATGCCGTCTGTGGTTAAGCACAGATGCCCATTGCTGTTGATCCTGTGTATAGGGTGCACGGGGCCAGTGAAGACCAGCAAGAGCTTTCAGGGCTGGCCCCTTCCTTGTGGGAGAAGGAGCCGGACGTTTGCCTTTTCGGAAAGAGGCTCTGCCGAGAACGAGCGCCGTGAGATGCTGAGTCTCTGGGAAAGCACAGATGCCCAGTGCTGTTGTGCCTGTGGGTAGGGTGCACGGGGATAGTGAAGACCAGCAAGAGCTTTCAGGGCTGGCCCCTTCCTTGTGGGAGAAGGAGCCAGACGTTTGCCTTTTCGGAAAGAGGCTCTGCCGATAGTGAACGCCGTGAGATATGCCGTCTGTGGTTAAGCACAGATGCCCAGTGCTGTTGTGCCTGTGGGTAGGGTGCACGGGGCCAGTGAAGACCAGCAAGAGCTTTCAGGGCTGGCCCCTTCCTTGTGGGAGAAGGAGCCGGACGTTTGCCTTTTCGGAAAGAGGCTCTGCCGAGAACGAGCGCCGTGAGATATGCCGTCTGTGGTTAAGCTCAGATGTCCAGTGCTGTTTTGCCTATTCATAGGGTGCACGGGGCCAGTGAAGACCAGCAAGAGCTTTCAGGGCTGGCCCCTTCCTTGTGGGAGAAGGAGCCGGACGTTTGCCTTTTCGGAAAGAGGCTCTGCCGAGAACGAGCGCCGTGAGATGCTGAGTCTCTGGGAAAGCACAGATGCCCAGTGCTGTTGTGCCTGTGGGTAGGGTGCACGGGGACAGTGAAGACCAGCAAGAGCTTTCAGGGCTGGCCCCTTCCTTGTGGGAGAAGGAGCTGGACGTTTGCCTTTTCGGAAAGAGGCTCTGCTGAGAAAGAGCGCCATGAGATGCTGAGTCTCTGGGAAAGCACAGATGCCCAGTGCTGTTGTGCCTGTGGGTAGGGTGCACAGGGCCAGTGAAGACCAGCAAGAGCTTTCAGGGCTGGCCCCTTCCTTGTGGGAGAAGGAGCCGGACGTTTGCCTTTTCGGAAAGAGGCTCTGCCGAGAACGTGCGCCGTGAGATATGCTGTCTGTGGTTAAGCACAGATGCCCAGTGCTGTTGTGCCTGTGGGTAGGGTGCACGGGGCCAGTGAAGACCAGCAAGAGCTTTCAGGGCTGGCCCCTTCCTTGTGGGAGAAGGAGCCGGACGTTTGCCTTTTCGGAAAGAGGCTCTGCCGAGAACGAGCGCCGTGAGATATGCCATCAGTGATTAAGCACATATGCCCATTGCTGTTGTGCCTGTGGGTAGGGTGCACGGGGCCAGTGAAGACCAGCAAGAGCTTTCAGGGCTGGCCCCTTCCTTGTGGGAGAAGGAGCCGGACGTTTGCCTTTTCGGAAAGAGGCTCTGCCGAGAACGAGCGCCGTGAGATGCTGAGTCTCTGGGAAAGCACAGATGCCCAGTGCTGTTGTGCCTGTGGGTAGGGTGCACGGGGATAGTGAAGACCAGCAAGAGCTTTCAGGGCTGGCCCCTTCCTTGTGGGAGAAGGAGCCAGACGTTTGCCTTTTCGGAAAGAGGCTCTGCCGAGAACGAGCGCCGTGAGATATGCCGTCTGTGGTTAAGCACAGATGCCCAGTGCTGTTGTGCCTGTGGGTAGGGTGCACGGGGCCAGTGAAGACCAGCAAGAGCTTTCAGGGCTGGCCCCTTCCTTGTGGGAGAAGGAGCCGGACGTTTGCCTTTTCGGAAAGAGGCTCTGCCGAGAGCGAACGCAGTGAGATGCTGAGTCTCTGGGAAAGCACAGATGCCCAGTGCTGTTGTGCCTGTGGGTAGGGTGCACGGGGATAGTGAAGACCAGCAAGAGCTTTCAGGGCTGGCCCCTTCCTTGTGGGAGAAGGAGCCAGACGTTTGCCTTTTCGGAAAGAGGCTCTGCCGATAGTGAACGCCGTGAGATATGCCGTCTGTGGTTAAGCACAGATGCCCAGTGCTGTTGTGCCTGTGGGTAGGGTGCACGGGGCCAGTGAAGACCAGCAAGAGCTTTCAGGGCTGGCCCCTTCCTTGTGGGAGAAGGAGCCGGACGTTTGCCTTTTCGGAAAGAGGCTCTGCCGAGAACGAGCGCCGTGAGATATGCCGTCTGTGGTTAAGCTCAGATGTCCAGTGCTGTTTTGCCTATTCATAGGGTGCACGGGGCCAGTGAAGACCAGCAAGAGCTTTCAGGGCTGGCCCCTTCCTTGTGGGAGAAGGAGCCGGACGTTTGCCTTTTCGGAAAGAGGCTCTGCCGAGAACGAGCGCCGTGAGATGCTGAGTCTCTGGGAAAGCACAGATGCCCAGTGCTGTTGTGCCTGTGGGTAGGGTGCACGGGGACAGTGAAGACCAGCAAGAGCTTTCAGGGCTGGCCCCTTCCTTGTGGGAGAAGGAGCTGGACGTTTGCCTTTTCGGAAAGAGGCTCTGCTGAGAAAGAGCGCCATGAGATGCTGAGTCTCTGGGAAAGCACAGATGCCCAGTGCTGTTGTGCCTGTGGGTAGGGTGCACAGGGCCAGTGAAGACCAGCAAGAGCTTTCAGGGCTGGCCCCTTCCTTGTGGGAGAAGGAGCCGGACGTTTGCCTTTTCGGAAAGAGGCTCTGCCGAGAACGTGCGCCGTGAGATATGCTGTCTGTGGTTAAGCACAGATGCCCAGTGCTGTTGTGCTTTTGGGTAGGGTGCACGGGGCCAGTGAAGACCAGCAAGAGCTTTCAGGGCTGGCCCCTTCCTTGTGGGAGAAGGAGCCGGACGTTTGCCTTTTCGGAAAGAGGCTCTGCCGAGAACGAGCGCCGTGAGATATGCCATCAGTGATTAAGCACAGATGCCCATTGCTGTTGTGCCTGTGGGTAGGGTGCACGGGGACAGTGAAGACCAGCAAGAGCTTTCAGGGCTGGCCCCTTCCTTGTGGGAGAAGGAGCCGGACGTTTGCCTTTTCGGAAAGAGGCTCTGCCGAGAACGAGCGCCGTGAGATGCTGAGTCTCTGGGAAAGCACAGATGCCCAGTGCTGTTGTGCCTGTGGGTAGGGTGCACGGGGACAGTGAAGACCAGCAAGAGCTTTCAGGGCTGGCCCCTTCCTTGTGGGAGAAGGAGCCGGACGTCTGCCTTTTCGGAAAGAGGCTCTGCCGAGAACGAGCGCCGTGAGATATGCCGTCTGTGGTTAAGCACAGATGCCCAGTGCTGTTGTGCCTGTGGGAAGGGTGCACGGGGACAGTGAAGACCAGCAAGAGATTTCAGGGCTGGCCCCTTCCATGTGGCAGAAGGAGCCGGACGTTTGCCTTTTCGGAAAGAGGCTCTGCCGAGAACGAGCGCCTTGAGATATGCCGTCAGTGGTTAAGCACAGATGCCCAGTGCTGTTGTGCCTGTGGGTATGGTGCACGGGGCCAGTGAAGACCAGCAAGAGCTTTCAGGGCTGGCCCCTTCCTTGTGGGAGAAGGAGCCGGACGTTTGCCTTTTCGGAAAGAGGCTCTGCCGAGAACGAGAGCCGTGAGATATGCCGTCTGTGGTTAAGCACAGATGCCCATTGCTGTTGATCCTGTGTATAGGGTGCACGGGGCCAGTGAAGACCAGCAAGAGCTTTCAGGGCTGGCCCCTTCCTTGTGGGAGAAGGAGCCGGACGTTTGCCTTTTCGGAAAGAGGCTCTGCCGAGAACGAGCGCCGTGAGATGCTGAGTCTCTGGGAAAGCACAGATGCCCAGTGCTGTTGTGCCTGTGGGTAGGGTGCACGGGGCCAGTGAAGACCAGCAAGAGCTTTCAGGGCTGGCCCCTTCCTTGTGGGAGAAGGAGCCGGACGTTTGCCTTTTCGGAAAGAGGCTCTGCCGATAGTGAACGCCGTGAGATACGCCGTCTGTGGTTAAGCACAGATGCCCAGTGCTGTTGTGCCTGTGGATAGGGTGTTTGGGGACGGTTAAGACCAGCAAGAGCTTTCAGGGCTGGCCCCTTCCTTGTGGGAGAAGGAGCCGGACGTTTGCCTTTTCGGAAAGAGGCTCTGCCGAGAACGAGCGCCGTGAGATGCTGAGCCTCTGAAAAAGGCACAGATGCCCAGTGCTGTTGTGCCTGTGGATAGGGTGCACGGGGCCAGTGAAGACCAGCAAGAGCTTTCAGGGCTGGCCCCTTCCTTGTGGGAGAAGGAGCCGGACGTTTGCCTTTTCGGAAAGAGGCTCTGCCGAGAACGAGCGCCGTGAGATATGCTGTCTGTGGTTAAGCACAGATGCCCAGTGCTGTTGTGCCTGTGGGTAGGGTGCACGGGGACAGTGAAGACCAGCAAGAGCTTTCAGGGCTGGCCCCTTCCTTGTGGGAGAAGGAGCCGGACGTTTGCCTTTTCGGAAAGAGGCTTTGCTGAGAAAGAGCGCCATGAGATGCTGAGTCTCTGGGAAAGCACAGATGCCCATTGCTGTTGATGCTGTGGATAGGGTGCACGGGGCCAGTGAAGACCAGCAAGAGCTTTCAGGGCTGGCCCCTTCCTTGTGGGAGAAGGAGCCGGACATTTGCCTTTTCGGAAAGAGGCTCTGCCGAGAGCGAACGCAGTGAGATGCTGAGTCTCTGGGAAAGCACAGATGCCCAGGGCTGTTGTGCCTGTGGGTAGGGTGCACGGGGCCAGTGAAGACCAGCAAGAGCTTTCAGGGCTGGCCCCTTCCTTGTGGGAGAAGGAGCCGGACGTTTGCCTTTTCGGAAAGAGGCTCTGCTGAGAAAGAGCGCCATGAGATGCTGAGTCTCTGGGAAAGCACAGATGCCCAGTGCTGTTGTGCCTGTGGGTAGGGTGCACAGGGCCAGTGAAGACCAGCAAGAGCTTTCAGGGCTGGCCCCTTCCTTGTGGGAGAAGGAGCTGGACGTTTGCCTTTTCGGAAAGAGGCTCTGCTGAGAAAGAGCGCCATGAGATGCTGAGTCTCTGGGAAAGCACAGATGCCCAGTGCTGTTGTGCCTGTGGGTAGGGTGCACAGGGCCAGTGAAGACCAGCAAGAGCTTTCAGGGCTGGCCCCTTCCTTGTGGGAGAAGGAGCCGGACGTTTGCCTTTTCGGAAAGAGGCTCTGCCGAGAGCGAAAGCCGTGAGATATGCCGTCTGTGGTTAAGCACAGATGCCCAGTGCTGTTGTGCCTGTGGGTAGGGTGCACGGGGACAGTGAAGACCAGCAAGAGCTTTCAGGGCTGGCCCCTTCCTTGTGGGAGAAGGAGCCGGACGTTTGCCTTTTCGGAAAGAGGCTCTGCCGAGAGCGAACGCAGTGAGATGCTGAGTCTCTGGGAAAGCACAGATGCCCAGTGCTGTTGTGCCTGTGGGTAGGGTGCACGGGGATAGTGAAGACCAGCAAGAGCTTTCAGGGCTGGCCCCTTCCTTGTGGGAGAAGGAGCCAGACGTTTGCCTTTTCGGAAAGACGCTCTGCCGAGAACGAGCGCCGTGAGATATGCCGTCTGTGGTTAAGCACAGATGCCCAGTGCTGTTGTGCCTGTGGGTAGGGTGCACGGGGCCAGTGAAGACCAGCAAGAGCTTTCAGGGCTGGCCCCTTCCTTGTGGGAGAAGGAGCCGGACGTTTGCCTTTTCGGAAAGAGGCTCTGCCGAGAACGAGCGCCGTGAGATATGCCATCAGTGATTAAGCACAGATGCCCATTGCTGTTGTGCCTGTGGGTAGGGTGCACGGGGCCAGTGAAGACCAGCAAGAGCTTTCAGGGCTGGCCCCTTCCTTGTGGGAGAAGGAGCCGGACGTTTGCCTTTTCGGAAAGAGGCTCTGCCGAGAACGAGCGCCGTGAGATGCTGAGTCTCTGGGAAAGCACAGATGCCCAGTGCTGTTGTGCCTGTGGGTAGGGTGCACGGGGACAGTGAAGACCAGCAAGAGCTTTCAGGGCTGGCCCCTTCCTTGTGGGAGAAGGAGCCGGACGTCTGCCTTTTCGGAAAGAGGCTCTGCCGAGAACGAGCGCCGTGAGATATGCCGTCTGTGGTTAAGCACAGATGCCCAGTGCTGTTGTGCCTGTGGGAAGGGTGCACGGGGACAGTGAAGACCAGCAAGAGATTTCAGGGCTGGCCCCTTCCATGTGGCAGAAGGAGCCGGACGTTTGCCTTTTCGGAAAGAGGCTCTGCCGAGAACGAGCGCCGTGAGATATGCCGTCAGTGGTTAAGCACAGATGCCCAGTGCTGTTGTGCCTGTGGGTAGGGTGCACGGGGCCAGTGAAGACCAGCAAGAGCTTTCAGGGCTGGCCCCTTCCTTGTGGGAGAAGGAGCCGGACGTTTGCCTTTTCGGAAAGAGGCTCTGCCGAGAACGAGCGCCGTGAGATATGCCGTCTGTGGTTAAGCACAGATGCCCATTGCTGTTGATCCTGTGTATAGGGTGCACGGGGCCAGTGAAGACCAGCAAGAGCTTTCAGGGCTGGCCCCTTCCTTGTGGGAGAAGGAGCCGGACGTTTGCCTTTTCGGAAAGAGGCTCTGCCGAGAACAAGCGCCGTGAGATGCTGAGTCTCTGGGAAAGCACAGATGCCCAGTGCTGTTGTGCCTGTGGGTAGGGTGCACGGGGCCAGTGAAGACCAGCAAGAGCTTTCAGGGCTGGCCCCTTCCTTGTGGGAGAAGGAGCCGGACGTTTGCCTTTTCGGAAAGAGGCTCTGCCGATAGTGAACGCCGTGAGATACGCCGTCTGTGGTTAAGCACAGATGCCCAGTGCTGTTGTGCCTGTGGATAGGGTGTTTGGGGACGGTTAAGACCAGCAAGAGCTTTCAGGGCTGGCCCCTTCCTTGTGGGAGAAGGAGCCGGACGTTTGCCTTTTCGGAAAGAGGCTCTGCCGAGAACGAGCGCCGTGAGATGCTGAGCCTCTGAAAAAGGCACAGATGCCCAGTGCTGTTGTGCCTGTGGATAGGGTGCACGGGGACAGTGAAGACCAGCAAGAGCTTTCAGGGCTGGCCCCTTCCTTGTGGGAGAAGGAGCCGGACGTTTGCCTTTTCGGAAAGAGGCTCTGCCGAGAACGAGCGCCGTGAGATATGCTGTCTGTGGTTAAGCACAGATGCCCAGTGCTGTTGTGCCTGTGGGTAGGGTGCACGGGGCCAGTGAAGACCAGCAAGAGCTTTCAGGGCTGGCCCCTTCCTTGTGGGAGAAGGAGCCGGACGTTTGCCTTTTCGGAAAGAGGCTCTGCTGAGAAAGAGCGCCATGAGATGCTGAGTCTCTGGGAAAGCACAGATGCCCATTGCTGTTGATGCTGTGGATAGGGTGCACGGGGCCAGTGAAGACCAGCAAGAGCTTTCAGGGCTGGCCCCTTCCTTGTGGGAGAAGGAGCCGGACATTTGCCTTTTCGGAAAGAGGCTCTGCCGAGAGCGAACGCAGTGAGATGCTGAGTCTCTGGGAAAGCACAGATGCCCAGGGCTGTTGTGCCTGTGGGTAGGGTGCACGGGGCCAGTGAAGACCAGCAAGAGCTTTCAGGGCTGGCCCCTTCCTTGTGGGAGAAGGAGCCGGACGTTTGCCTTTTCGGAAAGAGGCTCTGCTGAGAAAGAGCGCCATGAGATGCTGAGTCTCTGGGAAAGCACAGATGCCCATTGCTGTTGTGCCTGTGGGTAGGGTGCACAGGGCCAGTGAAGACCAGCAAGAGCTTTCAGGGCTGGCCCCTTCCTTGTGGGAGAAGGAGCCGGACGTTTGCCTTTTCGGAAAGAGGCTCTGCCGAGAACAAGCGCCGTGAGATGCTGAGTCTCTGGGAAAGCACAGATGCCCAGTGCTGTTGTGCCTGTGGGTAGGGTGCACGGGGCCAGTGAAGACCAGCAAGAGCTTTCAGGGCTGGCCCCTTCCTTGTGGGAGAAGGAGCCGGACGTTTGCCTTTTCGGAAAGAGGCTCTGCCGATAGTGAACGCCGTGAGATACGCCGTCTGTGGTTAAGCACAGATGCCCAGTGCTGTTGTGCCTGTGGATAGGGTGTTTGGGGACGGTTAAGACCAGCAAGAGCTTTCAGGGCTGGCCCCTTCCTTGTGGGAGAAGGAGCCGGACGTTTGCCTTTTCGGAAAGAGGCTCTGCTGAGAAAGAGCGCCATGAGATGCTGAGTCTCTGGGAAAGCACAGATGCCCATTGCTGTTGATGCTGTGGATAGGGTGCACGGGGCCAGTGAAGACCAGCAAGAGCTTTCAGGGCTGGCCCCTTCCTTGTGGGAGAAGGAGCCGGACATTTGCCTTTTCGGAAAGAGGCTCTGCCGAGAGCGAACGCAGTGAGATGCTGAGTCTCTGGGAAAGCACAGATGCCCAGAGCTGTTGTGCCTGTGGGTAGGGTGCACGGGGCCAGTGAAGACCAGCAAGAGCTTTCAGGGCTGGCCCCTTCCTTGTGGGAGAAGGAGCCGGACGTTTGCCTTTTCGGAAAGAGGCTCTGCCGAGAGCGAACGCCGTGAGATATGCCGTCTGTGGTTAAGCACAGATGCCCAGTGCTGTTGTGCCTGTGGGTAGGGTGCACGGGGAGAGTGAAGACCAGCAAGAGCTTTCAGGGCTGGCCCCTTCCTTGTGGGAGAAGGAGCCGGACGTTTGCCTTTTCGGAAAGAGGCTCTGCCGAGAGTGAACGCCGTGAGATGCTGAGTCTCTGGGAAAGCACAGATGCCCAGTGCTGTTGTGCCTGTGGATAGGGTGCACGGGGCCAGTGAAGACCAGCAAGAGCTTTCAGGGCTGGCCCCTTCCTTGTGGGAGAAGGAGCCGGACGTTTGCCTTTTCGGAAAGAGGCTCTGCCGAGAGCGAAAGCCGTGAGATATGCCGTCTGTGGTTAAGCACAGATGCTCAGTGCTGTTGATCCTGTGGATAGGGTGCACGGGGACAGTGAAGACCAGCAAGAGCTTTCAGGGCTGGCCCCTTCCTTGTGGGAGAAGGAGCCGGACGTTTGCCTTTTCGGAAAGAGGCTCTGCCGAGAACGAGCGCCGTGAGATGCTGAGTCTCTGGGAAAGCACAGATGCCCAGTGCTGTTGTGCCTGTGGGTAGGGTGCACGGGGATAGTGAAGACCAGCAAGAGCTTTCAGGGCTGGCCCCTTCCTTGTGGGAGAAGGAGCCAGACGTTTGCCTTTTCGGAAAGACGCTCTGCCGAGAACGAGCGCCGTGAGATATGCCGTCTGTGGTTAAGCACAGATGCCCAGTGCTGTTGTGCCTGTGGGTAGGGTGCACGGGGCCAGTGAAGACCAGCAAGAGCTTTCAGGGCTGGCCCCTTCCTTGTGGGAGAAGGAGCCGGACGTTTGCCTTTTCGGAAAGAGGCTCTGCCGAGAACGAGCGCCGTGAGATATGCCGTCTGTGGTTAAGCACAGATGTCCAGTGCTGTTTTGCCTATTCATAGGGTGCACGGGGACAGTGAAGACCAGCAAGAGCTTTCAGGGCTGGCCCCTTCCTTGTGGGAGAAGGAGCCGGACGTTTGCCTTTTCGGAAAGAGGCTCTGCCGAGAACGAGCGCCGTGAGATGCTGAGTCTCTGGGAAAGCACAGATGCCCAGTGCTGTTGTGCCTGTGGGTAGGGTGCACGGGGCCAGTGAAGACCAGCAAGAGCTTTCAGGGCTGGCCCCTTCCTTGTGGGAGAAGGAGCTGGACGTTTGCCTTTTCGGAAAGAGGCTCTGCTGAGAAAGAGCGCCATGAGATGCTGAGTCTCTGGGAAAGCACAGATGCCCAGTGCTGTTGTGCCTGTGGGTAGGGTGCACAGGGACAGTGAAGACCAGCAAGAGCTTTCAGGGCTGGCCCCTTCCTTGTGGGAGAAGGAGCCGGACATTTGCCTTTTCGGAAAGAGGCTCTGCCGAGAGCGAACGCAGTGAGATGCTGAGTCTCTGGGAAAGCACAGATGCCCAGGGCTGTTGTGCCTGTGGGTAGGGTGCACGGGGCCAGTGAAGACCAGCAAGAGCTTTCAGGGCTGGCCCCTTCCTTGTGGGAGAAGGAGCCGGACGTTTGCCTTTTCGGAAAGAGGCTCTGCCGAGAGCGAACGCCGTGAGATATGCCGTCTGTGGTTAAGCACAGATGCCCAGGGCTGTTGTGCCTGTGGGTAGGGTGCACGGGGAGAGTGAAGACCAGCAAGAGCTTTCAGGGCTGGCCCCTTCCTTGTGGGAGAAGGAGCCGGACGTTTGCCTTTTCGGAAAGAGGCTCTGCCGAGAGTGAACGCCGTGAGATATGCCGTTTGTGGTTAAGCACAGATGTCCAGTGCTGTTGTGCCTGTGGGTAGGGTGCACGGGGCCAGTGAAGACCAGCAAGAGCTTTCAGGGCTGGCCCCTTCCTTGTGGGAGAAGGAGCCGGACGTTTGCCTTTTCGGAAAGAGGCTCTGCTGAGAAAGAGCGCCATGAGATGCTGAGTCTCTGGGAAAGCACAGATGCCCAGTGCTGTTGTGCCTGTGGGTAGGGTGCACAGGGACAGTGAAGACCAGCAAGAGCTTTCAGGGCTGGCCCCTTCCTTGTGGGAGAAGGAGCTGGACGTTTGCCTTTTCGGAAAGAGGCTCTGCCGAGAGCGAACGCAGTGAGATGCTGAGTCTCTGGGAAAGCACAGATGCCCAGGGCTGTTGTGCCTGTGGGTAGGGTGCACGGGGCCAGTGAAGACCAGCAAGAGCTTTCAGGGCTGGCCCCTTCCTTGTGGGAGAAGGAGCCGGATGTTTGCCTTTTCGGAAAGAGGCTCTGCCGAGAGCGAACGCCGTGAGATATGCCGTCTGTGGTTAAGCACAGATGCCCATTGCTGTTGTGCCTGTGGGTAGGGTGCACGGGGAGAGTGAAGACCAGCAAGAGCTTTCAGGGCTGGCCCCTTCCTTGTGGGAGAAGGAGCCGGACGTTTGCCTTTTCGGAAAGAGGCTCTGCCGAGAGTGAACGCCGTGAGATATGCCGTTTGTGGTTAAGCACAGATGTCCAGTGCTGTTGTGCCTGTGGGTAGGGTGCACGGGGACAGTGAAGACCAGCAAGAGCTTTCAGGGCTGGCCCCTTCCTTGTGGGAGAAGGAGCCGGACGTTTGCCTTTTCGGAAAGAGGCTCTGCCGAGAGCGAACGCAGTGAGATGCTGAGTCTCTGGGAAAGCACAGATGCCCAGTGTTGTTGTGCCTGTGGGTAGGGTGCACGGGGATAGTGAAGACCAGCAAGAGCTTTCAGGGCTGGCCCCTTCCTTGTGGGAGAAGGAGCCAGACGTTTGCCTTTTCGGAAAGAGGCTCTGCCGATAGTGAACGCCGTGAGATATGCCGTCTGTGGTTAAGCACAGATGCCCAGTGCTGTTGTGCCTGTGGGTAGGGTGCACGGGGCCAGTGAAGACCAGCAAGAGCTTTCAGGGCTGGCCCCTTCCTTGTGGGAGAAGGAGCCGGACGTTTGCCTTTTCGGAAAGAGGCTCTGCCGAGAACGAGCGCCGTGAGATATGCCGTCTGTGGTTAAGCTCAGATGTCCAGTGCTGTTTTGCCTATTCATAGGGTGCACGGGGCCAGTGAAGACCAGCAAGAGCTTTCAGGGCTGGCCCCTTCCTTGTGGGAGAAGGAGCCGGACGTTTGCCTTTTCGGAAAGAGGCTCTGCCGAGAACGAGCGCCGTGAGATGCTGAGTCTCTGGGAAAGCACAGATGCCCAGTGCTGTTGTGCCTGTGGGTAGGGTGCACGGGGACAGTGAAGACCAGCAAGAGCTTTCAGGGCTGGCCCCTTCCTTGTGGGAGAAGGAGCTGGACGTTTGCCTTTTCGGAAAGAGGCTCTGCTGAGAAAGAGCGCCATGAGATGCTGAGTCTCTGGGAAAGCACAGATGCCCAGTGCTGTTGTGCCTGTGGGTAGGGTGCACAGGGCCAGTGAAGACCAGCAAGAGCTTTCAGGGCTGGCCCCTTCCTTGTGGGAGAAGGAGCCGGACGTTTGCCTTTTCGGAAAGAGGCTCTGCCGAGAACGTGCGCCGTGAGATATGCTGTCTGTGGTTAAGCACAGATGCCCAGTGCTGTTGTGCCTGTGGGTAGGGTGCACGGGGCCAGTGAAGACCAGCAAGAGCTTTCAGGGCTGGCCCCTTCCTTGTGGGAGAAGGAGCCGGACGTTTGCCTTTTCGGAAAGAGGCTCTGCCGAGAACGAGCGCCGTGAGATATGCCATCAGTGATTAAGCACAGATGCCCATTGCTGTTGTGCCTGTGGGTAGGGTGCACGGGGACAGTGAAGACCAGCAAGAGCTTTCAGGGCTGGCCCCTTCCTTGTGGGAGAAGGAGCCGGACGTTTGCCTTTTCGGAAAGAGGCTCTGCCGAGAACGAGCGCCGTGAGATATGCCGTCTGTGGTTAAGCACAGATGCCCAGTGCTGTTGTGCCTGTGGGTAGGGTGCACGGCGCCGGTGAAGACCAGCAAGAGCTTTCAGGGCTGGCCCCTTCCTTGTGGGAGAAGGAGCCGGACGTTTGCCTTTTCGGAAAGAGGCTCTGCCGAGAACGAGCGCCGTGAGATATGCCGTCTGTGGTTAAGCACAGATGCCCAGTGCTGTTGTGCCTGTGGGTAGGGTGCACGGGGCCAGTGAAGACCAGCAAGAGCTTTCAGGGCTGGCCCCTTCCTTGTGGGAGAAGGAGACGGACGTTTGCCTTTTCGGAAAGAGGCTCTGCCGAGAACAAGCGCCGTGAGATGCTGAGTCTCTGGGAAAGCACAGATGCCCAGTGCTGTTGTGCCTGTGGGTAGGGTGCACGGGGCCAGTGAAGACCAGCAAGAGCTTTCAGGGCTGGCCCCTTCCTTGTGGGAGAAGGAGCCGGACGTTTGCCTTTTCGGAAAGAGGCTCTGCCGATAGTGAACGCCGTGAGATATGCCGTCTGTGGTTAAGCACAGATGCCCAGTGCTGTTGTGCCTGTGGATAGGGTGTTTGGGGACGGTTAAGACCAGCAAGAGCTTTCAGGGCTGGCCCCTTCCTTGTGGGAGAAGGAGCCGGACGTTTGCCTTTTCGGAAAGAGGCTCTGCCGAGAACGAGCGCCGTGAGATGCTGAGCCTCTGAAAAAGGCACAGATGCCCAGTGCTGTTGTGCCTGTGGATAGGGTGCACGGGGACAGTGAAGACCAGCAAGAGCTTTCAGGGCTGGCCCCTTCCTTGTGGGAGAAGGAGCCGGACGTTTGCCTTTTCGGAAAGAGGCTCTGCCGAGAACGAGCGCCGTGAGATATGCCGTCTGTGGTTAAGCACAGATGCCCAGTGCTGTTGTGCCTGTGGGTAGGGTGCACGGGGACAGTGAAGACCAGCAAGAGCTTTCAGGGCTGGCCCCTTCCTTGTGGGAGAAGGAGCCGGACGTTTGCCTTTTCGGAAAGAGGCTCTGCTGAGAAAGAGCGCCGTGAGATATGCCGTCTGTGGTTAAGCACAGATGCCCAGTGCTGTTGTGCCTGTGGATAGGGTGTTTGGGGACGGTTAAGACCAGCAAGAGCTTTCAGGGCTGGCCCCTTCCTTGTGGGAGAAGGAGCCGGACGTTTGCCTTTTCGGAAAGAGGCTCTGCCGAGAACGAGCGCCGTGAGATGCTGAGTCTCTGAAAAAGGCACAGATGCCCAGTGCTGTTGTGCCTGTGGGTAGGGTGCACGGGGACAGTGAAGACCAGCAAGAGCTTTCAGGGCTGGCCCCTTCCTTGTGGGAGAAGGAGCCGGACGTTTGCCTTTTCGGAAAGACGCTCTGCCGAGAACGAGCGCCGTGAGATATGCCGTCTGTGGTTAAGCACAGATGCCCAGTGCTGTTGTGCCTGTGGGTAGGGTGCACGGGGACAGTGAAGACCAGCAAGAGCTTTCAGGGCTGGCCCCTTCCTTGTGGGAGAAGGAGCCGGACGTTTGCCTTTTCGGAAAGAGGCTCTGCCGAGAACGAGCGCCGTGAGATATGCCGTCTGTGGTTAAGCACAGATGCCCAGTGCTGTTGTGCCTGTGGGTAGGGTGCACGGGGACAGTGAAGACCAGCAAGAGCTTTCAGGGCTGGCCCCTTCCTTGTGGGAGAAGGAGCCGGACGTTTGCCTTTTCGGAAAGAGGCTCTGCCGAGAACGAGCGCCGTGAGATGCTGAGTCTCTGGGAAAGCACAGATGCCCAGTGCTGTTGTGCCTGTGGGTAGGGTGCACGGGGACAGTGAAGACCAGCAAGAGCTTTCAGGGCTGGCCCCTTCCTTGTGGGAGAAGGAGCCGGACGTTTGCCTTTTCGGAAAGAGGCTCTGCTGAGAAAGAGCGCCATGAGATGCTGAGTCTCTGGGAAAGCACAGATGCCCATTGCTGTTGTGCCTGTGGATAGGGTGCACGGGGACAGTGAAGACCAGCAAGAGATTTCAGGGCTGGCCCCTTCCATGTGGCAGAAGGAGCCGGACGTTTGCCTTTTCGGAAAGAGGCTCTGCCGAGAACGAGCGCCGTGAGATATGCTGTCTGTGGTTAAGCACAGATGCCCAGTGCTGTTGTGCCTGTGGGTAGGGTGCACGGGGCCAGTGAAGACCAGCAAGAGCTTTCAGGGCTGGCCCCTTCCTTGTGGGAGAAGGAGCCGGACGTTTGCCTTTTCGGAAAGAGGCTCTGCCGAGAACGAGCGCCGTGAGATATGCCGTCTGTGGTTAAGCACAGATGCCCAGTGCTGTTGTGCCTGTGGGTAGGGTGCACGGGGACAGTGAAGACCAGCAAGAGCTTTCAGGGCTGGCCCCTTCCTTGTGGGAGAAGGAGCCGGACGTTTGCCTTTTCGGAAAGAGGCTCTGCCGAGAACGAGCGCCGTGAGATATGCCGTCTGTGGTTAAGCACAGATGCCCAGTGCTGTTGTGCCTGTGGGTAGGGTGCACGGGGACAGTGAAGACCAGCAAGAGCTTTCAGGGCTGGCCCCTTCCTTGTGGGAGAAGGAGCCGGACGTTTGCCTTTTCGGAAAGAGGCTCTGCCGAGAACGAGCGCCGTGAGATGCTGATTCTCTGGGAAAGCACAGATGCCCATTGCTGTTGTGCCTGTGGATAGGGTGCACGGGGCCAGTGAAGACCAGCAAGAGCTTTCAGGGCTGGCCCCTTCCTTGTGGGAGAAGGAGCCGGACGTTTGCCTTTTCGGAAAGAGGCTCTGCCGAGAACGAGCGCCGTGAGATGCTGAGTCTCTGAAAAAGGCACAGATGCCCAGTGCTGTTGTGCCTGTGGGTAGGGTGCACGGGGCCAGTGAAGACCAGCAAGAGCTTTCAGGGCTGGCCCCTTCCTTGTGGGAGAAGGAGCCGGACGTTTGCCTTTTCGGAAAGAGGCTCTGCCGAGAACGAGCGCCGTGAGATGCTGATTCTCTGGGAAAGCACAGATGCCCATTGCTGTTGTGCCTGTGGGTAGGGTGCACAGGGACAGTGAAGACCAGCAAGAGCTTTCAGGGCTGGCCCCTTCCTTGTGGGAGAAGGAGCCGGACGTTTGCCTTTTCGGAAAGAGGCTCTGCCGAGAACGAGCGCCGTGAGATATGCTGTCTGTGGTTAAGCACAGATGCCCAGTGCTGTTGTGCCTGTGGGTAGGGTGCACGGGGCCAGTGAAGACCAGCAAGAGCTTTCAGGGCTGGCCCCTTCCTTGTGGGAGAAGGAGCCGGACGTTTGCCTTTTCGGAAAGAGGCTCTGCCGAGAACGAGCGCCGTGAGATATGCCGTCTGTGGTTAAACACAGATGCCCAGTGCTGTTGTGCCTGTGGGTAGGGTGCACGGGGACAGTGAAGACCAGCAAGAGCTTTCAGGGCTGGCCCCTTCCTTGTGGGAGAAGGAGCCGGACGTTTGCCTTTTCGGAAAGAGGCTCTGCTGAGAACGAGCGCCGTGAGATGCTGAGTCTCTGGGAAAGCACAGATGCCCAGTGCTGTTGTGCCTGTGGGTAGGGTGCACGGGGACAGTGAAGACCAGCAAGAGCTTTCAGGGCTGGCCCCTTCCTTGTGGGAGAAGGAGCCGGACGTTTGCCTTTTTGGAAAGAGGCTCTGCTGAGAAAGAGCGCCGTGAGATGCTGAGTCTCTGGGAAAGCACAGATGCCCATTGCTGTTGATCCTGTGGGTAGGGTGCACGGGGCCAGTGAAGACCAGCAAGAGCTTTCAGGGCTGGCCCCTTCCTTGTGGGAGAAGGAGCCGGACGTTTGCCTTTTCGGAAAGAGGCTCTGCCGAGAACGAGCGCCGTGAGATATGCTGTCTGTGGTTAAGCACAGATGCCCAGTGCTGTTGTGCCTGTGGGTAGGGTGCACGGGGCCAGTGAAGACCAGCAAGAGCTTTCAGGGCTGGCCCCTTCCTTGTGGGAGAAGGAGCCGGACGTTTGCCTTTTCGGAAAGAGGCTCTGCCGAGAACGAGCGCCGTGAGATATGCCGTCAGTGGTTAAGCACAGATGCCCAGTGCTGTTGTGCCTGTGGGTAGGGTGCACGGGGCCAGTGAAGACCAGCAAGAGCTTTCAGGGCTGGCCCCTTCCTTGTGGGAGAAGGAGCCGGACGTTTGCCTTTTCGGAAAGAGGCTCTGTGAGAAAGAGCGCCATGAGATGCTGAGTCTCTGGGAAAGCACAGACGCCCAGTGCTGTTGTGCCTGTGGATAGGGTGCACGGGGACAGTGAAGACCAGCAAGAGCTTTCAGGGCTGGCCCCTTCCTTGTGGGAGAAGGAGCCGGACGTTTGCCTTTTCGGAAAGAGGCTCTGCCGAGAACGAGCGCCGTGAGATATGCCGTCTGTGGTTAAGCACAGATGCCCAGTGCTGTTGTGCCTGTGGGTAGGGTGCACGGGGACAGTGAAGACCAGCAAGAGCTTTCAGGGCTGGCCCCTTCCTTGTGGGAGAAGGAGCCGGACGTTTGCCTTTTCGGAAAGAGGCTCTGCTGAGAAAGAGCGCCATGAGATGCTGAGTCTCTGGGAAAGCACAGATGCCCATTGCTGTTGATCTTGTGGATAGGGTGCACGGGGACAGTGAAGACCAGCAAGAGCTTTCAGGGCTGGCCCCTTCAATGTGGCAGAAGGAGCCGGACGTTTGCCTTTTCGGAAAGAGGCTCTGCTGAGAAAGAGCGCCATGAGATGCTGAGTCTCTGGGAAAGCACAGATGCCCAGTGCTGTTGTGCCTGTGGGTAGGGTGCACGGGGCCAGTGAAGACCAGCAAGAGCTTTCAGGGCTGGCCCCTTCCTTGTGGGAGAAGGAGCCGGACATTTGCCTTTTCGGAAAGAGGCTCAGCCGAGAACGAGCGCCGTGAGATATGCCGTCTGTGGTTAAGCACAGATGCCCATTGCTGTTGTGCCTGTGGGTAGGGTGCACGGGGCCAGTGAAGACCAGCAAGAGCTTTCAGGGCTGGCCCCTTCCTTGTGGGAGAAGGAGCCGGACGTTTGCCTTTTCGGAAAGAGGCTCTGCCGAGAACGAGCGCCGTGAGATATGCCGTCAGTGATTAAGCACAGATGCCCAGTGCTGTTGTGCCTGTGGGTAGGGTGCACGGGGACAGTGAAGACCAGCAAGAGATTTCAGGGCTGGCCCCTTCCTTGTGGGAGAAGGAGCCGGACGTTTGCCTTTTCGGAAAGAGGCTCTGCCGAGAACGAGCGCCGTGAGATATGCCGTCTGTGGTTAAGCACAGATGCCCAGTGCTGTTGTGCCTGTGGGTAGGGTGCACGGGGCCAGCGAAGACCAGCAAGAGCTTTCAGGGCTGGCCCCTTCCTTGTGGGAGAAGGAGCCGGACGTTTGCCTTTTCGGAAAGAGGCTCTGCCGAGAACGAGCGCCGTGAGATATGCCGTCTGTGGTTAAGCACAGATGCCCAGTGCTGTTGTGCCTGTGGATAGGGTGTTTGGGGACGGTTAAGACCAGCAAGAGCTTTCAGGGCTGGCCCGTTCCTTGTGGGAGAAGGAGCCGGACGTTTGCCTTTTCGGAAAGAGGCTCTGCCGAGAACGAGCACCGTGAGATGCTGAGTCTCTGGGAAAGCACAGATGCCCATTGCTGTTGATCCTGTGGATAGGGTGCACGGGGACAGTGAAGACCAGCAAGAGCTTTCAGGGCTGGCCCCTTCCTTGTGGGAGAAGGAGCCGGACGTTTGCCTTTTCGGAAAGAGGCTCTGTGAGAAAGAGCGCCATGAGATGCTGAGTCTCTGGGAAAGCACAGATGCCCAGTTCTGTTGTGCCTGTGGATAGGGTGCACGGGGACAGTGAAGACCAGCAAGAGCTTTCAGGGCTGGCCCCTTCCATGTGGCAGAAGGAGCCGGACGTTTGCCTTTTCGGAAAGAGGCTCTGCCGAGAACAAGCGCCGTGAGATATGCTGTCTGTGGTTAAGCACAGATGCCCAGTGCTGTTGTGCCTGTGGGTAGGGTGCACGGGGCCAGTGAAGACCAGCAAGAGCTTTCAGGGCTGGCCCCTTCCTTGTGGGAGAAGGAGCCGGACGTTTGCCTTTTCGGAAAGAGGCTCTGCCGATAGCGAACGCCGTGAGATATGCCGTCTGTGGTTAAGCACAGATGCCCAGTGCTGTTGTGCCTGTGGATAGGGTGTTTGGGGACGGTTAAGACCAGCAAGAGCTTTCAGGGCTGGCCCGTTCCTTGTGGGAGAAGGAGCCGGACGTTTGCCTTTTCGGAAAGAGGCTCTGCCGAGAACGAGCGCCGTGAGATGCTGAGTCTCTGAAAAAGGCACAGATGCCCAGTGCTGTTGTGCCTGTGGGTAGGGTGCACGGGGACAGTGAAGACCAGCAAGAGCTTTCAGGGCTGGCCCCTTCCTTGTGGGAGAAGGAGCCGGACGTTTGCCTTTTCGGAAAGAGGCTCTGCCGAGAACGAGCGCCGTGAGATGCTGAGTCTCTGGGAAAGCACAGATGCCCAGTGCTGTTGTGCCTGTGGGTAGGGTGCACGGGGCCAGTGAAGACCAGCAAGAGCTTTCAGGGCTGGCCCCTTCCTTGTGGGAGAAGGAGCCGGACGTTTGCCTTTTCGGAAAGAGGCTCTGCCGAGAACGAGCGCCGTGAGATATGCTGTCTGTGGTTAAGCACAGATGCCCAGTGCTGTTGTGCCTGTGGGTAGGGTGCACGGGGCCAGTGAAGACCAGCAAGAGCTTTCAGGGCTGGCCCCTTCCTTGTGGGAGAAGGAGCCGGACGTTTGCCTTTTCGGAAAGAGGCTCTGCCGAGAACGAGCGCCGTGAGATGCTGAGTCTCTGGGAAAGCACAGATGCCCAGTGCTGTTGTGCCTGTGGATAGGGTGCACGGGGACAGTGAAGACCAGCAAGAGCTTTCAGGGCTGGCCCCTTCCTAGTGGGAGAAGGAGCCGGACGTTTGCCTTTTCGGAAAGAGGGTCTGCCGAGAGTGAACGCCGTGAGATATGCCGTTTGTGGTTAAGCACAGATGTCCAGTGCTGTTGTGCCTGTGGGTAGGGTGCACGGGGACAGTGAAGACCAGCAAGAGCTTTCAGGGCTGGCCCCTTCCTTGTGGGAGAAGGAGCCGGACGTTTGCCTTTTCGGAAAGAGGCTCTGCCGAGAACGAACGCCGTGAGATATGCCGTCTGTGGTTAAGCACAGATGCCCATTGCTGTTGATCCTGTGTATAGGGTGCACGGGGCCAGTGAAGACCAGCAAGAGCTTTCAGGGCTGGCCCCTTCCTTGTGGGAGAAGGAGCCGGACGTTTGCCTTTTCGGAAAGAGGCTCTGCCGAGAACGAGCGCCGTGAGATATGCCGTCAGTGGTTAAGCACAGATGCCCAGTGCTGTTGTGCCTGTGGGTAGGGTGCACGGGGCCAGTGAAGACCAGCAAGAGCTTTCAGGGCTGGCCCCTTCCTTGTGGGAGAAGGAGCCGGACGTTTGCCTTTTCGGAAAGAGGCTCTGTGAGAAAGAGCGCCATGAGATGCTGAGTCTCTGGGAAAGCACAGATGCCCAGTGCTGTTGATCCTGTGGATAGGGTGCACGGGGACAGTGAAGACCAGCAAGAGCTTTCAGGGCTGTCCCCTTCCTTGTGGGAGAAGGAGCCGGACGTTTGCCTTTTCGGAAAGAGGCTCTGCCGAGAACGAGCGCCGTGAGATGCTGAGTCTCTGGGAAAGCACAGATGCCCAGTGCTGTTGTGCCTGTGGGTAGGGTGCACGGGGCCAGTGAAGACCAGCAAGAGCTTTCAGGGCTGGCCCCTTCCTTGTGGGAGAAGGAGCCGGACGTTTGCCTTTTCGGAAAGAGGCTCTGCCGATAGTGAACGCCGTAGAGATATGCCGTCTGTGGTTAAGCACAGATGCCCAGTGCTGTTGTGCCTGTGGATAGGGTGTTTGGGGACGGTTAAGACCAGCAAGAGCTTTCAGGGCTGGCCCCTTCCTTGTGGGAGAAGGAGCCGGACGTTTGCCTTTTCGGAAAGAGGCTCTGCCGAGAACGAGCGCCGTGAGATGCTGAGTCTCTGGGAAAGCACAGATGCCCATTGCTGTTGATCCTGTGGATAGGGTGCACGGGGACAGTGAAGACCAGCAAGAGCTTTCAGGGCTGGCCCCTTCCTTGTGGGAGAAGGAGCCGGACGTTTGCCTTTTCGGAAAGAGGCTCTGCCGAGAACGAGCGCCGTGAGATATGCTGACTGTGGTTAAGCACAGATGCCCAGTGCTGTTGTGCCTGTGGGTAGGGTGCACGGGGACAGTGAAGACCAGCAAGAGCTTTCAGGGCTGGCCCCTTCCTTGTGGGAGAAGGAGCCGGACGTTTGCCTTTTCGGAAAGAGGCTCTGCTGAGAAAGAGCGCCATGAGATGCTGAGTCTCTGGGAAAGCACAGATGCCCAGTGCTGTTGTGCCTGTGGATAGGGTGCACGGGGCCAGTGAAGACCAGCAAGAGCTTTCAGGGCTGGCCCCTTCCTTGTGGGAGAAGGAGCCGGACGTTTGCCTTTTCGGAAAGAGGCTCTGCCGAGAACGAGCGCCGTGAGATATGCTGACTGTGGTTAAGCACAGATGCCCAGTGCTGTTGTGCCTGTGGGTAGGGTGCACGGGGACAGTGAAGACCAGCAAGAGCTTTCAGGGCTGGCCCCTTCCTTGTGGGAGAAGGAGCCGGACGTTTGCCTTTTCGGAAAGAGGCTCTGCCGATAGCGAACGCCGTGAGATATGCCGTCTGTGGTTAAGCACAGATGCCCAGTGCTGTTGTGCCTGTGGATAGGGTGTTTGGGGACGGTTAAGACCAGCAAGAGCTTTCAGGGCTGGCCCCTTCCTTGTGGGAGAAGGAGCCGGACGTTTGCCTTTTCGGAAAGAGGCTCTGCTGAGAAAGAGCGCTGTGAGATGCTGAGTCTCTGGGAAAGCACAGATGCCCATTGCTGTTGATCCTGTGGATAGGGTGCACAGGGACAGTGAAGACCAGCAAGAGCTTTCAGGGCTGGCCCCTTCCTTGTGGGAGAAGGAGCCGGACGTTTGCCTTTTCGGAAAGAGGCTCTGCCGAGAACGAGCGCCGTGAGATATGCTGACTGTGGTTAAGCACAGATGCCCAGTGCTGTTGTGCCTGTGGGTAGGGTGCACGGGGACAGTGAAGACCAGCAAGAGCTTTCAGGGCTGGCCCCTTCCTTGTGGGAGAAGGAGCCGGACGTTTGCCTTTTCGGAAAGAGGCTCTGCTGAGAAAGAGCGCCATGAGATGCTGAGTCTCTGGGAAAGCACAGATGCCCAGTGCTGTTGTGCCTGTGGATAGGGTGCACGGGGACAGTGAAGACCAGCAAGAGCTTTCAGGGCTGGCCCCTTCCTTGTGGGAGAAGGAGCCGGACGTTTGCCTTTTCGGAAAGAGGCTCTGCCGAGAACGAGCGCCGTGAGATATGCCGTCTAAGGTTAAGCACAGATGCCCAGTGCTGTTGTGCCTGTGGGTAGGGTGCACGGGGCCAGTGAAGACCAGCAAGAGCTTTCAGGGCTGGCCCCTTCCTTGTGGGAGAAGGAGCCGGACGTTTGCCTTTTCGGAAAGAGGCTCTGCTGAGAAAGAGCGCCATGAGATGCTGAGTCTCTGGGAAAGCACAGATGCCCATTGCTGTTGATCCTGTGGATAGGGTGCACGGGGACAGTGAAGACCAGCAAGAGCTTTCAGGGCTGGCCCCTTCCTTGTGGGAGAAGGAGCCGGACGTTTGCCTTTTCGGAAAGAGGCTCTGCCGAGAACGAGCGCCGTGAGATATGCTGACTGTGGTTAAGCACAGATGCCCAGTGCTGTTGTGCCTGTGGGTAGGGTGCACGGGGACAGTGAAGACCAGCAAGAGCTTTCAGGGCTGGCCCCTTCCTTGTGGGAGAAGGAGCCGGACGTTTGCCTTTTCGGAAAGAGGCTCTGCTGAGAAAGAGCGCCATGAGATGCTGAGTCTCTGGGAAAGCACAGATGCCCAGTGCTGTTGTGCCTGTGGATAGGGTGCACGGGGCCAGTGAAGACCAGCAAGAGCTTTCAGGGCTGGCCCCTTCCTTGTGGGAGAAGGAGCCGGACGTTTGCCTTTTCGGAAAGAGGCTCTGCCGAGAACGAGCGCCGTGAGATATGCTGACTGTGGTTAAGCACAGATGCCCAGTGCTGTTGTGCCTGTGGGTAGGGTGCACGGGGACAGTGAAGACCAGCAAGAGCTTTCAGGGCTGGCCCCTTCCTTGTGGGAGAAGGAGCCGGACGTTTGCCTTTTCGGAAAGAGGCTCTGCTGAGAAAGAGCGCCATGAGATGCTGAGTCTCTGGGAAAGCACAGATGCCCAGTGCTGTTGTGCCTGTGGGTAGGGTGCACGGGGACAGTGAAGACCAGCAAGAGCTTTCAGGGCTGGCCCCTTCCTTGTGGGAGAAGGAGCCGGACGTTTGCCTTTTCGGAAAGAGGCTCTGCCGATAGCGAACGCCGTGAGATATGCCGTCTGTGGTTAAGCACAGATGCCCAGTGCTGTTGTGCCTGTGGATAGGGTGTTTGGGGACGGTTAAGACCAGCAAGAGCTTTCAGGGCTGGCCCCTTCCTTGTGGGAGAAGGAGCCGGACGTTTGCCTTTTCGGAAAGAGGCTCTGCTGAGAAAGAGCGCTGTGAGATGCTGAGTCTCTGGGAAAGCACAGATGCCCATTGCTGTTGATCCTGTGGATAGGGTGCACAGGGACAGTGAAGACCAGCAAGAGCTTTCAGGGCTGGCCCCTTCCTTGTGGGAGAAGGAGCCGGACGTTTGCCTTTTCGGAAAGAGGCTCTGCCGAGAACGAGCGCCGTGAGATATGCTGACTGTGGTTAAGCACAGATGCCCAGTGCTGTTGTGCCTGTGGGTAGGGTGCACGGGGACAGTGAAGACCAGCAAGAGCTTTCAGGGCTGGCCCCTTCCTTGTGGGAGAAGGAGCCGGACGTTTGCCTTTTCGGAAAGAGGCTCTGCTGAGAAAGAGCGCCAGGAGATGCTGAGTCTCTGGGAAAGCACAGATGCCCAGTGCTGTTGTGCCTGTGGATAGGGTGCACGGGGACAGTGAAGACCAGCAAGAGCTTTCAGGGCTGGCCCCTTCCTTGTGGGAGAAGGAGCCGGACGTTTGCCTTTTCGGAAAGAGGCTCTGCCGAGAACGAGCGCCGTGAGATATGCCGTCTAAGGTTAAGCACAGATGCCCAGTGCTGTTGTGCCTGTGGGTAGGGTGCACGGGGCCAGTGAAGACCAGCAAGAGCTTTCAGGGCTGGCCCCTTCCTTGTGGGAGAAGGAGCCGGACGTTTGCCTTTTCGGAAAGAGGCTCTGCTGAGAAAGAGCGCCATGAGATGCTGAGTCTCTGGGAAAGCACAGATGCCCATTGCTGTTGATCCTGTGGATAGGGTGCACGGGGACAGTGAAGACCAGCAAGAGCTTTCAGGGCTGGCCCCTTCCTTGTGGGAGAAGGAGCCGGACGTTTGCCTTTTCGGAAAGAGGCTCTGCCGATAGCGAACGCCGTGAGATATGCCGTCTGTGGTTAAGCACAGATGCCCAGTGCTGTTGTGCCTGTGGATAGGGTGTTTGGGGACGGTTAAGACCAGCAAGAGCTTTCAGGGCTGGCCCCTTCCTTGTGGGAGAAGGAGCTGGACGTTTGCCTTTTCGGAAAGAGGCTCTGCTGAGAAAGAGCGCTGTGAGATGCTGAGTCTCTGGGAAAGCACAGATGCCCATTGCTGTTGATCCTGTGGATAGGGTGCACGGGGACAGTGAAGACCAGCAAGAGCTTTCAGGGCTGGCCCCTTCCTTGTGGGAGAAGGAGCCGGACGTTTGCCTTTTCGGAAAGAGGCTCTGCCGAGAACGAGCGCCGTGAGATGCTGAGCCTCTGGGAAAGCACAGATGCCCAGTGCTGTTGTGCCTGTGGGTAGGGTGCACGGGGACAGTGAAGACCACCAAGAGCTTTCAGGGCTGGCCCCTTCCTTGTGGGAGAAGGAGCCGGACGTCTGCCTTTTCGGAAAGAGGCTCTGCCGAGAACGAGCGCCGTGAGATGCTGAGTCTCTGGCAAAGCACAGATGCCCAGTGCTGTTGTGCCTGTGGGTAGGGTGCACGGGGATAGTGAAGACCAGCAAGAGCTTTCAGGGCTGGCCCCTTCCTTGTGGGAGAAGGAGCCAGACGTTTGCCTTTTCGGAAAGAGGCTCTGCCGAGAACGAGCGCCGTGAGATATGCCGTCAGTGGTTAAGCACAGATGCCCAGTGCTGTTGTGCCTGTGGGTAGGGTGCACGGGGCCAGTGAAGACCAGCAAGAGCTTTCAGGGCTGGCCCCTTCCTTGTGGGAGAAGGAGCCGGACGTTTGCCTTTTTGGAAAGAGGCTCTGCCGAGAACGAGCGCCGTGAGATATGCCGTCTGTGGTTAAGCACAGATGCCCAGTGCTGTTGTGCCTGTGGGTAGGGTGCACGGGGACAGTGAAGACCAGCAAGAGCTTTCAGGGCTGGCCCCTTCCTTGTGGGAGAAGGAGCCGGACGTTTGCCTTTTCGGAAAGAGGCTCTGCCGAGAACGAGCGCCGTGAGATGCTGAGTCTCTGGGAAAGCACAGATGCCCAGTGCTGTTGTGCCTGTGGGTAGGGTGCACGGGGACAGTGAAGACCAGCAAGAGCTTTCAGGGCTGGCCCCTTCCTTGTGGGAGAAGGAGCCGGACGTTTGCCTTTTCGGAAAGAGGCTCTGTGAGAAAGAGCGCCATGAGATGCTGAGTCTCTGGGAAAGCACAGATGCCCATTGCTGTTGATCCTGTGGATAGGGTGCACGGGGACAGTGAAGACCAGCAAGAGCTTTCAGGGCTGGCCCCTTCCTTGTGGGAGAAGGAGCCGGACGTTTGCCTTTTCGGAAGGAGGCTCTGCCGAGAACGAGCGCCGTGAGATATGCCGTCCGTGGTTAAGCACAGATGCCCAGTGCTGTTGTGCCTGTGGGTAGGGTGCACGGGGCCAGTGAAGACCAGCAAGAGCTTTCAGGGCTGGCCCCTTCCTTGTGGGAGAAGGAGCCGGACGTTTGCCTTTTCGGAAAGAGGCTCTGCCGAGAACGAGCGCCGTGAGATATGCTGACTGTGGTTAAGCACAGATGCCCAGTGCTGTTGTGCCTGTGGGTAGGGTGCACGGGGCCAGTGAAGACCATCAAGAGCTTTCAGGGCTGGCCCCTTCCTTGTGGGAGAAGGAGCCGGACGTTTGCCTTTTCGGAAAGAGGCTCTGCCGAGAACGAGCGCCGTGAGATATGCCGTCTGTGGTTAAGCACAGATGCCCAGTGCTGTTGTGCCTGTGGGTAGGGTGCACGGGGCCAGTGAAGACCATCAAGAGCTTTCAGGGCTGGCCCCTTCCTTGTGGGAGAAGGAGCCGGACGTTTGCCTTTTCGGAAAGAGGCTCTGCCGATAGTGAACGCCTTGAGATACGCCGTCTGTGGTTAAGCACAGATGCCCAGTGCTGTTGTGCCTGTGGATAGGGTGTTTGGGGACGGTTAAGACCAGCAAGAGCTTTCAGGGCTGGCCCCTTCCTTGTGGGAGAAGGAGCCGGACGTTTGCCTTTTCGGAAAGAGGCTCTGCCGAGAACGAGCGCCGTGAGATGCTGAGCCTCTGAAAAAGGCACAGATGCCCAGTGCTGTTGTGCCTGTGGGTAGGGTGCACGGGGCCAGTGAAGACCAGCAAGAGCTTTCAGGGCTGGCCCCTTCCTTGTGGGAGAAGGAGCCAGACGTTTGCCTTTTCGGAAAGAGGCTCTGCTGAGAAAGAGCGCCATGAGATGCTGAGTCTCTGGGAAAGCACAGATGCCCATTGCTGTTGATCCTGTGGATAGGGTGCACGGGGCCAGTGAAGACCAGCAAGAGCTTTCAGGGCTGGCCCCTTCCTTGTGGGAGAAGGAGCCGGACGTTTGCCTTTTCGGAAAGAGGCTCTGCCGAGAACGAGCGCCGTGAGATGCTGAGTCTCTGGGAAAGCACAGATGCCCAGTGCTGTTGTGCCTGTGGGTAGGGTGCACGGGGCCAGTGAAGACCAGCAAGAGCTTTCAGGGCTGGCCCCTTCCTTGTGGGAGAAGGAGCCGGACGTTTGCCTTTTCGGAAA